>NW_025920106.1:1149263-1500606 GCF_902686445.1 Sciurus carolinensis | reverse complement strand
GGTTCTCCCAGCAAAGGAAACAATTAGGAATATAAAAAGAGAACCTAAAGAATGCATGAAAATCTTTGCTAGCTTCTCTTCTGATAAATAATATCTAGATTATTTAAAGAATTTACACTAAAAAAAAAAAACCTTACACCAAAACTTTACACCCAAAACCAAATAATCTTATTAATAAATGGGCAAATAAATTAAAGACACTTCTCAAAAAAAGAAATACAAATGACCAAACATATAAGAAATAATGTTCAACGTTTTTAGGAATTTGGTAGATCAGATCAAAACTACATTGAGATTTTATTCACATCAGTCAGAATAGCAGTCATCAAGAACAAAAATAATAATAAAAGCTGGAGAGAGGATGTAAAGACAAAGGAATGTCTTTACACTGCTGGTGGGACTGCAAATATTACAATCACTGTGGAAATCAGTATGAAGATTCCTTAGAAGACTAGGCATGGAATCACTACATGACCCAGCTATACCACACCTTGGTATTTATTCAAAAGAATGGAACTGGAGACCCTTATATTAAATGAAATAAGGTAAACTCAAAAGGTTAAGGATCATATGTCTCTCTCACATGCAGAAACTAGAGAAGAACAAAAGAAAAAAAGAACAAGTGGAGTTGGGGGAAATCTCCTAAAAATCCAAGGGAGTTCAGTATTGAAAAGGGATCAAGGAGTGGGAGGAGGGGCGAGGAGTTTGCTGGAGAGTGATATTGGCCAAATTACATTAATATATTATACGCATCTATGAATATATAACAAAAAATTCCATCATGCACAAACTATAATTCACCAATTTTTTAAAAATTGGGAGAAAAAAATCAATATGTAAACAGAATTATATACTACAAACAAGTAAGATTTACTCCAAGGACAGAAGGATGGTTGAACATGTGAAAACTGATTACAGCAATGTACTTGTAAAACAGGTGAAAGAAAAATTCTAAACTCATGCTAATAGTTGCAGAAAAATTATTTGCCAATATCCAACACCATAATAAAAACTCTCCATAAATTATGAATAAGGAACTTATTAAATTTGATAAAGGACATATACCAAAAAATTGTAGTTAACATGATATTTAGCAGTAATAAACTTGTTTCCTTATTAAGAACAATAACAAGGTATGAATGTTCCCTCATATCAGAAGATATATTAGAAATTCACAAGATACACTGAAATAAAAGGTATAAAGATATAAAGATTGAAAAGGAAAAAAACTGTAAATGTTTCCTGATGATATGATGGTAAATGTAAAAATAAAAAAAAAAAGAATACACAATTTTCTGGAACTGCTACAAAATAACAAGATTATAGGTTAAAAACTGAATTTACAACAGTTAATTTCCAACTGGGTATGGTGTCACACACCTGTAATCCCCAAATGACTCAGGAAGCTGAGGTAGGATTGCCTAGGTTATTTAGCAGGACCCTGTCTCAAAATAAATTTTAAAAAGCAATAGTGATATAGTTCTGTGATTCAAAACTTGCCTAACCCACACAAAGCTTCTGCTTCTTTTTTCAATCCATAGTACAACAATGGCACAACAATAAAATTTAAAAGAATTCTGAAGAATATTGAAATAATGAAATATTGAATAAAAGGAAAATGAAAACAATGATAAAAAATAAAAGGGATACAAGAAACTAAAAAGAAAATGATAAAAGTCTAACCATAAAAATTATATTAAATAAAATGTAAATTGTTTAAACACCAATAAAACATTATCCCATTAGGTTTTTAAAGAAACTGACAAAATTCAGTCCAAAAAAAATCATTATGATATAGGTAATTAACAAAAAAGATTATACAACACAAATACACATACTTAAACACAAAAATATGATTGAGTTAATATTTTTAACCAGATAAAGTAGATTCAAGAAAAATAACAAGGGATAAAGAAAGATTGTCAAGACAAAGTGGTCAATTTGTCACTTCTGAAATGGTAGAGAGAGGGCTATTATAAATACACCACTTCATAAAAACAAGAAAAACATTAACAAAGATGATCAAAATCAACTTCTTAACCAACCCTAGAAATTAACCAAAGAGGGCCTGGGGTTGTAGCTCAGTGATAAAGCACCTGCCTAGCACATGAGAGTCAATGGGTTCAGTTCTCAGCACTGCATATAAATAAATAAATGTCCATTGATAACTAAAATATATTTAAAAACACAGTCCAACAACTATGAGATCAGTGGCAGATAGGGATGGGGATCAGGGATGTAAGAGAGGACTTTTCAGGACAGTGAAATCACATTGTAAGACACTAATGGTGTACACATCATTCATTATTTGTCCAAACTCAGAGAAAGTACAAGAGAAGAGGGAAACCTGTAAAGTATAAACTTTTGGTGGTGATGCATGGATACAGGTTTTATGATTATAACAAATATGCCCCTATTGTACAAGATGTTATTGAGGGAGAATATGTCTATGTTGAGGGCAGGAGACACATGGATATCTCTGGTACCTTCTTATAAACCTAAATCTGCTTCAGAGACTAAAGTCTACTTTAAAAAAAAATCACTAGAAGGGTCAACAGCAGATCTGAGTGGCAAAAGAAATTAATAAGCTAGAGATAAATGAATTGAGATTATCTAGTCTTAGAAATCTACAGAAAAAGACAGTGAAGAAAACTCAACAAGGTTTCAAAGACCTTCATGATAACCATCAAGCATACTAATGTGTACATTAGTATGGAAACTCAGAAGGAGAGAAAAGAATATTTGAGTAATGTCTGAAATCATCCAAAAAGTCTTTATGAACTCCAAAATGGATACAATTAAAAAGATACATATTTAAATTCATCACAGATAAACTATCAAAGGTTAAATATTAAGAGAACTTTCTTGAAAGCAGAAAGCTCATTCCATACAATGGATGCTCAGTAAGATTAATAGAAGGGCTAGGGTTGTAGTTCAGTGGTAGAGTGCTTGCCAAGCATGTGTGAGACACTGGGTTCAATTCTCAGTGCCACATATAAATAAAATAAAGATCAATCAACAACTAAAAACATTTTTTTAAAGAATTAATAGCAAAGTCCTTACAGAAATCAGTCAGAAAACTGGGAGAGTGCTGAACTTGTGGCCCAGTGATACAGAGCTTGCCTAGCACATGTAAGGCACTGGGTTTGATCCTCAGCACCACATTAAAAAATAAATAAATAAAGTTATGTCTACTACAACTAAAAAAAGAAAAGGAAAAGAAAACATTGGAATTACATATTCAAAGTGCTGAAAGAACATAAACCAAGTGTTTTATACTCACCAAAATTACCATTTTAAAACAAAAGAGAAATTAAGTTATCACAGATAAACTGAAATTGAAAAAAATTTGCTAGAAGACCTGTCCTGTAAGAAGGACTAAATGAGTCCAGTAGGCTGAGTTGAGAGGACATAAAATGTAGATGGTAACTTGAATCCATACAGAGCTATAAAGTATGTAAGTAATAACTATAAGCAATTTTTTTGATAACTCCTTTCCCTGGCATTTTATAAGTCATAATTTGTAAAGATGCATTTTATAACAGTAATAGCAATCCAACCTTTACTATTTTAACAAACTAAAAAACAGAAAAGAGGCCTGGAGATGTAGCTCAGTTGGTAGCATGCTTGTCTTGCAAGTGCAAGGTCCTAAGTTTGATCCCCAGCAGTGCAAAAAAAAAATAAAAATAAAAAATATATTAAAAAACAAAAATTACCACACTTACTGAATGCAACTAGAGCAATGCTTAGAGAAAAACATAAAGCAGTAATGTTAAAAAACGAAGATCATAGGCAAATAATCTTCACATCTTAAGATGTTTGAAAAAGAGCAAAGTAAGCAGGAAGAAGGTAGTAAAAGAATAGAGCAGAAAAAACACAGAATTTTGGAAATTCAACAAAGTTAAATCAAGAGATCAACAAAGTATGAGGGCTGGGGTTGTAACTTAGTGGTGGAGTGCTTGCCTAGCATGTGCAAGGCTCTGGATCTGATTCCTAGCACCAAATATCAATAAAATAAAGGTCCATTGACAACTTTAAAAAATACTAAAAAGAAGAAGTATGAGAAGTGAAATCTGATGAAAGGCAGGCAGTCAAAATTATGCTTCATAATATTCTTGGTAACTGACAGAATAAGAAGACAAAAAAAACATGTAAGACCTGAATAACATAATATTGAAGTCAGAATTAAGAACAGGTAGTTAGTGTAGAAATAGGGGATCCGGTAAATTCCAGGAAATGAAGTCATGAAGCCATCTGCCTCTGGAAGGTGGAGACTGCCCCTGAAAGAATGGAATGTCAAGGATCTCCAGAGCCCATTGATTACCAAATTTACCTGCCTTTATCAAGGACTGCAAGCAAGGAGCTGCTAATTAATGCCCCCCTGGGCATTCATCTGCCTGAATCACCTTGGCCCTTCCCCTGCCCATGGCTTCTCAGTTAATGCATAACCAGGCCTTGTCAAGTAGGCAGGAAGGAGAGATAGGTGGGAGAGAACTGGAGAACAAAAGAGACTTTAAACTATAAAAGATATAGGGTGCCCTCACTTCTTGAGACTTTAGAACATCAGCCATGGCCCCCTTCTCCCTGCGGGGAGAAGTCTGTATTATTACCTTTAAATAAAACCTGCTTAATATGCTTGCCTTGGCATGCTTCTGTAGTGTTCAATCTTCAACATTAGAAGGAGCAGTCACTGGTAATTGGCGGTATCAGATTTGGAGGTCCCACCAAGACTTATGCCAAGGTAAGTAAGCTTCTCTCTCCACGCACCCCACATCTGTTTGAGGTGCATCTTTCTGTCTCTTTCTGGAGGGCAAATTGGGCACCCATTGGCTACTTAAACACAGTTAGTGCAGTCACCATTCTTAAGACTCAGGTGAGAGGTTTCCTGGTCCAGGCAAGTTTCCAATCACCTGCTCTGTAGGCATGTTGGAATCTGCCAAAGCCATTTCCTACTTTTCTGTCCAGACCCGGAGCACAATTGTCACCAGTACACAGTATCCCTAGTCTTGATCTTCCCAGGATGCTTGGAGGTGGAGGAAAGGTTGGAACAACTGGGGAGTTTTCTGGCCCAGGCTACTCTCGGGCAGACCCCAAAAGTTCCTTCTCTGGACTCCCACTCCCAACCGCCCTGAGGGGTATCCAGAGTGATCAGTAGACAAATGGAACTGAGGGAAAGTGCCAATAACCTTTGCCTCTGTATGGGCCATACAGTGCACAACACTCCCACATATCCACTCCCTCCTGGATGTTCCCCTTCCCTTGCCTGTCAGACATTAGGAATTCAGACTGCAGGATTAAGGCCTGGGATGCTTAGTATAAAAATATCCAGGTTCCCTTTGTTCACATAGTTAGCCTTCACTAGTCTAGATATCTAGAGTTTCCCCATTACTGTTCCTGTGCTTAAATGTCCTCACGGTGTTCTCTTTAAGCTGCAAGAGGGAAACATTTAAAAAACTCTCCCATGAGACCCTCCAAATAAAGGGCCTTATACACCTAACAACCAACAGATGTCCCCTCATCCTGTGGAGATTCCTTTAGTCTACAAGGCAAAAAGATAGGCAAAAGGCACACTTTTTACTTTTGTCATCAGTTGTCATAATTATGAGTTTATAGTGGCAGGAGGAAAGCAGTAATGCCCTTAAATCTGAATCCTACCAGGGTCTCTAGCACAGGGCAAACTAGGACCCTAGCACTTTGTCAGAGAAGGCCAGAAATAACTTTGGCAAAACCAGGTAGTGAGAGATGGTTTTTTCTGGACCTTAAGAAAGCTCAAAGTTAGGGACATGTCCCTAACACTTATTACTCAGAAGAAAGCTTCTCTCTCAACAGTATTGCCAGGTTCACCACTAGCCTGCATACTGCTCAATTGCAAATGAAAAGTGCCTTTCATATGTTACCATGCTTTACATCAATAATCTCTACCATGAGAGGTGAAAGCCTTGAGGAATCACCTACTAAGGAAGGAAAATTGAGGGGACCCTCCCAACTTAAGACAGATAAAAATAAATTTTAGGAGGCTTTTGGAGGATCTTAATAAATATTGAGATGTTTCAAAACTTATGCCAGGTATTTGACTTCACCTGGAAAATTATGCTATTAATCATCTAGAGCACAGGGAGTACCCAGAAACCATCTTTACTGGGATTCAGAAACCATTCTAACTGGAATTCAAATTATGAGTAGGATGCCTCAAAAAATATTATGCAGTCTTCAGGAAAGTCCTGCTATTTTCATGGAGAGACTTAGGAAAGCAATAAGAAAACACACCCCTCTGAATCCTGAATCCATAAAGGGCCACCTACTTTTAAAGTATAAATTTATATTTAGTCAGCACCAAATATTTAGAGGAAATTACAAAAATTGGCATGTGGTCCTGATCAATCCTTAGATGATCTTCTCCAGCTTGCACCTTCCATTTTTAATAGAGATCAAAAGGAAAGAAAAGGGAACATAAAGACAAGAAAAAGGACTTATTAAAGATCATTCAAAATGACAGAAACTTTTAATGCCTTGCAATACCCCATGCAATTCACCCATTTTAGTAGTTAAAAAGCAAACCGCCTAGTCCAAAACCTTAGAATAATGAAGCAGTAATTTCCCCCACCCTATAGTTCTTAATTCGTACACTTTTATCTTGGATTCCAATTGCTGCTTGGTTTACTAAGTTAGATTTGAAAGATGGCTTTTCCTGTTTTTGCTAGACTCTGAATAGCAATTTCTGTTTGCCTTTGAGGAACAAGATACTGTATCTCAACTAACCTAGACAGTGCTGCCTCAGGATTTAGGTGGCCCTCACCTATTTTGGACAAACCTTAGCTAAGGACTTAACAAAATTCAGAGATAAAACATCTGTGATTGTTCTCCAGTAAGTAAAGGACAACATCCTTTATGTGCCTCCACCCATGAGGAATGTCAAAAGGCCATTGCAGAATTCCTAAACTTCTTAGCTGATAGGAATGAAAAAATCTCAAAAAAATAAAGATTAATTATGTCATCAACAGGTTCAATACTACTGGAAACAGCCACCATAGGACAATATTTTCCCCCAGGATTATCAAAAAGGGGCCTTACTTCAAGCTCCTGTCCTCAACTTTCCTATGAAGCAATATTTAACCTGTTTGTCACTGGGGGGAAAATAAATCCCAGATACGCAGCTATAAGCAGCTCAATAACCAATGGCATATCTCAGTGAGAAGCTTAGCATAGTAGCTTCATTCTCAAATGTAATGGAAAATAAGGACTCATAATTTTCTTTGACATCCAATCCTGTTCTGATAGATATGGCTAAAATGCCCTAGGCACAAGGTTTCTGTTAAAACCTGTTAGATCCTTCCAGATCTCAATCATGGCATATTTTGAAATGTAAATAGAGGAACCCTAAAGGCTTAGTAGGAGATGGTCTCAAACCCGAGGAAAAAATGGTAAAAAGAGTCTTACCTAAACTCCAGCACCCAAGGAAAAAAAAAGGTAAAAAGAGTCTTACCTAAACTCCAGCAAAAGTAAATTTTATGGTGCTTTACTAAAGTAATTAATGGCCGTATAATTTTTCCAGGACTCTTGTTTTTTTTTTTTTTTGAATTCTACATTTTTTTGAGCTTATGACTTTTTGATTAGTTCTATTTTTTAATTCAACTAGAGTTTTTGAATATCTATTACATTGCAATGGAGATTCACCTATAAAGTTACAAGGCCTTTGATTTTGTGTTATTTGTATGTTGTGCTGTCTGATGTCATGTTTTATCTGTTCAAAATCGAGTGTTTCTAAAATTTAAAAAAAATGGATCCAGATACTCTTAATTCACATGATTTAAAAAGGTTCAATTCAAATTGGGAAAAGTCATAAAAGTAAAATGTCTTCAAAAATAATTCGCAAGTCTGTAGGTGGTCAAATAATAAAATATTGATGCTAATAAAATGTTTAATATTAATTGTTTCTAGGACTTCTTCAACAGGAAATATATGGCAAATACTGTTCAGGACACTTTTCTGATATCTTGGTTTTTACAGAATAAGTGAATTAGAGTTAACATGTATGGGATTACTCAAATGTGTTTGTAGAGACATCTGATTAATTTCCAAAGTTAAAATGCTAATTGTTAAATAACATCAAGTACTTTTAACTCCTTAAATTCCATGGGGTAACATACGTAAACATTATTGGTGTTTTCATAGGTTGGTAAATAAAAGGGTTTAAAGTTGCTTTGTATCATCACTAAACTAAAAACAAGGTTACTAAGAGTTATGTCCTAACAAGTACAATTCTATATACAAAGGGTCCCAAAAGTCACAACTGTGTTTCAATTAGAGTACTATAAATAACAAAATATTTAATCTTATTAAAATAGTAATTTATGTAAATTCAGAAATTCCCTAAGAATTGTTTCAGAATGTGAATAAAAGAGGTCAATAGGAAAGAGAGAATAAAAGGTTCTGGGTATGGAAATATATTTAGTAAAAGGGAAAATGAAATGGTTCTGGGTAAGAAAGTGATTGTGTGATGAAATACATGAGGGTCTAAGTAAGTTCTAAGAAAGTCTGTGTAAGTAAAGTGCAAATTTCAACAAGTTTGCATGTAACTAATTAGTTTGTATGTATGTGAGACAATTAAAGCTATTTAAGGTTTATCCTAAGGTGAAATACTAATGTTCTGATAAAAACCAAAGTTTAATCTATATGGTAAAATGACAAGGATTTCTTAGAAACACTAATTTATTCTTAAATTTGTGTCTATTAAGTTTTATTCTTTAGAACAATTAATGTTAAATATTGGAGTTTACACAAATTATGGTTAAACAACTGTTAGAGTATTGTACTAGGTTACAGAGTCTAAATTTTTCTTTAAAAACTGAATTTGGTAATATAAAAGTGTCAAGGTAATTGTGAAATGGTCACCGTTTGTAAATTAAAGGTATTCATATTTTCCAGGTATACAAGTTTTTAAAGCAGGGAATTTATCAAGCTACTATTCTCCAGATTAAACATGTCTGTAATGGTAATTTTAAACTTATAAAGAGTAAATTTTAATGGGGATTTATTTCTAAAATTTAATGTTCTATTAAGGACCTGTTTTCAATAGGGTATTTGTAAAATTTGTTACATTTTACACTGAGATAAAAAATTTCAAATGTAAATGTATTTCTAAATGTTAGAGCCTGATTTGTTTAAAGGATAATATTGTGAAACATAAAAGCATTTTGCCACTTTGACATACAAAAGGAAAGTTAAAAACTCTCTCAGCCTTTCTTTAGTTTATGTATTATATATAATGTTACATTGTTTTAACTAGTGTTCATATAGACTCAGTAATCAATATATGTAAACTTCTTAAAATGACATTTAAGAAAGAAGCAAAGATCAATATCAGAATTAGAACACTTAAGATTTGCAAAAGTGCCACATCTTACCTAAGATAAGGCTCTGCCTTCCAGCTTACTGCATATTTGAATGACTCCAAAATAAGTCAGACTTCAGCTTATGTAAATTTATGGTCAAAAGATTGGTTCTTATTGTAGAAGTACTGTGATCTCAATTAGGGGAATATATTGTGGCTCTCAAAATTCAAGATAGCTATTATAAAAGATGAATATACTTTTATTCTTGCTAATTTTATTTTGTAAAACTGTTACCTGTTAATGTTTTCCACAAGTAGCTTCTTCCAGAACACACAACCTAGGTAACTTGTGATAATAAGCCATGAACTCTAGAACAGATAGTGGTAACTTCCAGTACTAATGAAAGGCCCCAGCTCTTTGTCTTAAACCCATGACCTAGGACACTCTACCCCCCCCCCGGGAAGGTTGCACGGCCTACCTGGAGGTCGTTAAACTGATAACTAGGTTAAGAAAGAATAGGGCGGTTGGGAAAGCATAGATCATCGGGTCCCAGGGAGTGCCTGAACAATCAGGAACTGATAAGCGGGAACCAGGAACCATAAAAATACCAAGAATACCAAGTAATAATTGTGGATTTTTTGGGGATATAATAACCTTACCCTTCAAGTAACCTAGGTGCTGTGTACGTGCTGGATTCAAAATAACCAATAGGAAATCTGTTGCTTACCGTGCGCGCGAAACCTGCCCCTTTACCCTATAAAAAACCTGTACCCCAAAGTCCGGTGTGCCAGTTCACCGAAGCTCCGGCTGAGGTTTTACTGAGCACCCGCAGGCGCCTGTGTAATCAATAAACTGCCTCTTGCTTTTGCAGCCAGTGATTACGTGAGTTCTTCCTTGGACAGGGGGGCTTAGGGTCTTTCATTTGGAGGTCCCACCGAGATTTCCCCTCGACACCCCAAACCCCTGCCCGAGGAACGGCCAAATACTCTGGGAGGTAAGTTAAGCTGGCCAGCAGGGGGTTATTGTCTGTCTTTGTCTGTCTTGTGTAGTTGCTTTGTCTTGTTCGTTCTGAAGCGCAGCGATTGTACTTTGTAGGGGCACGCGTGTTCCATTTGTAGTTTGGGCAGTCTGAGAAGGAGTTGACGAACTCTGACTTCTCTCCTGCTACCCTGGGAGACGTCCTAGGGGTTTTGGTGCCCGATCCGTCGGGACTTGTTTGGTGCCCGATCCGTCGGGACTTGTTTGGTGCCCGATCCGTCGGGACTTGTTTGGTGCTCGATTCGTCGAGACTTGTTTTTGGCCGGAGGGGCTTGCACTCTCCGACCAAGATGCGCAGCGCTTGTAATCTGTTGTCTGGTCTATGTTTTCTTGTGTGCCTGTTTCTTAAATTCCTTTTTTTACCAGCAAGACTGAAATGGGGCAATCCATGGTGACCCCTCTGAGTCTCACCCTCGATCCTACAGACCTAGGTTAATGATTTTTGATCAGTTCTTTTTATCCAACTCGAGTTATTTTTAAACATCTGCTACATTGCAATGGAGATGAATATTACAAGGCCTTTAGTTTTGTGTTAAATATAAGCGCGCATAAAAATTAAATTTTTTAAAATGGATCCAAATACTTTGATTCACGTGATTTAAAGGTTCAATTCAAATTGGGTAAACTAATGAAAGTAAAATGTCTTTGAAAATAACTCGCAGGTCTCTAGGTGGTCAAGCTAATAAAATATTGATGTTAATAAAATGTCTAATATCAATTGTTCCTAGGACTTTTCTTCAACAGGAAAGAGACAGCAAATACTGTTCAGGACACTTGCCTGCTTTCTTGGTTTTTACAGAATAAGTGAATTAGAGTTAACATGTATGGGACTACTCAAATGTGTTTGTTGGTGACATCTGATTAACTTGCAAAGTTAAAATGCTAATTGTTAAATAACATCAAGTACTCTTAACTCCTTAAATTCCATGGGGTATCATACTCAAACATTATTGGTGTTTTCATAGGTTAGTAAATAAAAGGGTTTAAACTTGCTTTGTGTCATCACTAAACTAAAAACAAAGTTACTAAGAGTTATGTCCTAACAAGTGGAATTCTATATACAAAGGGTCCCAAAAGTTTCAACTGTGTTTCAATTAGAGTACTACAAACAACAAACTATTTAATCTTATTAAAATAGAGCAATTTATCTAAATTCAGAAATTTCATAAGAGTTGTTTCAGAATGGGAACAAAAAGGGGTCAACAAATAGGAAAAAGAAAATAAAAGGTTCTGGGTATGGAAATATATTTAGTAAAAGGAAAAAGGAAATGTTTCTGGGTAAGAAAGTGCTTGTATGATGAAATACATGAGGGTCTAAGTAAGTGCTAAGAAAGTCTGTGTATGTAAAGGGCAAGTTTCAACAAGTTTGCGTGTAACTAAGTTGGTTGTATGTATGTGAGACAGCTAAAGCTATTTAAGGTTTTTCCTAAGGTGAAATACTAATGTTCTGATATAAACCAAAGTTTAATCTATATGGTAAAATAACAAGGATTTCTTAGAAACACTAATTTACTCTTAACTTTGTGTCTATTAAGTTTTATTCTTTAGAACAATTAGTCTTAAAAATTGGGGTGTATACAATTATGGTTAAACAACTGTTAAAGTATTGTACTGTGTTACAGAGTCTAAATTTTTCTTAAAAAAACTAAATTTGGTAAGAAAAAAAAGTGTCAAGGTAATTGTAAAATGGTTTCTAGTTGTATATTAAATGTGTTCATATTTTTCAGGTATACAAGTTTTTAAAGCAGGAAATTTATCGAGCTGCTATTCTCCAGATAAACTTGTCTGTAATGGTAATTTTAAGCTTATAAAGAGTAAATTTTATTGGGGATCAATTTCTATCATTTAATGTTCTATTATAGGACCTGCTATCAATGGGGTACGTGTAAAATTTGTTACTTTTTACACTGAGATAAAGAACTTCAAATTTAAATGTAAATGTATATCTAAGAGTTACTGACAGCCTGATTTGTTTAAAGGTTCATATTATAGAAGGTAAAAGCATTTTGCTACACAAAAGAAAAGTTAAAAGCTCTCTCAGCCTTTCTTTGATTGATTCCTGTTTTGGATATAATGTTAGATTGTGTTAACTAATGTTCATATGGACTCAGAAATCAGTATATATAAACTTCTTAAATGACAATTTAAGAAAGAGTATAATGCATTATAGCAAAAATGGGACAACAATGACTGAGATTGGGGTCCCTGACTTCATGACTGTAGCATGCCTGGTGCCTGGAAGTGTTCCTGTGTAGGAGCACAAGATGCCTAACTGCTGTGGCAGTAACCTCCCTGGGGAGGCTCTGTACAGGAGTCCTATCAGCTCTTACATTGATATCAGGCACACAGCTCTTGGGCAGAAAGAAATTGTTTTGCTAGATAACCAGTGTTTCATCAGTTCCCTTCTCTAGTTCCTGCCCACCTTACAGTAACTTTGGACAGTGGACTTATTTGAGAGCTACACAGAGTTCCTAACATTGCACTTTGCAGTTGTGGGAAAAAGTTGCATAGATGGTCTAGTCTCTGTAACTCTCCTAAAAACAAAGAATAATGCTTACATAGTCTTTAACTTAATAATAAGACATGTATAAAGATTGCTAACATAACTCTTTAGATCTACATTTCCATCAGAGAATAGAGCTCCATCTGATCTCAGCTTAATCTTCAAAATCTGTGTTTATAAACCTTTATTTTCTAATACTCCTTTGACCCTCACTGAACTTGAAAATTTGGTCATGCTGGTCATGGCAAAAGGGGCAAAAATTAGTTGTAGGATTAGAACACTTAAGGTCTGTAAAGAGCCATGCCTTACCTGAGATAAGGCTCTGCCTCCCACCTTACTGCATGTTAGAGTGACTCCAGCTTATTTATTTGTAAGTCAGACTTCAGCTTATTTAAAGTTATAATCAAAAGATTGGTTTTTTGTAAAATTACCATGATCTCAAATAGGAAATATAATGTGGTTCTCAGTCAAAATTCAAGATAGCTATTATACAAGCAGAATATATTTTTACTCTTGCTAATTTCATTTTGTAAAACTGTTACCTATTAATGTTTTGCAGAAGTAGCTGCTTCAAGAACACGCAACCTAGGTAACTTATGATAATAAGCCATCACCTAACAGATAGTGGTAACAGATATCAGAACAGATAGTGGTAACTTCCAGAACTAATGCAGACTCCAGTTAGATAAAAGGGTAAATAACTGTAAAGTTATGGACATTAAAGTTAAAGCCCAGTACTCTTACTTTATGACTGGTGAAACTGGCTTGCTGGATGATTAAGATCAAACTTAGAGATTGGAATTAAATACAGAAGGCAAGATAGACCAGTATTTGGATCTTTTGCCCTCAGTCAGCCTGAACCCAGGGAATAAGAGAACTTCTCTAAGGAGCTTTGCAACTCTGGGTCACACAACCTCCTGATCAAGGAGATTGTTGAGACTAGAGGATGAAAAATCACTCAGTGCAGCTGCTGCAGAGGAGGGTCATGGAAAAAGGGAGACATCCCTTAATGCTTCCAAAGGAAGTCACCTCATCAAGGAGACCCTACCTAACCAATGGCACTGGTGGAGCTAAGAAGCTGCCCTTAAGTTCTCTACAAGTGGCCCCTGTGGGAACTCAGCTGACTCTTTAACAAGACAGGAACCAGGTCAATTTGACCAACTTGATGTTAGACACCCAGCAAAACAGTTAAAACCAAAATATAACCATTCTTGGGCATTTAAGAGAAATAACAGTTAAATGTAACTTAAGATGTACACTTGTGTTAGTCCACTAGAATAAAAACTGGAAGCTACAAATGAAAGAAAGATTCTTCAGCAAATGTGCCTGATAACTATCAAGAGAAACTGCCAGAGTCAGAAGTTTTTAGTCAGTTTAAGGCCTGCAGATCTTCCTAAGCTACACAGGTAGACTTAATCTATGTTTGCTCTTATGATTATCTAGCCCTAAGTAACAGAAGTATAGAGCTCTCTACTAAACACAGGTTATGCCAATAAAGGGATATTTTACAAAATCAGATGACTTAAGTAGCTTAACTATATTTTTTGGGATATCTATGACATTAAGAGTTAAATGTTGTGTTTACATTCCTGATAACCTGGACAATGTTAAAGTTCCCAAATAAAGGCCTTGTCCTTTCCAGCCTTTGCTAGGTCTAGTTATGGGAACAATTTCTCAGTTCTTCCACCTCCTGGTGAGAGATTGACTTCTGTCATTTTCATGATACTCAGTGGCATGTTCCAGATGCTGCAACATTTACTTTGTACTAATTGCATTTCAGTACTCATGTCTTTTTGTTCTTCTGTCATAGAAGCACCCACCCCCAGATGACTTTACAACCTGCTCTTCCCCAACCAGACTTCTACCTTGGACCCCTCGATTGACCCGATTTTTTTAAAAGAAACTCCAAACTGCTTGCCCCTCACTGCCCCCTTTCAGCTTCGAAGCAGCCAGAACGACCGACGCCCCCTTTTCCTTAAAGCAGTTGGGAGTTCCTATAGCTAAAGGGGGGAATGAAGCCAGAATTAAGGATAGGTAGTTAGTGTAGAAATAGGGAATCGGGTCAATTCGAGGAAATGGAGGCCATAAAGCCATCTGCCTTTGGAAGTTGGAGACTGCCCCTGGAAGAATGGAATGTCAAGGATCTCCGGAGCCCATTGATGACCAAATTTACCTGCCTTTATCAAGGACTGCAAGCAAGGAGATGCTAATTAATGCCCCCTGGGCCCTTACCTGCCTGAATCACCTTGGCCCTCCCCCTGCCCTTGGCTTCTCACTTATGCAAAACCGGGCCTAGTCACGAAGGCAGGAAGGAGAGAGAGGTAAGGGGGGAGAGAACTGGAGAACAAAAGAGACTTTAACCTATAAAAGATGTAGGGTGCGCTCACTTTTTGGGACTTTTAGAACATCAGCATAACCGAGGCAGGATGGACAAATGGATATAAGATTCTATCCATGATAAAGAAAAAGGGGGGAAATGAAAGGCCCCAGCTCTTTGTCTTAAACCCATGACCTAGGACACTCTACCCCCCCCCCCCGGGAAGGTTGCACGGCCTACCTGGAGGTCGTTAAACTGATAACTAGGTTAAGAAAGAATAGGGCGGTTGGGAAAGCATAGATCATCGGGTCCCAGGGAGTGCCTGAACAATCAGGAACTGATAAGCGGGAACCAGGAACCATAAAAATACCAAGAATACCAAGTAATAATTGTGGATTTTTTGGGGATATAATAACCTTACCCTTCAAGTAACCTAGGTGCTGTGTACGTGCTGGATTCAAAATAACCAATAGGAAATCTGTTGCTTACCGTGCGCGCGAAACCTGCCCCTTTACCCTATAAAAAACCTGTACCCCAAAGCCTGGTGTGCCAGTTCACCGAAGCTCCGGCTGAGGTTTTACTGAGCACCCGCAGGCGCCTGTGTAATCAATAAACTGCCTCTTGCTTTTGCAGCCAGTGATTACGTGAGTTCTTCCTTGGACAGGGGGGCTTAGGGTCTTTCACTAATACAGACTCCAGTTAAATAAAAGGGTAAATAACTGTAAAGTTATAGACATTGAAGTTAAAACCCAGTACTCTTACTTTATGACTGGTGAGACTGGCTTGCTGGATGTTTAAGATCAAACTTAGAAATTGGAGCTAAATACAGAGGGCAAGAGAGACCAGTATTTGGATCTTTTACCCTCAGTCAGTCTGAACCCAGGAAACAAGAGAACTTCTCTAAGAAGCATTGCAACTCTGGGTCACACAACCTCCTGATCAAGGAGATTGTTGAGACCACTAGAGGTTGAAAGATTATTCAGTGCATCTGCTGCAGAGGAGGGTCATGGAAAAAGGGAGACATCCCTTGATGCTTCTAAAGGAAACCACCTTATCCAAGAGACCCTGCCTAAACAATGGCACTGGTGGAGTTAAGAAGCTTCTACTAAGTTTTCTACAAGGGTCCCCTGTGGGAACTCAGCTAACTATTTAACAAGACAGGAAGAGGTCAATTTGACTAGCTTGATCTTAGACACCCAGCAAAACACTTAAAACCAAAATATAGCCATTCATAGGCATTTACAAGAAATAATAGTTAAATGTAACATAAGATGTACACTTGTGTTAGTCCACTAGAATAAAGACTAAAAGCTACAAAAGAGATTCTTAGGCCAATGTGCCTGCTATCAAGAGAAACTGCCAGAGTCAGAAGTTTTAGTCAGTTTAAGTTCTGCAGACATTCCTAAGCTAAGTAGGTAGAATTAATATATGTTTGCTAGTATGATTATCTAGCCCTAAGTAACAGAAGTGTAGAGATCTCTAGTAAACACAGGTTATACCAATAAAGGGATATTTTACAAAAATCAGATGACATTAAGTAGCTTAACTCTATTTTCTGGGTACATCTATGACATTAAGAGTTAAATGTTGTGTTTACATTCCTGATAACCTGGACAATGTTAAAGTCCCCAAATAAAGACCTTGTCCTCTCCAGCCTTTGTTAGGCCTTGTTATGGGAACAATTTCTCAGTTCTTCCACCTCCTGGTGAGAGATTGACTTCTGTCATTTTCATGATACTCAGTGGCATGTTCCAGATGCTGCAACATTTACTTTGTGCTAATCTCATTTCAGTACTCATGTCTTTTTGTTCTTCTATCATAGAAGCACCCACCCCCAGATGACTTTACAACCTGCTCTTCCCCAACCAGACTTCTACTTGGACCCCTTGATTTACCCGATTTTTAAAAAAGGAACTCCAAACTGCTTGCCCCTTGCTGCCCCCGTTCAGCTTCGAAGCAGCCAGAATGATGGGCGCCCCCTTTCTTTTTCTTACAGTAGTTAGTAGTTCCCAAAGCAAAAGGGGGGAATGAAGCCAGAATTAAGGACAGGTAGTTAGTGTAGAAATAGGGGATCTGGTCAATTCAAGGAAATGAAGCAATGAAGCCATCTCCCTCTGGAAGTTGGAGACTGCCTATTGAAGATGGAATGCCAAGGATGTCCGAAGCCCATTGATTACCAAATTTACCTGCCTTCATCAAGAACTGCAAGCATGGAGCTGCTAATTAATGCCCCCTGGGCCCTTTCCTGCCTGAATCACCTTGGCCCGTCACCTGCCCATGGTTTCTCACTTAATGCAAAACCAGGCCTAGTCATATAGGTAGGAAGGGAGAGATAAGTGGGGAGAGAATTGGAGAACAAAGGAGACTTTAACCTATAAAAGCTGTAGGGTGTGCTCACTTCTGGGGATTTTAGAATATCAGCAATGGCCCCCTTACTCCTGCTGGAAGAAGTCTGTATTATTACCTTTAAATAAAATCTGCTTAATATGCTTGCCTTGGCATGCTTCTCTAGTGTTCAATCTTCAACATTAGAAGGAGCAGATCTCCTCACCAGTAAAGGGCGGTATCAGTATCAACTAATTTGACCTAATTAACATTTGTATAATACTCAACACACAAATACAGCAGAGTACAAATTTCTTCTCAAGTGCACATGAAACAATCACAAAACAGATCTCTTTAAACTCAAGCAACTATAATTATTCAAAATATTTAGGAACTGAAGCCAGAATTAAGGACAGGTAGTGTAGAAATAGGGGATCGGGTCAAATTGAGGAAATGAAGCCATGAAGTCATCTTCCTCTGGAAGTTGGAGATTGTTCCTGGAAGAATGGATGTCAAGCATCTCCAGAGCTCATTGATTACCAAATTTATCTGCCTTCATCAAGGACTGAAAGCATGGAGCTGCTAATTAATGCCCCCTGGGCACTTATCTGCCTGAATCACCTTGGTCCTCCCCCTGCCCATGGCTTCTCACTTTATGCAAAATCAGGCCTACTCACTTAGGCAGTAAGGAGAGATAAGGGGGTGAGAGAACTGGAGAACAAAAGAGAGCTTAACCTATAAAAGATGCAGGGTGCGCTCACCTCTTGGTGACTTTAGAACATCAGCAATGGCCCCCTTCTTCCTGCTGGAAGAAGTCTGTATTATTACCTTTAAATAAAACCTGCTTAATATGCTTGCCTTGGCATGCTTCTCTAGTGTTCAATCTTCAACATTAGAAGGAGCAGAACTCCTCACCAGTAAATGACTGTATCAGAACCATAAACTAGCAAACAACAGCAATGATATGTGGAAAATCACCAACTATTTTTAACTAATGCACAGGTCAAGAAGAACGGCAAGAACCATAAAAAACCCTTAACTGAATGAAATGCGAAAATATCACCATTGAGACTTGTGGGATGCAGCTAAACAATGTTTACAGGGAAATTCTTGCATTAAATACTTGTATAAAAGTGAACAATGTAGGCTTCAGTTGTAACTCTGTAGTAGAGCACTTGCCTAGCACAGTAAGACACTGGGTTTAATTCTCAGCACCATATTAAATAAATAAATTAAAATAAATAAAGATTAAATTAATTAAAAAATGGTCTTAATTTAAGCTTCTCCTTTAAGAATCTAGAAATAGCTGGGCACAGTGGCACATGCCTGTAATACTGGTTGCTCGGGAGGCTGAGGAAAGAGGATCACAAGTTCAAAGCCAGCCTCAGCTTAATAAGACTCTGTATCTAAACAAAATATGAAAAAAGGTCTGGGGATGTAGCTCAGTTGTTAACTGCACCTACATACCATCCCTGTAAAAAATAAATGAATTAAATTAAATTTTTAATTTTAAAAAAAGGGCTGAGCTTATGCCTCAGTGATTAAGTGCCTGGGGTTCAAACACTTGTACCAAAAACAATGCAAAATAAGCCCAAGGAAGAAGTAAATAATAAAGAACACAAATCAATGAAATTTGAAACACAAATCAGAATAAGTATCAATGAAGGTGATACTGCTGTTTAATGGTTAAGAGTTCTGCTCCTTCTAATGTTAAAAATTGAACACTAGAGAAGCATGCCAAGGCAAGCATATGAAGCAGGTTTTTTTTAAAGATAATAATACAGACTTCTCCCAGCAGGAAGAAGGGGGCCTTGATTGAAGTTCTACAGTCCCAAGAAGTGAGTGCACCATAAATTTTTTATAGAAAGATTGAAATTGGATAAGGAATGTTTCCTTTTTGCCAGCGAACATGGGTCCTGGGAACCCAGACCTCGAGTGCCATCACCAATTGCATTTGTCTGCTTATATTTCCTGACATTCTTTGGCTAAGTTGTTGAGGAATTCCCTCATTGAAGGAAACTGTTTATTTTTTCAAGAAGAAACACCTTCCTTTACCTCATCACCCCTACCTGAGGTGATAGGCAAGACCAGAACCAGCACTGGCTTGTGCATTTTGCACTGCAGTCTCCTGGGTAGAAGTTCCAAAAGGAAAAGTAAAAAAGAAAAAAAAATCAAGGAAGGTGTCAGTAGACTGTGAATGGAATGATTGGGGATGCAATGGACAATGGACCCCAAAATCTCCTTTCATACTAACAACCTGAGCATATTCTAATACCTTCATAGTCCTGAATCTCCTCGAGCCCTGTCCTCCATAGATCAGTGATATAATTTGCTGCACAGGATGAGCTACTACCAGTTTCCTTCTTAAGTAAGGACCGAATAATTCTTTTCCTCAGGAAACAGCACAAGACTGGGTGTGGAGATGTAAAAAAGGTTATTTAAAGATTGTTGTGAAACGGAGAATTAAGAGTTCCTTAGTCATCAATTGGTTTTGTTTAGAGTTGCTTCTCTGCATAGAATTTCAGAAACACAGAACATGACTGGATCAAGTCATGAACCTCAAAGGAGCTGTTTCTGTGCTGATGATATAACCACCCCATAGGCCACTGGCTTTGCAAGCATAAAGGTCGGGGTAAAAATCCCCAGCACCATGGGATCAAAAAAAGAAGAAACAACAAGAAGAGGCACTTTGGAGGGTGCAAACCTCCTCTCCTCTCAACCTTTTTCTTTTCCCCCTCTCTTATTCAATGGAATCAACCCTTTATAAGAACTTACATTTTCTCCTGCCAGCAATTTCCTTTGCCACCTATCAGCTGGGAGCAGCACTCAAAGGCAGCAGTGCATCCCCAATCACATGCATTTCTTAAGAGGAAGTGTTCCTTCCTATCTTTCAACTCTCATCACTTTAGACCTTACCACTCACTCTTGAGTGTCCTATCACCATCTTTTCTCAGCAAATGCTCTTGATTGACAATGTGCACCAGGTTGCAGTGGCACAAAATTGAAATTGACCCCTCACAGTCCCTTGCCAAATTTGAGGCTTTTTGGATACACTCCCAGATTGCCAATGAAGGGGACATCCACAGTTGAGCACTTGCCAGGTGAACCACAAGGTCAATTGGAAAACCAAATTGTGAAGATGACAGACAGTTGCCCCTGGCCCTGATTTCCTACTGAGTTTTATTTTGTATTGCCTTGTTTATGACTTGATGAAAAATGGTAGGATTTGGGGTTGAATCCATTTTAGATTGTGCCCATTGCATTCAGGAGAAAGGGAATTTTACCACCTCCTCTCCCACTATCAGTGGAGCTCCAGTGCCAATAGGAAGGGAACACTTGTAGAGACTCTTGGTAAGTTTGATGCATGTGCTTAATAGAGGCAATGTAGTAGCAGGAAAAGCATATGTTGTTATCATGTTTACCAGGGATCTGGGAAATATTGGATTGTTTTTTGTAGGGAAAGGGAAAAAAAAAGAAAACCATTCTTTGCAAGTACTCATGCCGAGAGAAAAAAAACAGAGCCTTTAGGCATGTTGCAGGTTGGTGGTGATTCAAACAAGTCAAGAAGTGAAAAACATTTGAAAATTTGCAAAATCCTGTGGTACATGATTCCTGCTCAGTAAGTCCGATCTCACAGTCAGATATTCTTGAACCACTCTTGTTTTGATATTCAGTTTTGGGTCTTCACATTTACCTTTTAGCAGAGCTCTTTCTGTTTCCAATCATGATGCTGTGGTGCAGTGTTTATTTCGAGAGCTATGTTCAGTGATGCATATTCCACATTCAACTCATTTAAACTGTAGATCATGGGTATACATGCTGTGCTTTAAAGAAAGCCTCTTCTCAAGTTTCTTGTGCCAGAAAAGCTATGAGTCAGCATGTGTCTAATCAGCTGTTCTTGAGAGCAACAAGAGAGAGCCATGAGTTTGCAAGGGCTTTGAGGCCCTTGCAAAGGAAATTTGGGTCTGTAATGATGGATGCTTACAGAATGAACTGGCAATTACTACTTCCGGTATTTGTAGACTATGTTGAACCTGAAGACATGTTATGGAATTTGAAATGGACGATGATGACTGTATTGTTTTAGAAAGTCTCTTCATTGAAGTAGGCTTTCAGCACCAACAGCCTTGTGCCTTTTGTGCCAACACAATGTCCTTGCTCTCCCTCTTTGAATATTCATCTTGGAAGCTTTTTATCTTAGCCCTTTCACCACGGTGCATGTTCAAATCTGGAGTTATGTCATGTGATGCTGTGTTTCGGGTGCCATCAGCAGGCTCTTCTATGATCCAGTGACTTGTAGTTGGCATCCCCCCAGGGCTGCTAAGAGGACTGGTGAAATTTTTTTCAAAGGACTTTGAGCCAGGTTGGCACTGGTCTGGTCAAGAGAAAGAACACATGTGCAAACACAGAGAGGTCATTTATTTCTGCATTTTGACGTGCATTGAGTTGGCCCTGGAATTACACAGCAGGTAAATTTCTGAGTGCATCTTAGTTGTATGGCTGCAGTCAAGGACGTGTGGACTTGCAGCTGTAGTGACCACAGAATATCTCTCCTGTCATGTCAGCACCATCCTATATTCCGACCAACATCCTGAGTGAATGACTCCCAAAACACGACTTAAGGATTCAGAAGATGCATCCACCTTCATCTAGAAGACTCAGGTTCCAGATGACTCCTGATTCAACTTTCTAGAAAAAACAGTTACCTGCAAGTTTGGGTGTAAAGTCTCCCAGTTCAAAGATCACTTAACCCACCATGTTCACTGCATGCTCCAGTGGCATGAGCATCTGTCACCAGCCATCATTCAGTGTGGTTGCTAGAAGCCTAGGCTATTTTCCTGACTAGGATATTCTGGGTGTGCCCAATCCTGGAAGAGAGGGTTAGGAAGGAAATAGCGCTGGGGCTGGTGCTAAGTTTGGGAATCCATGTATCCCCAAAGACACCTCCACCCATACAGGAACACTGCAACTGGTGGGGGATACTGACTGCTGTCATGATGCGCAGTGTAGCCAAAGGAGTGCAGCGATGCCTAGTGGACCTTATGTTTAAGAGATTTGTCACACTTCAGAGGAGTTCTTTTTCCTGCCTGGTCCTGGAGGCATCCAGGGACCACAGGGTTGTGCTCTCCTGACTGAAGATGTTAGAATCATATTTTGGAACACCTCAGTTCCCTGTCACTTGCTCATGTCTTCTTTCCTCTGACCATCCCAACTGAGCTGGTGATTGTTTCAATGTTGGTCTGAAGCAGCCAGGAGCAGAAGCTTCTTGGTTGTCATGGGAACAGTCCTGCCATGGTGCTGTCAGTCCTTTCCTCTGTGACCTCAGGTGGAATCTTTGGGGCTATCAGCAGGTTCCCTGAGACACTTCTTGAACTCCATGTTGCTCAAGGTTCTGAAAACCCCTCTGGAGAGAGAAACCAACTCTTCACCATCTGGAGCCTGGAATCCTCTAGCCATTCACAACCAAACTCTCTGATGCCTGACCATTCTACCTGGAGAGAGGAGCTCTCCCATTTTTGGCTCTCATGTCACAGGAGCATTGGTAACCAAGTGAGGCATTGTCCTCAGTGTAACTCAATGCAACTGAGTTTGCCCAGTCCTGGAAGAGTGGGTTAGGAATGAAATAGGAAATAGGTAGGAAATTATTGAGAGATCAGAAACATGAATTTTGGCACTTTGCTCATTGTAACAAATCTTGAGAGTGAAAGCTAAAAACTTACCGAGAGGAAGATTAAAATTGTATGAGGAATGTTTTCTTTCTGCCAGCAAACATGGGTCCTGTGAACCCAGACCTCGAGTGCCATCACCACTGCCTTTGCCAGTTTCTATTTCCTGACATCCTTTGGCTAATTTGATGAGGCATTCCCTCCTTGAAGGAAACTGGCTTTTCACAGGAGAAACACCTTCCTCTACCTCACACTACCTGATGCAATAGGCAAGATCCAGAACCAGCACTGGCTTGTGCATTTTGCACTGCACTCTGCTGGGTAAAAGTTCCCAAAGTAAAATGCGAAAAGGAAAAGTAAAAAGAAAAAAAGTATCAAGGAAATTGTCAGTGGACTGTGAATGTAATGACTGGGGATGCAATGGACAATGGTCCCTAAAATCTCCTTTCGTACTAACAACCTGAGCACATTCTAATACCCTCATAGTCCTGACTCTCCTCGAGTGATATAATTTTCTGCTCAGGGATGAGCTACTAACAGTTTCCTCCTTGAGTAAAGACTGTATAAAGAGATCCAAGATGACAGACTAGAGGGAGCCTGCATTCCTTGTCACTCTGTAACTCCTGTTTCAAGCAGAGGATATCTGTTTCTCCTTCAGGCAGTTTTGCTGCTTATCAATCCCGTGGTGTTTACCCCATTTGTCTGCTGTGATGACCTGCAGTCTGCCGGCATATCGAGGCCTTTTTTGACAGCAGATTGCTCACTATCAGGCATCTGTCATCCGCCATTTGCCTGCTTCTCGCCTGTCCTTCGCCTGCCTTACACCTATCCATCACCCAATGCACCAGGTTCACCTCCCAATTGTCTGACAACAGTCAGCAAACTGATCGCTCACCACCAGTGGAGCACCAGCTGCCTGCAGTTGCCTGGAAGTTCACTGCTACAGTACCTCCAGGTTTGATTACACATGGCTACCACCATTTTGAGAAAACAGCCAGGACTCATTGGACCCCTGGCCAGACTGACTGAGCCCAGTCTCCAGGGTAACTCAGCCTGAAAGATTACTTCCTGCCTCTGGGGCCCTCACATCGACTAACTGCTCCCTGCCACCAGGACTCCCAGACAAACTGACTGTGCCTTATCACTGGGACCCCAGACCGACTGATTGCACCCGGCATCCAGGACCCCACAACCACACCAAACACACCAGACCTCCAGAACCCCTGCCGGACCAACAAAATCCTGCATCCAGGACCTCCAGCTGACCACATCCACCCCTGAGTTGCAGCTCCCCATTTTCCAACAAATTTCAAAGCCAGAGCGGCCATCTAGGATAATCCTGGAATCTGTAGCTCTGACCTTTAAGTAGGGCAAAACCCATCCTGAGACACCTGCTGGAGGCTTGAAGCTCATTGTCAGTTACCTCTCATGAATCAGGCTACTGAACACTGGGAGGTTTTCATTAGTGTATGACTGTTATATATGTAGATTTTATTTTTTCTCCTTTTTATAAGATTAAATTTTTATTTATTTACTTTTCTTGCTCTCTTTTCCTTTTGTTTACCTGTTCCCTCAGAGTCACTTTTTCCCTTTTTTGCATGCTAATATCCAATTTCTTTTGATTACACTCTCACACTTTCTATTTTCTAGAACTTCTGTATATTCTTTTCTTATCCCATTAACAGCCACATTCTACATCCCTCTACATCCTCTTTGTCCTCCATTAGAAACTGCAGACATTATTGCAAACCTGTTTGTTTTACCGAATATAATATTTGAACTCATTCTGTTTACCATGACAATTTTGTTATTGTCCCCATAGGGGCTATTTGGTCTAGGATAGCATAGTGTCTGATTTGGGAACTGCTAATATTGATCTCCCCTTAAAGAAAGGGTTTTGGAAACCTATAGGGCCACTATAAGCCTATAGGGGGAAATCTGCAATACTCCAGATCTGCACTGCTAGAGGGGAAGATACATGAACAACATGAAAAAACAAGGGAAGAAAATGATCCAAACAAATCTAGATTCTGTATTAAAAGAATCCAATGACAGTATGTTAGAAAAAATGTCAGAAAAGGACTTCAGATTATACATGATTAAGATGATTCATGAAGCAAAGGATGAGATAAGAGAGCAAATTCAGGCAATGAATGATAATAGCAATAAATTGAAAGAGCACCTGCAGGAAGCAAAAGATCATTTCAACAAGGATATAGAGATTCTCAAAAAAGAAAGAAACAAACAAAAAACACACGGAAGTTCTTGAAATGAAGGAAACAATAAACCAAATGAAAAAGTCAATGGAAAGCATCAGCAAAAGACTAGACCTCTTGGAAGACAAAGTCTCAGAAAATGAAGACAAAATATTTAATCTTGAAAATAAAGTGGTCCAAACAAAGAATATGGGAAGAAATCATGAACAGAATCTCCAAGAACTATGGGACATAATGAAAAGACCAAATTTAAGAATTATTGGGATTAAGGAAGGCACAGAGATACAAACCAAAGGAATGAACAACCTATTCAATAAAATATCAGAAAATTTCCCAAACCTGAAGAATGAAATGGAAAATCAAATACAAGAGGCTTACAGAACACCAAATGAACAAAATCACAACAGATCCACACCAAAAGACATTATAGTGAAAATGCCTAACATTCAAAACAAAGATAGGATTTTGAAGGTCACAAGAGAAAAGCATCAGATTACATATAGAGGGAGACCAATACGAATAGCAGCCGACTACTCAACCCAGACCCTAAAAGTTAGAAGGGCCTGGAACAACATATTTCAAGCTCTGAAGGAACATGGTTGCCAACCCAGAATCCTATACCCAGCAAAACTAATCTTCAGATTTGAAGATGAAATAAAATTCTTCCATGATAAACAAAAGTTAAAAGAATTTACAAATAGAAAGTCTGCGCTACAGAATGTTCTCAACAAAATATTCCATGAGGAGGAAATGAAAAACACCAATGTATTACAGCAAAGGGAGGAACTACCTTAGAGAAAAACCACTCAATGGAGAAACCAAGCCAACTTAAAAACCAAAAATAAGCCAAATGACTGGGAATACAAATCATATCTCAATAATAGCCCTGAACATTAATGGCCTAAACTCATCAATCAAAAGACATAGACTTGCAGAAGGGATTAGAAAGAAAAACCCAACAATATGCTGCCTGCAAGAGACTCATCTCATAGAAAAAGACATCCACAGACTAAAGGTGAAAGGTTGGGAAAAAACCTACCACACGCATGGACTCAGTAAAAATCCGGAGGTTTCCATCCTTATATCAGACAAAGTGACTTCAAGCCAAAGTTAGTCAGAAGGGATAAAGAAGGACATTTCATACTGCTTAAGGGAACCATAAATCAGGAAGACATAGCGATAGTACATATTTATGCCCCCCGAAATGGTGCATCCCTGTACATCAAACAAATCCATCTCAATTTCAGGAATCACATAGACAACAACACAATAATTCTGGGTGACTTTAATACACCACTGTCACCAGTAGATAGATCTTTCAAACAAAATCCAACCAAAGAAACCATAGAATTCAATAACACAATCTATAACCTAGACTTAATAGACATATATAGAATATTCCTTCCATCAACAAGTGGATACACTTTCTTCTCAGAAGACCATGGGACCTTCTCAAAAATAGACCATATGTTATGCCACAAAGCAGCCCTTAGGAAATGCAAAAAAATAGAGATACTGCCATCTGTTCTATCAGGTCATAATGGACTGAAAATAGAAATCAATGACACAATAAAAAAAAAGAAATTACTCCAAAACCTGGAGATTATATAATATGCTATTGAATGAAACATGATAACAAAAAACATCAGGGAAGAGATAAAAAATTCTTAAAGGTCAATGAGAACAATGATACAACATATCAATATCTCTTGGACACTATGAAAGTGGTGCTAAGAAGAAAATTCATTGCATGGATAGCATTCCAGAAAAGAATGAAAAGTCAACAACTAAATGACCTAACATTACAGCTCAAAGCCCTAGAAAAAGAAGAACAGAATAACAGCAAAAGTAGTAGAAGACAGGAAATAATTAAAATCAGAGCTGAAATCAATGAAATTGAAACAAAAGAAACAATTCAAAAAATTGACAAAACTAAAAGTTGGTTCTTTGAGAAAGTAAACAAAACAGAGAAACCCTTAGATACACTAACAAAGAGAAGGAGAGAGAAGACTCAAATTACTAAAATTCATGATGAAAAAGGAAATATCACGACAGACAACACTGAAAAACAGAACATAATGAGAAGCAACTTTGAAAACCTGTGTTCCAACAAAATAGAAACCACCAAAGGCATTGACAAATTTCTAGAGCCATATGCTCCTCCCACACTGAACCAGGAGGACATACACAATTTAAACAGATCAATATCAAGCAATGAAATAGAAGAAGCATTAAAAATCTACCAACCAAGAAAAGCTGAGGACCAGACGGATTCTCTGCTGAGTTCTACAAGACCTTCAAAGAAGAAATCACTCCAATACTTCTCAAAGTATTCCAGGAAATAGAAAAGGAGGGTACCCTACCAAACTCATTCTATGAAGCTAATATCACCCTCATACCCAAACCAGAAAAAGACACATCAAGGAAAGAAAATTTTAGATCAATATCCTTGTTGAATATAGATGCAAAGATCCTTAACAAAATATTGGCAAACCATATCCAAAAACATATTAAGAAAATCGTGCACTACAATCAAGTGGGGTTCATCCCTGGAATGCAAGGATGGTTCAACATTCATAAATCAATGAACGTAAACCATCATATCAATAGACTTAAGGATAAGAATCATATGGTTATTTCAATTGATGCAGAAAAAGCATTCAACAAAATACGACACCCCTTCATGCTCAAAACAGTAGAAATATAGGCATAGTAGGAACATACCTGAACATTTTAAAGGCTATTTATGCTAAGCCCATGGCCAACATCATTCTTAATGGATAAAAACTGAAACGATTCCCTTTGAAAACAGGAACAAGACAGGGATGTCCTCTTTCACCACTTCTATTCAATATTGTCCTCGAAACTCTAGTCAGAGCAATTAGGCAGACCAAAGAAATTAAAGGAATGCGAATAGGAAAAGAGGAACTTAAGCTGTCACTATTTGTGAATGACTTGATTCTACATTTAGAGTATCCAAAAACCTCCTCCAGAAAACTTCTAGACCTCATCAATGATTTCAGGAAAATGGCAGGCTATAAAATCAACACACATATATCTAAAGCATTTTTATATGCAAGCGAAAAACAGCTGAAAGGGCAATGAGGAAAACAACCCCATTTGCAATAGCCTCAAAAAAAAAATACTTGGGAATCAATCTAACCAAAGAGGTAAAAGATCTCTACAATGGAAACTACAAAACATTGAAGAAAGAAATTGAGGAAGACCATAGAAGATGGAAAGATCTTCCATGTTCTTGGATGGGCAGAATTTTTTCAAAATGGTCATACTACCAAAAGTGCGATACAGATTCAATGCAATTCCAATAAAAATTCAAATGATGTACCTTACAGCAATAGAGCAAGGAATCATGAAATTCATCTGGAAGAATAAGAAACCCAGAATAACTAAAGCAATCCTTAGCAGGAAGAATGGAACAGGGGGTATCGCAATACCAGAACTTCAACTATACTACAAAGCAATAGTAACAAAAACAGCATGGTATTGGCACCAAAATAGACAGGTAGATCAATGGTACAGAATAGAGGACATGGACACAAACCCAAATAAATACAATTTTCTCATACTAGACAAAGGTGCCAAAAATATGCAATGGAGAAAAGATATCCTCTTCAACATATGGTGTTGGGAAAACTGGAAATCCATATGCAGCAGAATAAAACTAAACCCCTATCTCTCACCCTGCACAAAAATAACTTGCAATGGATCAAGAATCTTGAAATCAGACCAGAGACCCTGCATCTTATAGAAGAAAAGTAGGTCCAAATCTTCAATTTGTTGGCTTAGGATCAGACTTCCTTAATAGGACTCCCAAAGCACAAGAAATAAAAGCAAGAATCAATAACTGGGATAAGTTCAAACTAAATAGCTTTCTCTCAGCAAAGGAAAATATCAGCAATGCGAAGAGAGAGCACACATAGTGGGAGAATATCTTTGCCACTCATACTTCAGATAGAGCACTAATTTCTAGAATATATAAAGAACACAAAAATCTCTAAATGAAGAATACAAATAACTCAATCAACAAATGGGCTAAGGATATGAATAGACACTTTACAGAAGAAGATCTACAAGCAATCAACAAACATGAAAAAATGTTCACCATCATTAGTAATAAGAGAAATGCAAATCACAACGACCCTAAGATTCCATCTCACCCCATTTAGAATGGCGATTATCAGGAATACAAGCAACAATAAGTGTTGGAGAGGATGTGGGGAAAAAGGTACACTCATACATTGCTGGTGGGGTTGCAAATTAGTGCAGCCACTCTGGAAAGCAGTGTAATGATTCCTTAGAAAACTTGGAATGGACCTCCCATTTGACCCAGCTATCCGAGTCCTCAGCCTATACGCAAAGAACTTAAAATCACCATACTAAAGAGGTACAGCCACATCAATGTTCATAGCTGCTGATTCACAATAGCCAGACTCTGGAACCAACCTAGATGTCCTTCAGTTGATGAATGGATAAACAAACTGTGGCATATATATACAATGGAATATTACTCAGCTGTAAAGAATAATAAAATTATGACCTTTGCAGGCAAATGGATGAAATTTGAGACTATCATGCTAGGTGAGATAAACCACTCTGAAAAATCCAAAAGACAAATAATCTCACTGATAAGTGGTTGATGACACATAATGGGGGGTGGGAGGGAGGGAAGAATGGAGAAAGGGGGAACTGTATAGAAGGAAAAGTGGGGTTGGAGGAGTGGGGAGTGGGAAAAAATAACGGAATGAATCAAACATCATTATGTAAGTAAATGTAGGTTTATGCAAAAAAAAAAAAAAAATAGAGACCGGATAATTCTTTCCCTCAGAACCCACCACTAGACTGGGGGTGTTGAGATGTAAAACAGGTTATTTGCAAGATTGTTGTGAAAAGGAGAATTAAGAATTCCTTTGTCTTTGATTGGCTTTGTCTATAGTTGCTACTTTGCATAGAACTTCAGAGACACAGAACCAGATAGATCAAGTCATGTACCTCAAAGGAGCTGTTTCTGTCATGAAGATATACACCACCCCTCAGGGCACTGACTTTGCAGGTAGAAAGGCCGGGGTTCAAATCCCCAGCACCATGGGATGGAAAAAAGTAAAAAACAACATGAAAAGACACTTCAGTGGGGGCAAACCTCCTCTCCTCTCAACCTTTTTCTTTTTTCTCCTTTCTTATTCAACAGAATCAAACCTTTACCAGAACTTACAGTTTCTCCTACCAGCAATTTCCTTTGACTCCTTTCAGCCAGGAGCTGCACTGAAAGCAGCAGTGCATCCCCAGTCACTGGCATTTCTTAAGAGGAAGTGTTCCTTCCCTTCTTTCAACTCTCATCACTTTAGAACTTACAATAACTCTTGAGTATCCTATCATCATTTTTGGTGAGCAAATGTTCTTGATTGGAAATGGGCACAAGTTGACAGTGTCACAAAATTGAAATTGAACCCTTACAGAGCCTTTCCAATTTTGAGGCTTTTTGGACACATGTCCAGACTGCCAATGAAAGGACATCCAGAGCTGAGCACCACTTAAACCTTCAGAAGATGCATACAACTTTACCTAGAAGACCCAGGTTCCAGATGTCTCCAGATTGAACTTTCTAGAAAAAAGAGAACAACACACAAGATTGGGTAAAGTGTCCCAATTCAAAGATCACTTAACCCAACATGCTCACTGCATGCTCCAATGGCATGAACATCTATCACCAGCCATCATTCAGTGTGGTTGCTAGGATGCTAGGCTAGTTTCCTGACTAGGATATTCTGGGTGTGCCCAGTTCTGGATGAGAGGGTTAGAAAGGAAATAGCACTGGGGCCTGTGCTCAGTTTGGGGATCCACATGTCCCCAAGCACACCTCCACACAAACAGGCCCACTGGAACTGGTGGGGGATAACTGCCTGCTCTCATGGTGCTCACTGTAGCCAAAGGAGTGCAGCGATACCTAGCAAACCTGAAGTTTAGTGTGAGCTCTCACACTTCAGAGAAGATCTTTGTACTGCCTGGTCCTGGAGGGATCCAGGTACCACAGGGCTGTGCTCTCCTGGCTGAAGAGGTTAGAATCACATTTTGGAACACCTCAGTTTCCTGTCACTCACTCCCTTCTTTTTTCCTCTGACCATCCCAACTGAGCTGGTTCTTGTTTTCAGTCTTGGTCTGAAGCAGCCAGAAGCAGAAGCTTCGCTGGTTTCCATGGAAACTCTGATGACATGAAGCTGTCAGGCCTTTCATCTGTGACCTCAGGTGGAATCTGTGGGGCTAGCAGCAGGTTCCCTGTGATACTCCTCCAACTCCATGTTGCTCAAGGTTCCAAAAACCCCCTGGAGAGAGAAACCAATTCTTCACCATCCGGAGCCTGGAATCCTCTAGCCATTCACACCTGTCCTTTCTACCTGGAGAGAGGAGCTCTCCCATTTTGGGCTTTCATGTCACAGGAGCATTGGTAACCAAGTGAGCGACTGTCCTCAGTGTAAATGAATGCAACTGAATTTTTGATAGATCAGGGACATGAATTTCAGCCCTTTGCTCATTTTAATAAATCTTGAGAGTGAAAACTAAAAACATACCGAGAGGAAGATTGAAATTGGATGAGAAATGTTTCCTTTCTGCCAGCAAACATGGGTCCTGGGTACCCAGACCTCGAGTGTCTTTGCCTTTGCCTCTTTCTATTTCCTGACATCCTTTGGCTAAGTTGATGAAGAATTTCTTCCTTGAAGAAAACTGGCTTTTCCCAGGAGAATCACCTTCCTCTACCTCACCCCTACCTGAGGCGACAGGCAACGACCAGAACCAGCACTGGCTTGTGCATCTTGCACTGTACTCTGCTGGGTAGAAGTTCCCAAAATAAAATGACAAAAGGAAAAGTTAAAAAGAAAAAAAATCAAGGAAGATGTCAGTGGACTGTGAATGTAATGACTGGGGATGCAATGGACAATGGTCACAAAAATCTCCTTTCATACTAACAACCAGAACACATTCTAATACCCTCATAGTCCTGACTCTCCTCCAGCCCTGTCCTCCACAGATCGGTGATATATATTTCTGCTCAGGGATGAGGTACTACCTGTTTCCTCCTTAAGTAAAGACTGGATAATTTTTTCCCTCACACACACCGCTAGCCTTTGGGTGTTGAGTGGTAAAAAGTTTATTTGCAAGATTGTTGTGAAAAGGAGAATTAAGAATTCCTTACTCTTTGATTGGCTCTGTCCAGAGATGCTACTTTGCATAGAACTTCAGAGACACAGAACCTGACTGGATCAAGTCATGTACCTCAAAGGAGCTGTTTCTGTGCTGACAATATAGACCACCCCATAGGGTTCTGGATTTGCAAGTAGAAAGGCCGGGGCTCAAATCCTCAGCACCGTGGGATGGAAAAAAGTAAAAAACAACATGAAAAGACATTTCAGAGGGGGCAAACCTCCTGTCCTCTCAACCTTTTTCTTTTTCCCCTTTCTTATTCAATGGAATCAAACCTTTACAAGAACTTACAGTTTCTCCTGTCAGCAATTTACTTTGACTCCTTTCACTGGGAGCTGCACTCCAAGGTAGCTGTGTATCCCCAGTCACCTGCAATTCTTAAGAGGAAGTGTTCCTTCCCATCTTTCAACTCTCATCACTTTAGACCTTACCACTCACTCTTGAGTGTCCTATCACCATCTTTTCCCAGCAAATGCTCTTGATTCCAAATGTGCACCAGGTTGCAGTGGCACAAAATTGAAATTGACCCCTCACAGACCCTTTTCAATTTTGAGGTTTTTTGGACACACTAATGATTTACCGGTGACGAGTTCTGCTTCTTCTAATGTTGAAGATTGAACACTAGAGAAGCATGCCAAGGTAAGCATAATGAGCAGGTTTTATTTAAAGGTAATAATACATACTTCTCCTGGGAGGAAAAAGGGGCATGGCTGATGTTCTAATATACCAATAAGTGAGCCGGCCCTACATCTTTTATAGGTTAAAGTCTCTTTTGTTCTCCTGTTCTCTCCCACCTATCTCTCCTTTCTGTCTACATGACTAGGTCTGGTTTTGCTTTAACTGAGAAGCCATGGGCAGGGGAAGGGCCAAGGTGATTCAGGCAGGAAAGGGCCCAGGGGGCATTAATTAGCAGCTCCTTGCTTGCAGTCCTTGATAAAGGTAGGTAAATTTGGTAATCAATGGGCTCTGGAGATCCTTGACATTGCATTCTTCCAGTGGCAGTCTCCAACTTCCAGAGGCAGATGGCTTCATTTTCTTGATTTGACCCAATTCCCTATTTCTACACTATCTACCTGCCCTTAATTCTGGCTTCATTTCCCCTTTTGCTTTAGAAATTTTTAACTGCTGTAAGGAAAAGAAAGGGGGCGCCGTTTGTTTTGTCTTCTTCGAAGATGAAAGGGTCAGCATGGGGCAAGCAGTTTGGAGTTCCTTTTTTTAAAAATCGGGTCAATCAAGGGGTCAAAGTTAGAAGTGTGGTTGGGGAAGAGCAGGTTGTAAAGTCATCTGGGTTTAGGTACTTCTATGATAGAAGAACAAAAAGACATTAGTACTGAAATGAGATTAGTACAAAGACAATGTTGCAGCATCTGGAACATGCCACTGAGTATCATGAAAATGACAGAAGTCAATCTCTCATCAGGAGATGGAAGAACTGAGAAAATGTTCCCATAACAAGGCCTAACAGAGACTGGAGAGGACAAGGCCTTTATTTGGGGACTTTAACATTGCTCAGGTTATCAGGAATGCAAACACAACACTTAACTCTTAATGTCATTGATGTTCCCAGAAAATACAGTAATGCTACTTAATGTCATCTGATTTTTGTAAAATATCCCTTTATTCGTATAACCTGTGTTTACTAGAGATCTCTATACTTCTGTTACTTAGGGCTAGATAATCATATGAGCAAACAAAGATTAAGTCTACATGTGTAGATTAGGAAGGTCTGCAGGACTTAAAATGACTAAAACTTCTGACTCTGGCAGTTTCTCTTGATAGTTAGCAGGCACATTTGCCTAAGAATCTGTCTTTTGTATCTTTTAGTCTTTATTCTAGTGGACTAACACAAGTGTATATCTTAAGTTACATTTAACTATTATTTCTTGTAAATGCCCATGAATGGCTATATTTTGGTTTTAAGTGTTTTGCTGGGTGTCTAAGATCAAGCTATTCAAATTGACCAGTTCCTGTCTTGTTAAAGAGTTAGGTGAGTTCCCACAGGGGTCACTTGTACAGAACATAAGAGCAGCTTCTTAGCCCCACCAGTGCCATTGTTTAGGCAGGGTCTCTTTGATGAAGTGGCTTTCTTTGGAAGCATCAAGGGATGTCTCCATTTTTCCATGACCCTTCTCTGTAGTAGATGCACTGAGTTATTTTTCATCCTCTAGTGGTCTCAACAATCTCCTTAATCAGGAGTTTGTGTGACCCAGATTTGCAACACTCCTTATATAAGTTCTCTTGTTCCCTGGGTTCAGACTGACTGGGGCAAAAGATCCAAATACTGGTCTCTCTTGCCCTCTGTATTTAATTCAATCTCTAAGTTTGATCTTAATCATCCAGAAAGCCAGTCTCAACAGTCACAAAGTAAGAATACTGGGCTTTAACTTCAATGTCTATAACTTTACAGTTATTTACCCTTTTATTTAACTGGAGTCTGTATTAGTACTGGAAGTTATCACTATCTGTTCTAGAATTCATGACTTATTATCACAAGTTACCTAGGTTGTGTGTTCTGGAAGAAGCTACTTCTGGAAAACATTAACAGGTAACAGTTTTACAAAATGAAATTAGTAAGAGTAAAAATATATTCAGCTTGTATAATAGCTATCTTGAATTTTGAGAGCCACATTATATTCCCCTATTTGAGATCACAGTATTTTTAAAACAAGTACCAATCTTTTGACTATAACTTTACATAAGCTGAAGTCTGACTTATTTTGGAGTCATTCTAATATGCAGTAAGGTGGGAGGCAGAGCCTTATCTCGGGTAAGACGTGGCTTTTTACAGATCTTAAGTGTTCTAATTCTGATGTTGATCTTTGTTTCTGAAATATCATTTTAAGAAGTTTACATATATTGATTCTTGGGTCTACATGAACAGTAGTTAACACAATTTAACATTATATCTAAAACATGAATAATGAAAGGCTGAGGGAGATTTTAACTTTCCTTTTGTGTTTCAAAATGTCAAAATTCCTTTATAATTCACAACATTAACCTTTAAACAATTCAGACTCTAATGTTTAGAAATACATTTACATTTAAAATTCTTTCTGTCAGTGTAAAAAGAAACAAATTTTACACATACCCCATTGATAACAGATCCTATAATAGAATGTTAAATTATAGAAATAAATCCCCAATAAAATTTACTCTTTATAAGTTTAAAAGTACCATTACAGACATGTTTAATCTGCAGAATAGCAGCTTGATAAATTCCCTGCTTTAGAAACTTGTATACCTGGAAAATATGAACACATTTAACATACAAAGAGTGACAATTTCACAATTATCTTGACACTTTAATCTTACTAAATTTAGTCTTAAAGAAAATTTTAGACTCTGTAACCTAGTACAATACTCTAACAGTTGTTTAACCATAATTGTATAAACCCCAAGTTTTAAGACTAATTGTTCTAAAAAGTAAAACTTAATAGACACAAAGTTAAGAGTAAATTAGTATTTCTAAGAAATAATTGTCATTTTACCATGTCATTTTAGCACATAGATTAAACTTTGATTTATATCAGAACAATAATATTTCACCTTACGATAAACTTAAATAGTTTTAGCTGTCTCATATACATACAACCAACTTATTTACACACAAACTTGTTGAAACTTGCCCTTTACTTACACACAGACTTTCTTAGCACTTACTTAGACCGTCAGGTACTTCATCACATAAGCACTTTCTTACCCAGAAACATTTTCTTTTCCCTTTTATTAAATATATTTCCATACCCAGAACCTTTTATTTTCTCTTTCCTATCTGTTGACCCCTTTTTGTTTATATTCTGAAACAACTCTTATTAAATTTCTGAATTTAGATAAATTACTCTATTTTAATAATATTAAATATTTTGTTATTTATAGTGCTGTAATTGAAACACAATTAAAACTTTTGGAATGCTTTGTATATAGTATTGCACTTGTTAGGACATAACTCTTAGTTAACTTGTTTTTAATTTAGTGATGACACAAAGCAAATTTAAACCCTTTTATTTACCAACCTATAAAAACACCAATAATGTTTAATTATGATACCACATGGAATTTAAGGAGTTAAGAGTACTTAATGTTGTTTAACAATTAGCATTTTAACTTTGTAAATTAATCAGATGTCTCTACAAACACATTTGAATAATCCCATACATGTTAACTCTAATTCACTTATTCTGTAAAAACCAAGATATCAGACAAGTGTCCTGAACAGTATTTGCTGTCTCTTTTCTGTTGAAGAAAAGTCCTAGAAAATTCATATTAGACATTTTTATTAACATCAATATTTTATTAGTTTGACCACCTAGAGACTTGCAAGTTATTTTCAAAGGCTTTTTACTTTTATTCGTTTACCCAATTTGAATTGAACCTTTTTAAATCACGTGAATTAAAAGTATCTGGATCCATTTTAAATTTTAATATTAGAAGAGCTCATTTTTGATACAGACAAAATATGACATCACACAGCATGACATACAAATGACACAAAATTAAAGACCTTGTAACTTTATAGGTGAATCTCCATTGCAATATAATAGATGTTCAAAAACTCTAGTTGAATAAAAAAATAGAACTGATCAAAAAATCATGAGCTCAAAAAAATATAGAGTTAAAAAAAACAAGAGTCCTGGAAAAATGATACCACCATTAATTACTTTAGTAAAGCACCATAAAATTTACTTTTGCTGGAGTTTAGGTAAGACTCTTTTTACCTTTTATTTTTCCCTTGGGTTTGAGACCAGTCTCCTACTGAAGCTTTAGGGTTCCTTTATTTACATTTCAATATAAGCCTTGACTGAGATCTGGAAGGATCTAACAGATTTTAACAGAAACCTTGTGCCTGGGGCATTTTAGCCATCTCAAGCAGGACAGGCTTGGATTTAAAAGAAAATCATGAGAACTTATTTTCCATTACATTTGAGAATGAAGCTACTATGCTAATCTCCTCACTTAGATATGCCATTGGTTATTGAGCTGCCTATAACTGTGTATCCAAGATTTATTTTCCCCTTAGTGACAAACAGGTTAAATCTTGCTTCATAGGTAAGTTGAGGACAAGAGCTTGAAGTTAGGCCCCTTTTTGATATTCCTGGGGCAGAATATTGTCCTATGGTGGCTATTTCCTGTAGTATTGAAACTGTTGATGACATAATTAAGCTTTATCTTTGAGATTTTATAATTCCTATTAGCTAAGAAGTTTAGGAGCTCCAAAATGGCCTTTTGATATTCCTCCTGGGTGGAGGCACATAAAGGATGTCATTTACTTACTGGAGAACAATAATAGATGTTTTATCTCTGAATTTTGTTAGTCCTTAGCTAAGGTTTGTCCAGAACAGGTGAGGGCCATCTAAATTCCTCAAAGGCAAACAGAAATTTCTATTCAGAGTCTAGCATAAACAGGAAAAACCTTCTTTTAAATCTAACTTAGTAAACCAAGCAGCAGTTGGAATCCAAGATAAAAGTGTATGGATTAAGAACTACAGGGTGGAGGAAATTACTGCTTCATTATTCTAAGGTTTTGGACTAGGCAGTTTGCTTTTTAATTCCTAAAATGGGTGAATTACATGGGCTATTGCAAGGCATTAAGTTTCTATCAGTTTGAATGATCTTTATTTAAGTCCTTTTTCTTGCCTATATGTTCCCTTTTCTTTCCTTTTGATCTCTATTAAAAATGGAAGGTGCAAGCTGGAGAAGATCATCTAAGGATTGATTAGGGCCACATGCCAATTTTTGTAATTTCCTCCAAATATTTGGGGCTGACTAAATGATAAATTTGTACCTTAAAAGTAGGTGGCCCATTATGGATTCAGGATTCAGTGTGGTGTGTTTTCATTTTGTTTTTCTAAGTCTCTCAATGAAAATAGCAGGACTTTCCTGAAGGCCACATAATAGTTTTTTTAGGCATCCTACTCATTATTCAAACCCCCAGTTAGGATGGATTCTGGGAACTGCCTGTCCTCTAGATGGTTAATAGCATAATTTTCCAGGTGAAGTCAAATACCTGGAATAAGTTTGAAAACATCTCAATATTTACTAGGATCCTCCAAAAACCTCCCTAAATTCATTTTTGTCTGTCTTAAGTTGGGAGGGTCCCCTTGGTCTTTCTCCCTTAGTAGGTGATTCCTCAAGGCTTTCTCCTCTCATGGTAGAGATTATTGATGTCAAGCATGGTAACATATGAAAGGCATTTTTCTTGCTCATTTGCAATTTAGCAGTATGCAGACTAGTGGTGAACCTGGTAATACTGTTGAGAGAGAAGATCTCTTCTGAGTTATTAGGGATGTCTACCTAACTTTGAGCTTCCTTACAGTCCAGAAAAACCCATCTATCATTACTTGGCTTTGCCAGAGATATTTCTGGCCTTCTTTGGCAAAGTGCTAGGGTCCTAGTTTGCCCTGTGCTAGAGACCCTGGGAGGATTCAGACTTAAGGGCATTACTGCTTTCCTCCTGCAAATATAAACTCCTAATTATGAAAAATGATGACAAAAGATGCCTATCTTTTTGCTCTATAGACTAAAGAAATCTCCAGAGGGCAAGGAGATATCTGTTGGTTGTTAGGTATATAAGGCCCTTTGCTTGGAGGGTCTCATGGGAGGGGCTTTTAAATGCCTCCCTCTTGCATCTTAAAGAGAACTCTGTGAGCACATTTAAGCAGGGGAACAGTAATGAGGAGACTCTAGATGTCTAGACTAGTGATGGCAAACTATGCAAAAAAAGGGAACCTGGTCATTTCCATACTAACCATTCCAGGCCTTAATCCTACAGTCTGAATTCCTAATGTCTGACAGGTAAGGGAAGGGAACATCCAGGAGGGAGTGGATGTTCCAGAGTATTGTGCACTCAGTGGCCCATACAGAGGCAAATATAATTGACAATTTCCCTCAGTGCCATTTGTCTACCTATCACTCTGGATACCCTTCAGGGCAGTCAGAAGGGGAAGTACAGAGAAGAAACTTTTGCGGTCTGCCTGAGACTAGCCCGGGCCAAGAACCTTGCAGTTGTTCCAACCCTTCCTCTGTCTCCACGTATCCTGGGCAGATCAGGACTAGGGACACTGTGTAATCATGAAAATTGTGCTCCAGACCTGGTCAGAAAAGTAGGAAACAGCTTCAGCAGAACCCCAGCATGCCTGCAGAGCAGAAGGTTGGAAACTTGCGTGGACCAGGAAACCTCTCACCCGAGTCTTAAGAATGGCAGCTGCGTTAACTGTGTTTAAGTAGCTGACGGGTGCACAATTTTGCCCTCCAAAAATAAAGATACAGAAAGATGCACCTCAAACAGATGTGGGGTGTGTGGAGAGAGAAACTTACTTACCTCGTATAAATCTCAGTGGAACCTCCAAATCTGATACCGTCGTTTACCAGTGACGAGTTCTGCTCCTTCTCATGTTGAAGATTGAACACTAGAGAAGCACACCAAGGCAAGCATATTAAGCAGGTTTTATTTAAGGTAATAATACAGAATTCTCCCAGCAGGAAGAAGGGGGCCATGGCTGATGTTCTAAAATCCCAAGAAGTGAGGGCACCCTATATCTTTTATAGTTTAAAGTCTCTTTTGTTCTCCAGTTCTCTCCCACCTATCTCTCCTTCCTGCCTACTTGACAAGCCCTGGTTATGCATTAACTGAGAAGCCATGGGCAGGGGAAGGGCCAAGGTGATTCAGGCAGATGAATGCCCAGGGGGGCATTAATCAGCAGCTCCTTGCTTGCAGTCCTTGATAAAGGCAGGTAAATTTGGTAATCAATGGGCTCTGGAGATCCTTGACATTCCGTTCTTTCAGGGGCAGTCTCCACCTTCCAAAGGCAGATGGCTTCATTTCTTTGATTCGACCCTAATCACAATTTCTACACTAACTCCCTGCCCTTAATTCTGGCTTCACTCCCAGACTGCCAATGAAGGGGACATCCAGAGCTGAGCAATACTTAAGCCTTCAGAAGATGCATCCAACTTCATCTAGAAGACCCAGGTTCCAGATGTCTCCTGATTCAACTATCTAGGAAAAAGAGAGCAACCCTCAAGAATGGGTGTAAAGTGTCCCAGTTCAAAGATCACTTAACTCATCATGCTCACGCCATGCTCCAGAGGCCTGAGCATCTGTCACCAGCCATCATTCAGTGTGGTTGCTAGGACCCTAGGCTAGTTTTCTGACTAGGATATTCCGGGTGTGCCCAGTCCTGGAAAAGAGGGTGAGGAAGGAAATAGCACTGGGGCCAGTGCTCAGATTGGGGATCCCCGTGTCCCTAAGCACACCTCAACCTAAACAGGTCCACTGGAACTGGTGGGGGATAACAGCCTGCTTTCATGATGCCCAGTGTAGCCAAAGGAGTGCAACAATGCCTAGTGGACCTGAATTTTAGGAGAGCTGTCATGGTTCAGAGGAGTTCTTTGTCCTGCCTGGTCCTGGAGGCATGCAGGGACCACAGGACTGTGCTCTCCTGGCTGAAGAGGTTAGAATCACATTTTGGAACACCTCAGTTCCCTGGCACTCACTCCTGTCTTCTTTCCTCTGACAATCCCAACTGAGTTGGTGCTTGTTTTCAATATTGGTCTGAAGCAGCCAGGAGCAGAAGCTTCTGTGTGTGCCATGGGAACCATGCCTCCATGGTGTGGTAAGGCCTTTCTTCTGTGACCTCAGGTGAAATCTGTGGGGCTAGCGACAGGTTCCCTAAAACACTCCTCAAACTCCATGTTACTCAAGGTTCTGAAAACCACTCTGGAGAGAAAAAACAACTCTTCAACATCCGGAGCCTGGAATACTCTAGCCATTTACACCCGAGCTCCCCGATGCCTGGACCTTCTACTTAGAGAGAGGAGCTCTCCCATTTTTTGCTCTCATGTCACAGGAGCATTGGTAACCAAGTGAGGCACTATTCTCAGTGTAAATGAATGCAATTGAATTTTTGATAGATCAGGGACATGAATTTCAGCCCTTTGCTCATTGTAGCAAATCTTGGGCATGAAAACTAAAAACATACTGAGAGGAATATTGAAATTGGATGGGGAATGTCTCCTTTCTGCCAGCAAACATGGGTCCTGTGAACCCAGTCTTTGAGGGCCATCACCACTTGCCTTTTTCTGTTTATATTTCCTGACATCCTTTGGCTAAGTTGATGAGGCATTCCCTCCTTGAAGGAAACTGGCTTTTCACAGGAGAAACACCTTCCTCTACATCACCCCTACCTGAGGCGATAGGCAGGATCAAGAACCAGCACTGCCCTGTGCATTATGCACTGCACTCTGCTAGGTAGAAGTTCCCAAAGTAAAATGTCGAAAGGAAAAGTAAAAAAGAAAAAAAAATCAAGGAAATTGTCAGTGGACTGTGAATGTAATGACTGGGGATGCAAAGGAAAATGGTCCCCAAAATCTCTTTTCATACTAACAACCAGAGCACTTTCTAAACCCTCAAATCCTGACTCTCCTCCAGATCTGTCCTCCATAAATCAGTGATAAAACTTTCTGCTCATGAAAGAACTACTATTGGTTTCTTCCTTAAGTAAAGACTGGATAATTCTTTCCCTCAGGACACCCAGCTAGACTATGGATGTTGAAATTTAAACATGTTTATTTGCAAGATCATTGTGAAAAGGAGAATTAAGAACTTCTTAGTCTTTGATTGGTTTTGTCTAAAGATGCTACCTTGCATAGAACTTCAGAGACAAAGAACCAGATTGGATCAAGTCATGTACCTGAAAGGAGCTGTTTCTGTGCTGACAATACAGACCATCCCTTAGGGCGAAAACTTTGCAAGTAGAAAGAGTGCGGTTCATATTCCCAGCACCATGGGATGGAAAAAAATTTAAAAACAACATGAAAAGACACTTTGGAGGGTGCAAACCGCCTCTTCACTCAACCTTTTTTTTTTTTTTACCCCTCTCTTACTCAATGGAATCAAACTTTTACAAGAACTTAGGGTTTCCCCTACCAGCAATTTCCTTTGCCACCTTTCAGCCAGGAACTGACTCAAAGACAGCAGTGAATCCCTGGTCACTTGCATTTCTTAAGAAAAAGTGTTCCTTCCCATCTTTCAACTCACATCATTTTAGACATTACCACTCAATCTTGAGTGTCCTATCACCATCATTTCCCAGCAAATGCTCTTGATTAGAAATGTGCACCAGATTGCAGTGGCACAAAATTGAAATTGACTCCTCACAGGTCCTTTCCAATTTAGAGGCTTTTTGGACACACTTCCAGACTGCCAATAAAGGGGACATAGACACCTGAGCAACACTTAAGCCTTCAGAAGTTGCATCCAACTTCACCTAGAAGACCCAGGTTCCAGATGTCTCCTGATTCAACTTTCTAGGACAAAGAGAGCAACCCACAAGATTGGATGTATAGTGTCCCAGTGCAAGATCACTTAACCCACCATGCTCACTGCATGTTCCAGTGGACTGAGCATCTGTCTTCAGACATCATTCAGTGTGGTTGACAGGACCCTAGGCTAGTTTCATGACTAGGATATTCTGGACGTGCCCAGTCCTGGAAGAGATGGTTAGGAAGGAAATAGTGCTGGGGCAGGTGCTCAGCTTGGAGATCCATGAGTCCCCAAGAACACCTCCACCCAAATAGGCACACTGCAACTGGTGAGGGATAACTGCCTGCTGTCATGATGCCCAGTGTAGACAAAGGAGTGCAACAATGTCTAGCAGATCTGAAGGTTAAGGTGAGCTGTCATGCTTCAGAGGAGTTCTTTGTCCTTCCTGGTCCTGGAGGCATCCAAGGACCACGGGACTTGTGCTTTTCTGGCTGAAGAGGTTAGAATCACATTTTGGAACACCTCGTTTCCCTGGCACTCGCTCCTGTCTTCTTTCCTCTGATCATCCCAACTGAGCTGGTGCTTGTTTCAATCTTAGTCTGAAGCAGCCAGGAACAGAAGCTTCTCTGGTTGCCATGGAACCGCACATCTATGGTGCAGTAAGGCCTTTCCTCTGTGACCTCAGGTGGAATCTGTGGGGCTAGCAGCAGGTTCCCTGAGACACTCCTTGAACTCCATGTTGCTCAAGGTTTGGAAAACCCTTATGGAGAGAGAAATCAACTCTTCATCATCTGGAGCCTGGAATCCTCTAGCCATTCACACCCGAACACCTGATGCCTGGCCCTTCTACCTGGAGAAAGGAACTCCCCATTTTTTGCTCACATGTCACAGGAGAATTTGTAACAAAGTGAGGCAATGTCCTCAAGTAACTGAATGCAACTGAATTACTGACAGATCAGGGACATGAATTTCATCCCCTTCTTGATTGTAACAAATCTTGAGAGTGAAAGCTAAAACCATAACAAGAAAGATTGAAATTGGTTGAGAAATGTTTCCTTTCTGCCAGAAAACATGGGTCCTGAGAAGCCAGTCCTCGAGTGGATCACCAGTTGCCTTTGCCTGTTTAAAATTTCTGACATCCTTTGGATAAGATGATTCCCTACTTGAAAGAAACTGGCTTTTCACAGGAGAAACACCTTCCTCTACCTCACCCATACCTGAGGCAATAGGCAAGATCCAGAACCAGCACTGGCTTGTGCATTTTGTACTGCACACTGCTGGGTAGAAGTTCACAAAGTAAAACTGCAAAAGGAAAAGTAAAAAAGAAATAAAATCAAGAAAGTTGTCAAAGGCGGGCCAAGATGGCGGACTAGAGGGCGGCTGCATTTCACGCTGCTCCAGGACGCAAGATTCAAAAGAGGAGATAGTGAGAGACTTGGGACCAACTCAAAGCTGCCGGGTGAGTCTCTCCTGTTGGGGAGGCGTCCCGGATGGGGCGGTAGCCCCGGAACGCAGGGAATTTGTGAAGTGGAGTTGCTCGGCGAGACGCCCCTCCCCCCGCTGGAGCGGTAAACACGGACAACTGGGATCATCGTAGAGGAGGCAGCTCAGCATAGCGCTTGGACTCGAGCAGCCGCTGGGGCTCCGGATGGCTGCCTGGGGAGGAGCTGTGTGGCGAGCTGTTTGGACCCAGAGTGACCGCTTCCGAACACCGGGGGATTCCCCGGAGGAGGAGGAGAGGCCCGGCGGGTCGCTTGGGTCTAGGAGTGACTGCATCAGAGCCACGGGCGGTTGCCAGAGGAGGAGCTGCGTGGTGAGCTGTTTGAACTCAGAGTGGGCGCTCCTGAGCGCCGGGGGACTGCCCCGAGGAAGAGGAGGAGCGCGGCGGGACGCTTGGTCTGGGAGTGACTGCATCAGAACCACAGGCGGTTGCCAGAAGAGGAGCTGTGTGGTAAACTGTTTGAACCCAGAGCGAGCGCTCCTGAGTGCCGGGAGGTTGCTCGGAGGAGGAGGAGGAGCGCGGCGTGTTGCTTGACCTGGGAGTGACTGCATCAGAGCTGCGGGCGGTTGCCAAAGGAGGAGCTGCGTGACGAGCTGTTTGAACTCGGAGCAGCTGCTCCAGAACACTGGTGGCCTGCCTGGAGGAGGAGAGCGGTGGGACACTTAGCCTGGGAGTGACTGCATCAGAACCACAGGCGGTTGCCAGAGGAGGAGGCGAGTGGTGAGCTGATTGGACTAAAAGCAACCGCTCCTGAACACCGGTGGCCTGCCTGGAGGAGGAGCGTGGTGAGTCACCTGGTCTCGGAGCCACCGTTCCTGAACACCTGGGGGGCTACCCCAAGGAGGAGGAGGAGGAACAGGGCAGGTCACTTGGACTTGGAGTGACTGCCTAGGGCTACGGGTGGTTGGCGGGAGGAGGAGACCCGAAGTGAGTTGTTTGGATTCCTAGTGACTGCGTCGGAAACCGGGCGGCTGTCCGGAGGAGGAGGTGTGTGGCGGGTCTCTGTGTCTCGGAGCTATTGTACGGGGCTCCAGGTGGTGGCTCAGGGGAGGGGCTGCATAGCCAGGCGATTGGTGCAGAGCAGGGTCCCAGGAGCTAGGTGGCTTCTTGCTGGAAGAGCCGCACAGAGACACGCCTAGGGGCGGAGCGAAGTTTCCAGGGCAGCGGGCAGATTCTCTGGGAGAGGCAGCCTAAGGAGACTCGCATGCCTGCAAAGGGTGAGGCTCCCAGGCCCAGGACGTAGGTCCGGGCCCCTGGGATCGTTGCAGAAGAAGACAGCCCAGCCCAGGTGGTAGTTGTAGATTGAGGGGAACCTCTAGGAGGGCAACTGACTAGCGAGACGTCCCCACCGAGTGACTCTTCCCGGCCGGGGGAGGTTTTCCCACAGGGACGGTAAAGCCAGAAACATAGGCACAAACAGGCCTTGCCTCAGCCCACAGTCTACTTCCCCATTGGATGACCATTGGTCAACAAGTGGAGGCACCTCCGCCCACTAGCAGGGAATATACGCCACCTGAGGGTTACCACACCTAGAGAGGCAGCTTCTTCGTGGAGCTCTGCATTATCAACCTCCTCCAAGACTTCAGGCTACTGAAGGATAAGAGGGGATATACTAGCAATCTTCAGGGACATTATAAGTTGATAGAGGAAATCTGCAATATCTTAATGACCCACTGATCCCTGAACAATATGAGAAAACAAGGGAAGAAAATGCCCCAAACAAATCTAGATGTTACATCAATAAAATCCAATGACAGCATGGCAGAAGAAATGACAGAAAGGGAATTCAGAATGTACATAATTAAAATGATTAGGGAAGCAAACGATGAGATGAAAGAGCAAATGCAGGCATTGAACGATCGCACCAATCGACAGTTAACAGAGCAAATTCAGGAAGCAAAAGATCATTTCAATAAAGTGTTAGAGATATTGAAAAAAAACCAAACAGAAATCCTTGAAATGAAGGAAACAATAAACCAAATTAAGAACTCCATAGAAAGCATAACCAATAGGATAGAACACCTGGAAGACAGAACTTCAGATATTGAAGACAAAATATTTAACCTCGAAAACAAAGTTGAACAAACAGAGAAGATGGTGAGAAATCATGAACAGAATCTCCAAGAACTATGGGATATCATGAAAAGGCCAAATTTGAGAATTATTGGGATTGAGGAAGGCTTAGAGAAACAAACCAAAGGAATGAACAATCTATTTGAAGAAATAATATCAGAAAATTTCCCAAATCTGAAGAATGAAATGGAAAATCAAGTCCAAGAGGCTTATAGGACTCCAAATACACAAAATAACAACAGACCCACACCAAGGCACATTATAATGAAAATACCTAACATACAAAATAAAGACAGAATTTTAAAGGCGGTGAGAGAAAAGAACCAAATTACATTCAGGGGGAAGCCAATACGGATATCAGCAGATTTTTCAATCCAGACCATAAAAGCTAGAAGGGCCTGGAACAACATTTTTCAAGCTCTGAAAGAAAATGGATGCCAACCAAGAATCTTATACCCAGCAAAACTTACCTTCAAATTTGACGATGAAATAAGATCATTCCACGATAAACAAAAGCTAAAAGAATTTACAAAAAGAAAGCCAGCATTACAGAACATTCTCAGCAAAATATTTCATGAGGAAGAGATAAAAAACAAAGAAGCAAATCAGCAAAGGGAGGAATTATCCTAAAGGAACTGTCAAATAAAGGAGGAACCAAGATGTGTCAAAAATTTTAAATATGAACCAAATGACTGGGAATACAAATCATATCTCAATAATAACCCTGAATGTTAATGGCCTGAATTCATCAATCAAAAGACATAGACTGGCAGATTGGATTAAAAAGAAAGATCCAACAATATGTTGCCTGCAAGAGACTCACCTCATAGAAAGAGATACCCATAGACTAAAGGTGAAAGGATGGGTAAAAACATACCATGCACATGGGCTCATCAAAAAAGCTGGAGTATCCATCCTCATTTCAGATAATGTGGACTTCAAGCCAATGTTAGTTAGAAGGGATAAAGAAGGACATTTCATACTGCTTAAGGGAAGCATAAATCAGCAAGATATAACAATCATAAACATCTATGCCCCAAACAGTGGCTCATCCATGTATGTTAAACAAATCCTTCTCAATTTTAGAAACCAAATAGACCATAACACAATAATACTAGGTGATTTTAACATGCCTCTTTCACCACTGGACAGATCTTCCAAACAAAAATTGAACAAAGAAACCATAGATCTCAATAACACAATCAATAATTTAGACTTAACAGACATTTATAGAATATACCATCCAACCAAGAGCGAATACACTTTCTTCTCAGCAGCACATGGATCCTTCTCTAAAATAGACCATATATTATGCCACAAAGCTAATGTCAGCAAATACAAGAAGATAGAGACACTACCTTGTATTCTATCAGATCATAATGGATTGAAGTTACAAATTAATGAAAGAGTAAAAAACAGAAACTACTCCAACACCTGGAGATTAAACAATATGCTACTATATGATGAATGGATAACAGAAGATATTAGGAAGGAAATTAAAAAATTCTTAGAGGTAAACGAGAACAAAGAAACAACATATCAAAATCTCTGGGACACTATGAAAGCGGTACTTAGAGGAAGATTTATTTCATGGAGCGCATTTAATAAAAGAAGTAAAACTCAAAAAATAAATGACCTAACACTACAACTCAAAGCCCTAGAAAAAGAAGAACAGACCAACACCAAAAGTAGTAGAAGACAGGAAATAGTTAAACTGAGAGCTGAAATCAACGAAATTGAAACGAAAGAAACAATACAAAAAATTGACAAAATAAATAGTTGGTTCTTCGAAAAAATAAACAAAATTGATAAACCTTTAGCCACACTAACAAAGAGAAGACGAGAGAAAACCCAAATCACTAAAATTCGGAATGACCAAAGAAATATCACAACAGACACGACCGAAATACAAAACATAATTAGAAGCTATTTTGAAAATCTATACTCCAACAAAATAGAAAATTTCGAAGACATCAACAGGTTTCTAGAGACATATGAATTGCCTAAACTGAACGAGGAGGACATACACAATTTAAATAGACCAATTTCAAGTAATGAAATAGAAGAAGTCATCAAAAGCCTACCAACAAAGAAAAGTCCAGGACCAGATGGGTTCTCAGCCGAGTTCTACAAAACTTTTAAAGAAGAACTCATTCCAATACTTCTCAAAGTATTCCAGAAAATAGAAGAGGAGGGAACTCTCCCAAACTCATTCTATGAAGCCAATATTACCCTGATTCCTAAACCAGACAGAGACACATCGAGGAAAAGAAAATTTCAGACCAATATCCTTAATGAACATCGACGCAAAAATTCTAAACAAAATTTTAGCAAATCGCATACAAAAACATATTAAAAAGATAGTGCACCATGATCAAGTGGGTTTCATCCCAGGGATGCAAGGTTGGTTCAACATCAGAAAATCAATAAATGTCATTCACCATATCAATAGACTTAAAGTCAAGAATCACATGATTATTTCGATAGATGCAGAAAAAGCATTTGATAAAATACAGCACCCCTTCATGCTCAAACACTAGAAAAAATAGGGATAGTGGGAACATTCCTTAACATTGTAAAGGCCATCTACGCTAAACCCATTGCTAATATCATTCTAAATGGTGAAAAACTGAAAGCATTCCCTCTAAAAACTGGAACAAGGCAGGGATGCCCTCTTTCACCGCTTCTATTCAATATCGTCCTTGAAACTCTAGCCAGAGCAATTAGACAGACCAAAGAAATTAAAGGGATACGAATAGGAAAAGAAGAACTCAAAATATCCCAATTTGCTGATGATATGATGGTATACTTAGAGGAACCAGGAAATTCCACCAGAAAACTTTTAGATCTCATAAGTGAATTCAGTAAAGTAGTGGGATATAAGATCAATGCACATAAATCGAAGGCATTTTTATATATAAGCGATGAATCTTCAGAAAGAGAAATTAGGAAAACTACCCCATTCACAATAGCTTCGAAAAAAATAAAGTATTTGGGAATCAATCTCACAAAAGAGGTGAAAGACCTCTACAATGAGAACTACAGAACACTAAAGAAAGAAATTAAAGAAAACCTTAGAAGATGGAAAGATCTCCCATGTTCTTGGATAGGAACAATTAATATTGTCAAAATGGCCATACTACCTAAAGTGCTATACAGATTCAATGCAATTCCAATTAAAATCCCAATGATGTACCTTACAGAAATAGAGCAAGCAATTATGAAATTCATCTGGAAGAATAAAAAACCCAGAATAGCTAAAGCAATCCTTGGCAGAAAGAGTGAAGCAGGGGGTATCGCAATACCAGATCTTCAACTCTACTACAAAGCAATAGTAACAAAAACGGCATGGTATTGGTACCAAAATAGAAAGGTGGATCAATGGTACAGAATAGAGGACACGGACATTAACCCAAATAAATACAATTTTCTCATACTAGACAAAGGTTCCAACAATATGCAATGGAGAAAAGATAGCCTCTTCAACAAATGGTGCTGGGAGAATTGGAAATCCATATGCAACAGAATGAAACTAAACCCATATCTCTCACCTTGCACAAAACTAAACTCAAAATGGATTAAGGATCTCGGAATCAGACCAGAGACCTTGCATCTTATAGAAGAAAAAGTAGGTCCAGAGCTTCAACATGTCGGCTTAGGACCAGACTTCCTCAACAGGACTCCCATAGCACAAGAAATAAAAGCAAGAATTAATAACTGGGATAGATTCAAACTAAAAAGCTTTCTCTCAGCAAAGGAAACTATCAGCAATGCAAAGAAAGAGCCTACAGAGTGGGAGAAAATCTTTGCCAATCATACTTCAGATAGAGCGCTAATCTCCAGAATCTATAAAGAACTCAAAAAACTCTACACCAAAAATGTAAATAATCCAATCGACAAATGGGCTAAGGAAATGAATAGACACTTCACAGAAGAAGATCTACAAGCAATCAACAAACATATGGAAAAATGTTCAACATCTCTAGTAATAAGAGAAATGCAAATCAAAACCACCCTAAGATTCCATCTCACCCCAATTAGAATGGCAATTATCAAGAATACAAGCAACAACAGGTGTTGGCGAGGATGTGGGGAGAAAGGTACACTCTTACATTGCTGGTGGGGCTGCAAATTAGTGCAGCCACTCTGGAAAGCAGTGTGGAGATTCCTTAGAAATCTTGGAATGGAAACACCATTTGACCCAGCTATCCCCCTCCTTGGCCTATACCCAAAGGACTTAAAATCAGCATATTACAGAGATACAGCCACATCAATGTTCATAGCTGCTCAGTTCACAATAGCCAGATTGTGGAACCAACCTAGATGTCCTTCAATTGATGAATGGATAAAGAAAATGTGGTATATATATACAATGGAATATTACTCAGCCATAAAGAACGATAAAATTATGGCATTTGCAGGCAAATGGATGAAACTGGAGAATATCATGCTAAGTGAGATAAGCCAATCTCAAAAAACCAAAGGAAGAATGATATCGCTAATAAGTGGATGATGACACATAATGGGGGGTGGGAAGGGTTAGTGTTGGGGTTGGAGTTGGGTTTAGGGAGGGGGGCAGGAATAGAGGAAGGAAGGACTGTATAGATGGAGGGGAAGGGTGGGAGGGGAGGGGGGGAAGGGAAAAAATGGCAGAATGAATCAAACAACATTACCCTATGTAGATTTATGATTACACAAATGGTATGCCTTTACGCCATGTACAGACAGAGAAACAACATGTATCCCATTTGTTTACAATTTTATAATAAAAAAAAAAAAAAAAAGAAAGTTGTCAGTGGACTATGAATGTAATGACCGGGGATGCAAAGAAAAATAGTCCCCAAAATCTCCTTTCATACTAACAACCAGAGCACATTTTAATACCCTCATGCTCCATACTGTCCTGGAACCCTGTCCTCCATAGATCAGTGATATATTTTTCTGCTCAGTGATGCGCTACTACCTGTTTCCTCCTTAAGTAAAGACTGGATAATTCTTTCCCTTAGGACACACCAATAAACTTTGGGTGTTGAGATGTAAAACAGGTTATTTGCAAGATTGTTTTCAAAAGGAGGATTAAGAATTCCTTAGACTTTGATTGGCTTTGTCTGGAGTTGCTACTTTGCATAGAACTTCAGAGAGACAGAACCAGGCTGGATAATGTCATGTACCTCAAAGGAGTTGTTTCTGTACTGATGATATAGACCACCCCATAGGGCGATAGCATTGCAAGTAGAAAGGCTGGGGTTCAAATTCCCAGCACCATGGGATGGAAATAAGTAAAAAACAACATGAAAAGACACTTTGGATGGTACAAACCTCCTCTCCTCTCAACCTTCTTCTTTTTCCCCTCCCTTATTCAATGGAAGCAAACCTTTACAAAAACTTACAGTTTCTCCTGCCAGCAATTTTCTTTGACTCCTTTCAGCTGGGATCTGCACTCAAAGGCAGCAGTGTATCTCCAGTCACCTGCATTTCTTAAGAGGAAGTGTTCATTTCCATTTTTCAACTCTCATCACTTTAGACCCTACCACTCACTCTTGACTGTCCTATCACCATCTTTTCCCAGCAAGTGCTCTTGATTTGAAATTTGCAGCAGGTGGCATTGGCAAAAAATTTAAATTGACCCCTCACAGGCCCATTCCAGTTTAAAGGCTTTTTGCACACACTCCCAGACTGCCAATGAAAGGGACAACCAGGCTGTGCCCCACTTAAGACTTCAGAGGATGCATCCAACTTCACCTAGAAGACCCAGGTTCCAGATGTCTCCTGATTGAACATTCTAGGAAAAAGAGAGCAATGCGCAAGAATGGGTGTAAAGTGTCCCAGTTCAAAGATCACTTAACCCACCATGCTCACTGCATGTTCCAGTTGCCTGAGCATCTGTCAGGAGCCATTATTCAGTGTGGTTGGTAGATCCCTATCCTAGTATCTTGACTAGGATATTCTTGGTGTGCCCTGTCCTGGAAGAGAGGGTTAGGAAGGACATAGTGCTGGTAGCGGTGCTCAGTGTGGGGATCCCCGTGTCCCCAAGCACACCTCCACCCAAACATGCCCACTGTAACTTGAGCGGGTTAACTGCATGCTGTCATGATGCCCAGTGTAGCCAAAGGTGTGCAGGGACACATAGTGGACCTGACATTTAGGAAAGCTATCACACTTCAGAGGAGTTCTTTGTCCTGCCTGGACCTGGAGGCATCCATGGATCAAGGGGCTGTGCTCTTTTGGCTGAATAGGTTAGAATCACATTTTGGAATATCTCAGTTTCCTGGCACTCGCTCCCGTCTTCTTTCTTCTGACCATCCCAACTGAGCTGGTGCTCATTTTCAATCTTGGTTGAAGCAGCCAGGAGCAGAAGCTTCTCTGGTTGCCATGGGAACTGTACCACCAAGGTGGAATCTGTGGGCATAGTGGCAGGTTCCCTGAGACACTCCTAATATTCCATGTTGCTCAAGGTTCTGTAATATCCTCTGGAGAGAGAAACCAACTCCTCACCATCCTGAGCCTGGATACTCTAACCATTCACACCCAAACTCCCTGATGCCTGGAGAGAGGACCTTTCACATTTTTTGCTCTCATGTCACAGGAGCATTGGTAACCAAGTGAGGCGCTGTCTTCAGTGTAATTGAATGCAACTGAATTTATGATAGATCAGGGACATGAATTTCAGATCTTTGCTCATTGTAACAAATCTTAGAGTGAAAGCTAAAAATATACCGAGAGGAAGAATGAAATCGGATGAGGAATGTTTCCTTTCTGCCAGCAAACATGGGTCCTATGAACCCAGTCTTCGAGTGCCATCACCACTTGCCTTTTCCTGTTTATATTTCCTGACATCATTTGGCTAAGTTGATGATAAATTCCCTTCTTGAAGGAAACTGACTTTTCACAGGAGAAATATCTTCCTCTATGTCACCCCTACCTGAGGCAATAGGCAAGATCCAGAACCAGCACTAGCTTGTGCATTATGCACTGCACTCTGCTGGGTAGAACTTCCCAAAATAAAATGCCAAAAGGAAAAGTAAAAAAGAAAAAAATATCAAGGAAAGTGTCAGTGGACTGTGAATGTAATGACTGGGGATGCAAAGGAAAATGGTCTCCAATTCTCCTTTCATACTATTAACCAGAGCACTTTCTAAAGCCTCCTAGTCCTGACTCTCCTCCAGCTCTGTCCTCCATAAATCAGTGATATTAATTTCTGCTCATGGATGAGCTACTACCGCTTTCCTCCTTAAGTAAAGACTGGATAATTCTTTCCCTCAGGACACACAGCTAGACTTTGGGTGTTGAGATGTAAAAATGTTTATTTGCAAGATTGTTGTGAAAAGGAGAATTAAGAACTCCTTTTTCTTTGATTGGCTTTGACTCAAGAAACTACTTTGCATAGAACTTCAGAGACACAGAACCAGAGTAGTTCAAGTCATGTACCTCAAAGGAGCTGTTTTGTGCTGACCATATAGACCACCCTTTAGGGCAATGGCTTTGCAAGTAGAAAGGCTGGGGTTCATATCCCCAGCACCATGGGATGGAAAAAAATTTTAAAAAACAACATGAAAAGACACGTCGGAGGGTGCAAACCGCCTCTTCACTCAACCTTTTTATTTTACCCCTCTCTTATTCAATGGAATCAAACTTTTACAAGAACTTAGGGTTTCTCCTACCAGCAATTTCCTTTGCCACCTTTCAGCCAGGAGCTGACTCAAAGACAGCAGTGAATCCCCAGTCACTTGCATTTCTTAAGAAAAAGTATTCCTTTCCATCTTTCAACTCTCATCACTTTAGACATTACCACTCAATCTTGAGTGTCCTATCACCATCATTTTCCAGCAAATGCTCTTGATTCAAAATGTGCAGCAGGTTGCCATGGCAGAAAATTGAAATTCACCCCTCACAGGCCCTTTCCAATTTTGAGGCTCTTTGGACAAACTCCCAGACTGCCAATAAAGGGGAAATACACAGCTGAGCAACACTTATGCCTTCAAAAGATGCTTCCACCTTCACCTAGAAGACCCAGGTTGCAGATGTCTCCTGATTCAACTTTCTAGGACATAGAGAGCAACCCACAAGATTGGATGTAAGTGTCCCAGTTCAAAGATCACTTAACCCACCATGCTCACTACATGCTCCAGTGGACTGAGCATCTGTCATCAAACATCATTCATGTGGATTCTAGGATCCTAGGCCTGTTTCCTGACTAGGATATTCTGGGTGTGCCCAGTTCTAGAAGAGAGGGTTATGAAGGAAATAGCACTGGGGCTGATGCTCAGCTTGAGGATCCACGTGTCCCCAAGCACACCTCCACACAAACAGGCCCAGTGGAACTCGTGGGGTATAATGGCCTGCTGTCATCATGCCTATTGTAGCCAAATGAGTGTAGCGATACATAACAGACCAGAAGTTTAGTGTGAGCTTTCATGCTTCAGAGGAGTTGTTTGTTCTACCTGTTCCTGGAGGCATCCAGGGACCACGGGGCTTTGCTCTCCTGACTGAAGAGGTTAGAATCACATTTAGGAACACCTCATTTCCCTGGAACTCACTCCCGTCTTCTTTTCTCTGACCATCCCAACTGAGCTGGTGCTTGTTTTCAATCTTGGTCTGAAGCAGCCAGTAGCAGAAGCTTCTCGGGTTGCCATGGGAACCGTGCCTCCATGGTGCGGTAAGGCCTTTCCTCTGTGAACTCAGGTGGAATTTTTGAGGCTTGAAGAAGATTCCCTGAGACACACCTAGAACTCCATGTTGCTCAAGGTTTGGAATATGCTTATGGAGAGAGAAACCAACTGTTCATTATCTGGAGCTGGAGTCCTCTAGCCATTCACACCCAAACTCCCCAATGACTGGCCCTTCTACCTGGAGAGAGGAACTCTCCATTTTTTGCTCTCATGTCACAGGAGCATTTGTAACAAAGTGAAGCCTTGTCCTCAAGTAACTGATTGCAACCAAATTATTGAGAGATAAGGGACGAGAATTTTAGCCCTTTGCTCATTGAAACAAATCTTGAGAGTGAAAGTTAAAAACATAACGAGAGGAAGATTGAAATTGGATGAGGAATGTTTCCTTTCTGCCAGGAAACATGGGTCCTTGAAACCCAAACCTTGAGTCGCCTTTGCCTGTATATATTTCCTGACATCCTTTGGCTAAGTTGATGAGGCATTCCCTCCTTGAAGAAAACTGGCTTTTCCCAGGAGAAACACCTTCCTCTACCTCACCCCTACCTGAGGCGACAGGCAAGATCCAGAACCAGCACTGGCTTGTGCATTTTGCAAGGCATACTGCTGGGTAGAAATTTCCAAAGTAAAATGCCAAAAGGAAAAGTATAAATGAAAAAAAAATTCAAGGAAGGTGTCAGTGGACTGTGAATGTAATGACTGGGTATATAATGGATAATGGTCCCAAAATCTCTTTTCATACAAACAACCTGAGCACATTCTAATACGCTTATAGTCCTGACTTTCCACGAGCTCTGTCCTCCATAGATCAGTGATAGAACTTTCTGCTCAGTGATGAGCTATCCCCGGTTTCCTCCTTAAGTAAAGACTGGATAATTCTTTCCCTCAGGACACACAGCTAGACTTTGGGTGTTGAGATGTAAAAAAGGTTAGTTGCAAGATTGTTGTGAAAAGGAGAATTCAGAACTCCCTAGTCTTTGATTGGCTTAGTCTAGAGATGATACTCTGCATAGAACTTCAGAGACACAGAACCAGACTTGATCAAGTCATGTACCTCAAAGGAGCTGTTTCTGTGCTGATGATATAGACCATCCCATAGGGTGCTGGCTTTGTAAGTAGAAAGGCCAGGGTTCAAATTACCAGCACCATGGAATGGAAATCAGTAAAAAACAACATGAGAAGGCACTTTGAATGTTTCAAACCTCTATTCCTCTCAACCTTTTTTCTTTTTCCCCTCTCTTATTCAAGGGAATTAAACCTTTACAAGAAAATAGAGTTTCTCCTGCCAGCTATTTCCTTCGACTCCTTTCAGCCAGGAGCAGCACTCAAAGGCACCAGTGCATCTCCAGTCACCTGCATTTCATAAGAGTAAGTGTTCCTTCCCATCTTTCAACTCTCATCACTTTAGAACTTACCACTCACTCTTGAGTGTCCTATCACAATCTTTTCACAGCAAATGCTCTTGATTCAAAATGTGCACCAGGTGACAGTGGTACAAAATTGAAATTGACCTCTCACAGGCCCTTTCCAATTTTCAGGCTTTTTGGACACACTCCGAGACTGCCAAAGAAGGGGACATCCAGCCTGAGCATCACTTAAGCCTTCAGAAGATGCATCCAACTTCACCTAGAAGACCCAGGTTACAGATATCTCCTGATACAACTTCTAGAAAAAGAAAGCAACCAGTAAAAATGGGTGTAAAGTGTCCCAAATCAAAGATCACTTACCTCACCATGCTCACTGCATGCTTCAGTGGCATGAGCATCTCTCACCAGCCATAATTCAGTGTGTATGCTAGGACCCTAGTCTAGATATATGACTAGGATATCCTGGGTGTGCCCAGTCCTGGAAGAGAGGGTTAGGAAGGAAATAGCACTGGGGCTGGTACTCAGCTTGGGGACCCATGTGTCCCCAATCAAACCTCCACCCAAACAGGCACACTGGAACTGGTGGGCAATAGCTGCCTGCTGTCATGATGCTCAGTGTAGCCAAAAGAGTTCAACGATAACTAGCGGACCTAAAGTTTAGTGTGAGCTGACAGTCTTCAGAGGAGTTCTTTGTCCTGCTTGGTCCTGGAGGGATCCACAGACTAGGGGGCAGTGCTCTCCTGGCTGAAGAGGTTAGAGTCACATTTTGGAACACCTCAGTTCCCTGGCACTCGCTCCCATCTTCTATCCTCTGACCATCCCAACTGAGCTTGTTCTTGTTCTCATCTTGGTCTGAAGTAGCCAGGAGTAGAAACTTCACTGGTTTCCATGGGAACTTTGACGTCAGGCTGCTGTCAGACCTTTTCTCTGTGACCTCAGGTGGAATCTGTGGGGTTAGCGGCAGGGTCCCTGAGACATTCTTCGAACTCTATGTTGCTCAAAGTTCTGAAAACCCATCTGGAGAGAGAAACCAACACTTCACCATCTGGAGATTAGAATCCTCAATCCATTCACACCCAAACACCCTGATGCCTGGCCCTTCTACCTGGAGATTAGTGCTCTCCCATTTTTTGTCTCATGTCACATGAGTATTGGTAACCTGGTGAGGTGTTGTCTTCCATGTAACTGAATGCAATTAAATCATTGAGATATAAGGGACATGAATTTCAGTCCTTTGCTCATGGTAACAAATTTTGAGAGTGAAAACTTAAAACATACTGGGAGGAAGATTGAAATTGGATGAGGATTGTTTCTTTTCTGCCAGCAAACATGGGTCCTGGGAACCCAGACCTTGAGTGCCATCACCACTTGCCTTTGCCTGTTTATATTTCCTGACATCCTTTGGCTAAGTTGATGAGGCATACCCTCCTTGAAGGAAACTGCCTTTTCCCAGGAGAAACACCTTCCTCTACCTCACCCCTACCTGAGGTGATAGGCAAGATTCAGAAGCAGCACTGGCTTGTGCATTTTGCACTGCACTCTGCTGTGTAGAAGTTCAAAAGTAAAAGTCCAAATAGAAAAGTAAAAAACAACAAGGAAAGTGTCAGTAGACTGTGAATGTAATGACTGGGGATGCAATGGTCAATGATCCCCAAATCTCCTTTCTTACTAACAACCTGAGCATATTCTATACCCTCATAATCCTAACCCTCCTTGAGTCCTGTGCTCCATAGATCACTGATAGAATAATCTGCTCACGTATGAGCTACTACCGTTTTCCTCCTTAAGTAAAGAGGAGATAAATCTTTCCTTCAGGTCACACATCTGGACTGTGGTTTTGAGATGTAAAAAAGTTTGTTTGCAAGATTGTTGTGAAAAGAGAATTAACAATTTCTTAGTCATTGATTTGCCTTGTGTAGGGTTCTTTCTCTGCATAGAACTTCAGAGACACAGAACATGACTGGATCAAGTCATGTACCTCAAAGGAACTGATTCTGTGCTGATGATATAGTCCACCCAGTAGAGCATTCGCTTTGCAAGCAGAAGCCTGGGGTTCAAATCCCCAGCACCATGGGATGAAAAAAAATAAAGCAAAGACACTTCAGAGGGTGCCAACCTGTCTCAAACTTTTTCTTTTTCTCCTCTCTTATTCAACGGAATCAACCCTTTAAAAGAACTTACAGTTTCTCCTGGCAGCAATTTCCATTGACTCCTTTCAGCTGGGAGCTGAACTCAAAGGCAGCAGGGCATCCCCAGTCACCTACATTTGTTAAGATAATGTGTTCCTTCCCTTCTTTCAACTCTCATCACTTTAGACCTTACCACTCACTCTTGAGTGTCCTATCACCATCTTCTCCCAGCAAATGCTCTTGTTTGGCACCAGGTTGCAGTGGCACAAATTGGAAATTGACCTCTCACAGGCCCTTGACACTTTTAAGGCTTTGTGGACACACTCACAGACTGCCAATGAAGGGGACATCCACAGCTGAGCACTTGCCATGTGAACCACAGGTAAATTGGAAAGCTAAATTGTGAAGATGGGAGACAGCTGCCCCTGGCCCTGATTTCCTACTGAGTTTTATTTTGTATTGCCTTGCTTATGACTTGATAAAAAAATGTAGGATTTGGGATTGAATCCATGTTAGTTTGTGCCCATTGCATTCAGAAGAAAGGGAATTTTACCACCTTCTCTCCCACTCTCATTGGAGCTCCAGTGTCAATAGGAAGGGAACACTTGTAGAGACTCTTGGTAATTTTGATGCATGTCCTCAATAGATGCAATGTAGAAGAAGAAAAAGCATACGTTCCTCTCAGTTTACCAGGGATCAGGGAAATATGGTATTTTTTTTTAAAAAAAGGGCAAAAAAAAGAAAATCATTCAATGCTAGATCTCAAGCCGAAAGATGGAAACCAGAGCCATTAGGCATGTTGCATGTTGGTGGTGGTTCAAACAAATTAAGAATTGAAAAGCATTTGAAAGTTTGCAAAATCCTGTGGTACAAGATTCCTGCTCAGTAAGTCCAATCCCACATTCAGATATTCTTGAACCACTTTTGTTTTGTTATTCAATTTTGGGTCTTCACATTTGCCTTTTAGCAGAGCTTTTTCTGTTTCCAATCATGATGTTGTGGTGCAGTGTATATTTAGAGAGCTGTGTTCAGTGCTGCATATTCCACATTCAACTAGTTTAAACTGTAGATAATGGGTGTACATGCTGTGCTTTGAAGAAAGGCTTTTCTCAAGTTTCTTGTGCCAGAAAAGCTATGATTCACAATGTGTCTATTCAGTTGTCCCTTGAGAGCAGCAAGACAGAGTCACTAGTTTGCAAGTGCTTTTAGGTCCTTGCAAAGGGAATTTTTGTCTGTAATAATGGATGCTTACAGAAGGAACTGGCATGTACTACTTTCGGTATTTGTGGTGTATGTTGAACCTGAAGACATGTCATGGAATTTGAGGATGGACTATGATGACTGTATTGTTTTATATTGCCTCTTCATTGAAGTAGGCTTTCAGCACCAACAGCCTTGTGCCTTTGTTGCCAACACAATGTCCTTGCTCTCCCTCTTTGAATATTCATCTTGGAAATTTTTTATCTTAGCCCTTTCAGCATGGTGTATATTCAAATCTGGAGTTATGTCACGTGATGCTGTGTTTCTTGTGCCATCATCAGGCTTTTCTATGATCCAGCCACTTGTAGTCGACATCCTCCCAGGGCTGCTAAGGGAACTTGTGGAAATTTTGCAAAGTACCTCATGACATGCTGGCACTAGTCTGGTCAAGAGAAAGAACACATGTGCAAACACAGAGAGACCATTCATTTCTGCATCTCCATGTGAGTTGAGGTGGCCCTGGAATTACTCAGCAGATAAATTTCTGAGTGCATCTTAGTTGTATGGCCACAGCCAAGGGTGTGTGGCCTTGCAGGTGAAGTGAACACAGAATATCTCACCTGGGAAGTCAGCACCATCCTGTCCTCCATCTGACATCCTGAGTGAATTATTCCCATGACACCACTTCAGAAGATGCATCAACCTTCACCTAGAAGACCCAGGTTCCAGATGTCACCTGATTGAACTTTCTAGGAAAAACAGAGCAACCCACAAGATTGGGTTTAAAGTGTCCCAATCCAAAGATCACTTAACTCACCATGCTCACTGCATGCTCCAGTGGCATGAGCATCTGTCACCACCCATCATTCAGTGTGGATGCTAGGACCCTAGGCTAGTTTCCTGACTAGGATAATCTGGGTGTGACCAGTCCTGGAAGAGAGGGTTAGGAAGGGAATAGTGATGGGGCTGGTGCTCAGCTTGGTGATCCACATGTCCCCAAGCACACCTCCAACCAAACAGGCCCACTGACCTGGTGGCTATAACTGCCTGCTGTCTTGATGCCCAGTGTAGCCAAAAGAGTTCAGCAATGCCTAGCGAACCTGAAGTTATTGTAAGCTGTCGGGCATCAGATGAGTTCTTTGTCCTGCCAGGCCCTGGAGGAGATCCAGGGACACATGGCTGTGCTCTCCTGGCTGAAGAGGTTAATATCACATTTTGGAACACCTCAGTTCCCTGGCACTCACTCCTGTCTTCTTTCCTCTGGTCATCCCAAGTGAGCTGGTGCTCGTTTTCAATCTTGGTCTGAAGCAACCAGGAGCAGAAGCTTCTCTGGTTGCCATGGTAACTGTGATGCCATGGTGATGTCAGGTCTTTCCTCTGTGACTTCAGGAGGATCTGTGGGGCTACTGGCAGGTTCCCTGAGATACTCCTCCAACTCCATGTTCCTCAAGGTTCCAAAAACCCCTCTGGAGAGAGAAATCAACACTTCACAATCCAGAACCTGGAATCCTCTAACCATTCACAACTGAACTCCCTGATGCCTGGCCCTCCTACCTGGAAAGAGGAGCTCTCCCAATTTTTGCTCTCATGTCACAGGAGCATTGGGAACCTGGTGAGGCACTGTCCTCAGTTTAACTGAATGCAACCTAATTATTGAGAGATTATGGACATGAATTTCAGCCCTTTGCTCACTGTAACAAATCTTGAGAGTGAAAGCTGAATACATTCTGAGAGGAAGATTGAAATTGGATGAGGAATGTTTCCTTTCTGCCTGCAAACATGGGTCCTGAGAACCCAGACCTCGAGTGCCATCACCACTTGCCTTTGCCTGTTTATATTTCCTGACATCCTCTGGCTAAGTTGTGGAGGCATTCCTTCATTGAAGGAAACTGGCCTTTCCCAGGAGAAACACCTTCCTCTACCTCACCCCTACCTGATATGATAGGCAAGATCCAAAACCAGCAGTGGCTTGTGCATTTTGCACTGCACTCTGCTGGTTAGAGGTACCCAAATTAAAATGCCAAAAGGAAAAGTAAAAAAAAAAAAAAATCAAGGAAGATATCAGTAGACTGTGAATGTAATGCCTGGGGATGCAATGATGAATGATCCCCCAAATCTCCTTTCCTACTAACAACCTGACCATATTCCAGTAGCCAAATAGTCCTGCCTCTTCTCATGCACTTTCCTCCATTGATCAGTGATATCATTTTCTGCTCAGTGATCAGCTACTACCAGTTTCCTCCTTAAGTAAAGTCAGGAAAAATCTTTCCCTCAAGACACACACCCAGACTGTGGGTGTTGAAATGTACAAAAGTTTATTTGAAAGATTGTTTTGGAAAGGAGAATTAAAATTCCTTAGTCATTGATTAGCATTGTCTAGGATGTTTCTCTGCATAGAACTTCAGAGAAGCAGAACCTGAATGGATCAACTCATGTACCTCAATGGAGCTGTTTCTCTGCAGACAATATAGAACATCCCGTAGGGTGCTGGCTTTGCAAGCAGAAAGGTCGGAGTTCAAATTCCCAGCACCATGAGATAGAAAAAGAAAAACACAACAGGAAAACACGCTTTGGAGGGTGCAAACCTCCACTCCTCTCAACCTTTTCCTTTTTCTCTTCTCTTATTCAATGGGATCAGCCCTCTTCAAGAATTATCAATTCCACCTGCCAGCAATTTCCAGTGACTCCTTGCAGCCGGGAACTGCACTCAAAGGCAGCACGGCATCCCCTGTCACCTGCATTTCTTAAGAGGACTTTTTCCTTCCCATCTTTCAACTCTCATCACTTCAGACCTTACCACTCACTTTTGAGTGTGCTATCACCATCTTTTCCAGCATATTTGCTGGAATGGCAATGTGCACCAGATTGCAGTGGCACATAATTCAAATTGTCCCCTCACAGGCCTTTGCCAATTTTGAGGCTTTTTTGACACACTCCCAGACTGCCAGTGAAGGGGACTTCCACTGCTGAGCACTTGCCATGTGAACCATAAGGTCAATTGGAAAACCAAAATGTGAAGACCAAAGTCAGCCGCCCCTGACCCTGATTTCCTAGGCAGTTTTATTCTGTATTGCCTTGCTCATGACCTAATGAAAAATGGTAGTTTTGGGGGCTAAATCCATATTAGTTTCTGCTCAGAGCATTCAAGAGAAACAGGGAATTGATCACCTACTCTCCCACTATCATTGCAGCTCCAGTGTCAAAAGGAAGGGCACTCATGTAGAGTCTCTTGTTAATTTTGATGGATGTCCTCAACAGATGACTGTAGAAGTGGGCAAATCTTATGTTGTTCTCATTTTTACCAGGGATCTGGGAATATTGGATTGTTCTTTGTAGGATAAAGGAAAATAAATGAAAACCATTCATTCCAAGAACTCATGCCAAAAGAAGGAAACCAGAGCCATTAGGCATGTTTTACATTGGCGTAGGTCGAAGCAAGTCAAGAAGTGGAAAACAATTGACAATTTACAAAAGCCTCTCATACAAGTTTCCTGCTCAGTAAGTCCAATTCCACATTCATATATTCTTGAACCACTCCTGTTTCAATATTCAGTGTTGGGTCTTTATTTTTGCCTTTTAGCAGAGTTCTTTCTGTTTCCATTCATGATGTTGTGGTGCAGTCTTTATTTTGAGAGCTGTGTTCAGTGCTGCATATTCCAAATTCAACTCCTTTAACTGTAGATCATGGGTATACTTTCTGTGCTTTAAGAAAAGCCTTTTATCATGGTTCTTGTGACAGAAAAGGTATGAATCAGCATGTGTCTAATCAGTTGTTCCTTGAGAGCAACAAGACAGAACCATGCATTTGCAAGTGCTTTGAGGTCCTTGCAAGGGGAATTTGGGTGTGTAATGATGGATGACTACAAGATGAACCGGCAAGTACTACTTCCTGTATTTGTAGAGTATGTTGAACCTGAAGACACGATGTGGAATTTGAGGGTGGATGATGATGGCTGTATTGTTTCAGAAATCTCTTGATTGAAGTAGGCTTTCAGAACCAACAGCCTTGTGCTTTTGGTGCCAACACAATGTTCTTGCTCTCCCTCTTGGAATATTCATATTGGAAGCTTTTTGTCATAGTTTTTCCATCATGGTGCATGTTGCAAAATGGAGTTATGCCTCATGATGCTGTATCCCTGGTGCCATCAACAGGATGTTCTATAATCCACTGACTTGTAGTCTGCATCTTCCCCAGGCTGCTAAGAGGACTGGTGGAAATTTTCCACAGGAACTTGTACCGTGCTGGCACTAGTATGATCAAGAGAAAGAACACATGTGTGAACTCTGATAGACCACTCAGTTTTGCTTCTCAATGTGATTTGAAGTGGACCAGGAATTTCTCAGCAGGGAAATTTCTGAGTGCATCTAAGTTGTAAGGAAACAGTCAAGATTGTGTAGCCTGGCAGATGTAGGGAGCACAGAGTATTGCTCCTGGCATATCAGCACCATCCTCTCATCCATCTGATATCCTGAGTGAATGACTCCCACAACACAACTTAAGCCTTCAGAAGATGCATCCACCTTCACCTAGAAGACCCACTTCCCAGGTTACAGATGTCACCTGATTAAACTTTCTAGAAAAAAATGGAGCAATATTGGGTGTGAAGTGTCCCAATTCAAAGATCACTTAACCCACCATGCTCACTGCATACTCCACTGCCATGAGTAGCTGTCACCAGCCATCATTTGGTGTGGTTTTTAGGACCCTATGCTGGTTTCCTGACTAGGATATTCTGGGTGTGCCCAGTCCTGTTGGAGATGGTTAGGAAGGAAATAGCACTGGAGCCAGTGCTCAGTTTGGGGATCCACATGTCCCTAAGTGCACCTCCACCCAAACAGGCCCACTGGAACTGGTGGGGGATAACTGCCTGCTGTCATGATGGCCAGTATAGCCAAACGAATGCAGCAAACCCTAGGGGACTTGAAGTTTAGTGTGAGCTGTCAGATTTCAGAAGAGTTTCTACCTGGTCATGGAGGGATCCACAGACCATGCTCAGGGCTGGACTCTTCTGCCCAAAGAGGTTAGTGTAAGTGAAATCCCACGGAACAACACTGGACACAGGAAATCACATAAGGGAGTTTATAAAGCAAACAGAGTGTATCCCTGCAGGATAAGAGAGAAAATAAGAGGAAAAGAGAAAGGAAAGTGAAAGGGCGCATGCTAGAGAGAGTGTTAAAGCCAGGAGGATAGAGAAAAGTGAGGAGGACAGACAGAATAATGGGAAAAGATGGCAGGGAAGCTATAGTATACAGTTGATTTCTGCTGGGATAACAGGGTACCAATATTGGAGAAGGATACTTGCAAGGTGACTGATGAACAAATAGTTAGCTAGGATGTTCACAGATTGACAAGTGGTTGGGAGGTGGGGAAAATGGCTGCACCTGAAAGGCTGGGGGAGCAGCTTTATACATTACATTCCCCCATTTCTGTATTTATAAGAAAATCTTTAGCTCTCCAGTTCTTTCTGAAGCCTTCTCTCTCCTTCCTGCCTAAGTGCTGGGTCTGATTTTGCAGGTGAGATGTAAAAAGTCCATTCTCCCAGAAGCAGTCTTCAACTTTCAGACTTCCAGAGGCAAATGGTTTTCATGGACTTCATTTTACCTTGATTTGACTGATCCCTTCTTTCTACACTAACTGCCTGTCCCCAATTCTGACTTCATTCACCCCTTTAATCCTAAGAACTCCTTTGGTGTAAGAAAAGGGGGTCAATGACCACTCTGGTTTCTTTGAGCTGAAATGGGGGCAGCATGGGCAAGCAGTTTGGAGTTCCCTTTTTAGAAATTGGGTCAATTGAGGGGTCCATGGTTGAAGTCCAGTTGGGAAAGAGCAGGTTGTAAAGGCATCTGGGGATGGGTGCCTCTATGAGAGAAGAAGAAAAAGACATCAGTACTGAAATGAGATTGATACAATAAAAATGTTGCAGAATCTGGAACATGCCAATGCATATCATGAAGATGAGAGAAGTCAATAATTCCTCACCAGGGGGTGAAAGAACTGAGAAGTTGTTCCCATAACAAGGCCTAGCAAAGGCTGGAGAGGCTTTCTCTCAGTAAAGGGAACTATCAGCAATGCGAAGAGTCTACAGAGTGGGAGAAAATTTTTGCCAATCATACTTCAGATAGAGAACTAATCTCCAGAATCTATAAAGAACTCAAAAAACTGAACACCAAGAATACAAATTACCCAATCCACAAATGGGCTAAGGAAATGAACAGACACTTCACAGAAGAAGATCTACAAGCAATCAACAAACATATGAAAAAATGTTCAACTTCTCTAGTAATAAGAGAAATGCAAATAAAAACCACCCTAAGATTCCATCTCACACCAATTAGAATGGTGATTATCAAGAATACAAGCAACAACAGGTGTTGGTGCAGATGTGGGAAAAAGGTACATTCATACATTGCTGGTGGGGCTGCAAATTAGTGCAGCCACTCTTGAAAGTAGTGTGGAGATTTCTCAGAAAACTTGGAATGGAAGCACCATTTGACCCAGCTATCCCACTCCTTGGCCTATACCCAAAGGACAAAAAGTCAGCATACTACAGAGATACAGCCACATCAATGTTCATAACTGCTCAGTTCACAATAGCCAGATTGTGGAACCAACCTAGATGCCCTTCAATTGATGAATGGATAAAGAAACTGTGGTATATATACACAATGGAATATTACTCAGTCATAAAGAATGATAAAATTATGGCATTTGCAGGCAAATGGAAAAAAATTGGAGAATATCATGCTAAGTGAGATAAGCCAACTCAGAAAACCAAATGAAGAATGATCTCGCTGATAAGTGGATGATGACACATAAGGGGGGGTGGGAGGGTTTAGTGTTAGGGTTAGAGTTAGGGTTAGGGAGAGGGGCAAGAATGTAGTAAGGAAGGACTGTATATAGGGAATAGAGGGGTGGGAGAGGTGGGGAGAAGGGAAAAATAACAGAATGAATCAAACAACATTACCCTATGTAAATTTATGATTACACAAATGGTATGCCTTTACTCCATGTACAGAGAAACAACATGTATCCCATTTGTTTACTATTAATAAAAAAAAAAGGCTGGAGAGGATAAGGTCTTTATTTGGGAACTTTAACATTGCCCAGGTTATCAGGAATGTAAATACAACTTTTAGTAAAGATCTCTATACTTCTGTTACTAGCAAACATAGATTAAGCCTACCTGTGTCTGTAGGCCTTAAACAGACTAAAACTTCTGACTCTCGCAGCTTCTCTTGAAAGTTATCAGGCACATTTTCCTAAGAATCTCTTTTTTGTAGCTTTTAGTCTTTATTCTAGTGGACTAACACAAATGTATATCTTAAGTCACACTTAAGGATTATTTCTTTTAATTGCCCAAGAATGACTGTATTTTGGTTTTAATTGTTTTGCTAGGTGTTTAAGATCAAGTTGGACAAAGTGACCTGTTCCTGTCTGTTAAAGAGTCAGCTAAGTTCCCACAGGCATCACTCATAGAGAACTTAAGATCAGCTTCTTAGCACCATTAGTGCCATTGGTTAGGCAGGCTGTTCTCAGTTATATAGCTCCCCTTGGAAGCATTAGGGATGTCTCCCTTTTTCCATGACCCTCCTCTGCAGCAGGTGCACTGAGTGGCTTTTCCTCTAGTGGTCTCATAACCTCCTTTGTCAGGAGATTGTGTGACCCAGAGTTGCAAAGCTCCTTAGAGAAGTCCTCTTGTTCCCTGGGTTCAGGCTGACTTTGAGGGCAAGACCCAAATATGAACTTTTCTTGACCTCTGTGTTTAATCTCAATCTCTAAGTTTGATCTTAACCATCAAGCAAGTCAGTATCACCAATCATAAAGTAAGAGTACTGGGCTTTAGCTTCAATGTCTATAACTTTACAGTTATTTACCCCTTTTATCTAATTGGGGTTTACATCATCTGTCCTTAGTTGATGGCTTACTATTCCAAGTTAATTTGCGGTGTTCACTCTTGAAGCAGTACTTCTGCAAAATATTGATCAGGCAACAATTAGAGTTTACAAGGAAAATACAAAATGGAATCACAAACAGTAAAAAATTCAGTTTGTGCAATAGCTATCTTGAATTTTGGCTGAGTTCCCATTTGAGATCACACTAATCTTTACAACAAACTTCAGACTTTTGAACACAACTTTAAATGAGTTAAAGTCTGGCTTACTTTGGAGCCATTGTGACGTGCAGCAGGGTTGTGAGGCAGAGTTTTATCTCAGTAAGGCAGGACTTTTCACAAATCTTAGGTAAAATATTCTAATCCTGGAGCTAATTTTTCCTCTTTTGCCATGATCAGCATGACCAAATTCTCAAGTTCAATGAGGGGCAAAGGAGTATTAGAAAATAAAGTGCTATAAACACAGATTTTGAATATTAAGCTGATATCAGATGGAGCTCTGTTCTCTGATGGAAATGCAGATCTAAAGAGTTATGTCAGCAGCCTTTATATATGTTCAATATTAGGTTCCAAAGTTACTGTAAGGTGGGCAGGAGCCAGAGAAGGGAGCTGATGAAACACTGGTTATCTAGCAAAAGAATTCCTTCCTGCCCAAGAGCTGTGTGCCTGAGATCAATGTACTGCCACAGCAGTTAGTCATCTTGTGCCCCTGCACAGAAGAACTCCCAGGCACCAGGTATGCCACAGTCATGAGGTCATCAGAGACCCGAATCTCAGTCACTGTTGTCCCACTTTTGCTACTGCACATTACACTCTTTCTTAAATGTCATTTTAAGAAGTTTACATATATTGACTCCTGAGTCTACATGAATATTAGTTTACACAATTTAACATTATATCTAAAACATGAATTAAAGAAAGGCTGAGAGAGCTTTTACATTTCCTTTTGTGTGGCCAAGTGATAAAATGCTTTCAAGCTTAACCTTTAAACAAATCAGGCTCTCAATAACTTTTAGAAATACATTTAACAAATTTTACATATACCCTATTGATGACAGATCCTACAATAGAACATTAAATGATAGGTTTACCATTGCAGACAAGTTTAATTTGGAGAATAGCAGCTTGATAAATTTTCTTCTTTAATGGCTTGTGTACCTGGAAAATATGAACATGTTTAATATACAAAGAATAATGTTTTTAATTATGTTACTCCATGGAATAACTTTGTAAATTAATTAGATGTTTCTAATAAACACATTTGAGTAATCCCATACATGTCAACTATAATTCACTCATCTTATTGTAGAAAAACCAAGATATCACACAAGTGTACCAACAATATTTGCCATTTCTTTTCTGTTGAAGAAAAGTCCTAGAAAATTTGATGTTAGACATTTTATAAACATCAATATTTTATTAGTGTGACCCCCTAGAGACTTGTGAGTTAATTTTAAAGACATTTTACTTCTATCAGTTTACCCAATTTAAATAGAATCTCTTTAAATCATGTGAATTAAAAATATTTGGATCCATTTTTAAAATTTTAATTTTTATGTGTGCTTATATTTAACACAAAAGCAAAGGCCTTGTAATGCTTATCTCCACTGCAATGTAGAGGATGTTCAAAAATAACTCTAGAGTTGAATAAAAAAAATGAACAAAAATCATTAACCTAGTTATGTAGGATCAAAAATCTGAACTCAAAAATACAGCATTTAAGAAAAACAAAAGTACTAGAGGAAAAATGATAATGATCATTAATTATAGCATGAGAAAATTAGAAGGAGAGAAAAGGTGAAAGGGAGAAAAGTATTCTGAGTTGTAGCCCATGAGAAATTTAAAATGGACACTTTTTTTTTCCTTGAGTTTGAGACTGGTCTCCCACTGCATCTTCCTCCATTTACATTTCAATGTAAGCCTTGACTGAGATCTATATCTGAATGGGGCTAAAATGTTCTAGCAGAAACTTGATGCTTAGGTCCTTTTAATTTAGGTTTGGATGCATAAAACTGTCAAGCAATTATCTCCCACTACTTGTGGGGAATGGAGCTGCTTATATTATACAGAAAAGCAGGGAAAGATGGAGAAGCAGTGTCTGGAGGTGTTTGAGCCTTCAGGAAGAGCCAAGAAGCAAGAAAGAAAAGACTTGAAGATAAGGAATCTCTTTCCATCTGCCTGCTCACTTACAGAAGCTGTGTGCCATTACACAAATGGATTTTGTTGGCTTTAAGTACTGGGGATCGGTCGAAGGTTTCCCAGGGTTGAGTCTGCCAGATTAGAGGACCCAGATTCCATGGTGGAGGCAGATACAGGTGAGTCTGTGCCCCAGTATCCTGAGGACACAGAGTAGTCAACTGGAGATGAGAAGGTGGCACATAGATGGTGTTGTCACACAAACATCCATGTGGGGCCAGGCAAAAGTCGAGAAGAGTTAATGATCTGATACCAGGGTTTTCGAGGGTGAGTGCAGGAGCACGAGATGAGCCTCAACCCTGAGAGGATCTCCACCATAAAATTAGTAATCCACCAGGCAGATAAGACTGACTAAGGGGGCCTGCCGTAAGTATAAGTTTGTGGCTGGGGGTAACCCCACCACTCAGTCGCCTCGAGGGTATAAATTGCCCTAGAGGGACCAACCTAAGGAATCACCAATTTGAAGTCCGGTGATGAATGCAGAGCAGAGCGTCCAGGCAGAATGGAAGGTGGGGCCGTATCCAAGGGCACTGGGGCGTCAGATGGTATTCCACTCCCATAAAAGACAGTGGAAAATCCCATGCCAAGTCACGGCACCACTGCAAGGGAATTTCCACAGAACCACGCTGGACACAGGAAATCACATAAGGGAATTTATTAGGCAAACAGAGTGTCTCCATGCAGGGTAAGAGAGAAAATGAGAGGAAAAGAGAAAGAGTGCACACTACAGAGTGGAAAGTGAGGAGGAGGCAAAGCAAGTGTGTAAGAGAGAGAAGCAAGAGAGGAAAAATGGAGGTGAATTCCACCAGGTTAACAGGGGACCAATATCAGAGAAGGATACTTGCAAGCTGACTGATGAACCAATAGCTAGCTAGGATGTTCACAGATTGACAGTAGTTGGGAGGCAGGGAAATGGCTGCATCAGAAGGGTGTGGAGAGCAGCTTTGTACATTACACAGCCCTTTTATCATTGTAACAAATCTTGAGAGAGAAAGCTAAAAATATATTGAGAGAAAGATTGAAATTGGATGAGGAATGTTTCCTTTCTGCCAGGAAATATGGGTCCTGGGAACCCAGAACTCATGTGCCATCACTGCTTGCTGTTGCTATTTATGTATTCTGGCATTCTTTGGCTAAGATGATGAGGCATTCTCTACTTGAATGAAACTGGCTTTTTACAAGAGAAACACCTTCCTCTACCTCACCCCTACCTGAGATGATAGGCAAGTTCCAGAAGAAGTACTAGCTTGTGCATTTTGCACTGCATTCTGCTGGGTAGAAGTTTTCAAAGTAAAATGCCAAAAGGAAAAGTAAAAATGAAAAAAAAAATCAGGGAATTTGTCAGTAGACTGTGAATGTAATGACCGGGGATACAATGGACAATGATCCCCAAAATCTTCTTTCATACTAACAACCTGAACATATTCTAATACCCTCATAGTCCTGACTTTCCTTGTGCCCTGTCCTCCATAGATCACTGATATAATTTTCTGCTCAGGGATGAGCTACTACCTGTTTCCTCCTTAAGTAAAGATGGATAATTCTTTCTCTCAGTACACACCTCTAGTCTGTGGGTGTTGAGATGTAAAAAAGGTTATTTGCAAGATTGTTGTAAAAAGGAGAATTAAGAATTCCCTAGTCTTGATTGGCTTTGTCTAGGGTTGCTTCTCTGCATAGAATTTCAGAGACACAGAACCTGACTGGATCAAGTCATGTACCCCAAAGGAACTGTTCCTGTGCTAACAATATAGACCACCCTGGAGGGTGCTGGATTTGCAAGCACAAAGGCCGGCGTTCAAATCCCCAGCACCATGGGATGGAAAAAAGAATAAAGCAACAAGAAACAACACTTCAGAGGGTGCAAACCTCCTCTCCTCTCAAAATTTACTTTTTCTTCTCTCTTATTCAATGCAATCAACCCCTTCAAGAACTAGCAGTTTCACCTGCCAGCAAATTCCATTGACTCCTTTCAGCTGGGATGTGCCCTCAAAGGCAGCAGTGCATCCCCAATAACCTGCATTTCTTTTTTTTTTATTATAAAATTGTAAACAAATGGGATACATGTTGTTTCTCTGTCTGTACATGGTGTAAAGGCATACCATTTGTGTAATCATAAATCTACATAGAGTAATGTTGTTTGATTCATTCTGCCATTTTTTCCCTTCCCCCCCTCCCCTCCCACCCTTCCCCTCCATCTATACAGTCCTTCCTTCCTCCATTCCTGCCCCCCTCCCTAAACCCAACTCCAACCCCAACACTAACCCTTCCCACCCCCCATTATGTGTCATCATCCACTTATTAGCGATATCATTCTTCCTTTGGTTTTTTGAGATTGGCTTATCTCACTTAGCATGATATTCTCCAGTTTCATCCATTTGCCTGCAAATGCCATAATTTTATCGTTCTTTATGGCTGAGTAATATTCCATTGTACCACATTTTCTTTATCCATTCATCAATTGAAGGACATCTAGGTTGGTTCCACAATCTGGCTATTGTGAACTGAGCAGCTATGAACATTGATGTGGCTGTATCTCTGTAATATGCTGATTTTAAGTCCTTTGGGTATAGGCCAAGGAGTGGGATAGCTGGGTCAAATGGTGTTTCCATTCCAAGTTTTCTAAGGAATCTCCACACTGCTTTCCAGAGTGGCTGCACTAATTTGCAGCCCCACTAGCAATGTAAGAGTGTACCTTTCTCCCCACATCCTCGCCAACACCTGTTGTTGGTTGTATTCTTGATAATTGCCATTCTGATTGGGGTGAGATGGAATCTTAGGGTGGTTTTGATTTGCATTTCTCTTATTACTAGAGATGTTGAACATTTTTCCATATGTTTGTTGATTGCTTGTATATCTTCTTCTGTGAAATGTCTATTCATTTCCTTAGCCCATTTGTCGATTGGATTATTTACATTCTTGGTGTAGAGTTTTTTGAGTTCTTTATAGATTCTGGAGATTAGCGATCTATCTGAAGTATGATTGGCAAAGATTTTCTCCCACTCTGTAGGCTCTTTCTTTGCATTGCTGATAGTTTCCTTTGCTGAGAGAAAGCTTTTTAGTTTGAATCTATCCCAGTTATTAATTCTTGCTTTTATTTCTTGTGCTATGGGAGTCCTGTTGAGGAAGTCTTGTCCTAAGCTGACATGTTGAAGCTCTGGACCTACTTTTTCTTCTATAAGATGCAAGGTCTCTGGTCTGATTCTGAGATCCTTAATCCATTTTGAGTTTAGTTTCGTGCATGGTGAGAGATATGGGTTTAGTTTCATTCTGTTGCATATGGATTTCCAATTCTCCCAGCACCATTTGTTGAAGAGGCAATCTTTTCTCCATTGCATATTGTTGGAACCTTTGTCTAGTATGAGAAAATTGTATTTATTTGGGTTTGTGTCCGTGTCCTCTATTCTGTACCATTGATCCACCTTTCTATTTTGGTACCAATACCATGCCGTTTTTGTTACTATTGCTTTGTAGTAGAGTTGAAGATCTGGTATTGCGATACCCCCTGCTTCACTCTTTCTGCCAAGGATTGCTTTAGCTATTCTGGGTTTTTTATTCTTCCAGATGAATTTCATAATTGCTTGCTCTATTTCTGTAAGGTACATCATTGGGATTTTAATTGGAATTGCATTGAATCTGTATAGCACTTTTGGTAGTATGGCCATTTTGACAATATTAATTCTTCCTATCCAAGAACATGGGAGATCTTTCCATCTTCTAAGGTTTTCTTTAATTTCTTTCTTTAGTGTTCTGTAGTTCTCATTGTAGAGGTCTTTCACCTCTTTTGTGAGATTGATTCCCAAATACTTTATTTTTTTCGAAGCTATTGTGAATGGGGTAGTTTTCCTAATTTCTCTTTCTGAAGATTCATCGCTTATATATAAAAATGCCTTCAATTTATGTGCATTGATCTTATATCCCGCTACTTTACTGAATTCACTTATGAGATCTAAAAGTTTTCTGGAGGAATTTCCTGGTTCCTCTAAGTATACCATCATATCATCAGCAAATAGGGATAGTTTGAGTTCTTCTTTTCCTATTCGTATCCCTTTAATTTCTTTGGTCTGTCTAATTGCTCTGGCTAGAGTTTCAAGGACGATATTGAATAGAAGTGGTGAAAGAGGGCATCCCTGCCTTGTTCCAGTTTTTAGAGGGAATACTTTCAGTTTTTCACCATTTAGAATGATATTAGCAATGGGTTTAGCGTAGATGGCCTTTACAATGTTAAGGAATGTTCCCACTATCCCTATTTTTTCTAGTGTTTTGAGCATGAAGGGGTGCTGTATTTTATCAAATGCTTTTTCTGCATCTATCGAAATAATCATGTGATTCTTGACTTTAAGTCTATTGATATGGTGAATGACATTTATTGATTTTCTGATGTTGAACCAACCTTGCATCCCTGGGATGAAACCCACTTGATCATGGTGCACTATATTTTTAATATGTTTTTGTATGCGATTTGCTAAAATTTTGTTTAGAATTTTTGCGTCGATGTTCATTAAGGATATTGGTCTGAAATTTTCTTTCCTCGATGTGTCTCTGTCTGGTTTAGGAATCAGGGTAATATTGGCTTCATAGAATGAGTTTGGGAGAGTTCCCTCCTCTTCTATTTTCTAGAATACTTTAAGAAGTATTGGAATGAGTTCTTCTTTAAAAGTTTTGTAGAACTCGGCTGAGAACCCATCTGGTCCTGGACTTTTCTTTGTTGGTAGGCTTTTGATGACTTCTTCTATTTCATTACTTGAAATTGGTCTATTTAAATTGTGTATGTCCTCCTCGTTCAGTTTAGGCAATTCATATGTCTCTAGAAACCTGTTGATGTCTTCGAAATTTTCTATTTTGTTGGAGTATAGATTTTCAAAATAGCTTCTAATTATGTTTTGTATTTCGGTCATGTCTGTTGTGATATTTCCTTGTTCATTCCGAATTTTAGTGATTTGGGTTTTCTCTCGTCTTCCCTTTGTTAGTGTGGCTAAAGGTTTATCAATTTTGTTTATTTTTTTGAAGAACCAACTATTTATTTTGTCAATTTTTTGCATTGTTTCTTTTGTTTCAATTTCGTTGATTTCAGCTCTGAGTTTAACTATTTCCTGTCTTCTACTACTTTTGGTGTTGGTCTGTTCTTCTTTTTCTAGGGCTTTGAGCTTTAGTGTTAGGTCATTTATTTTTTGAGTTTTACTTCTTTTATTAAATGCGCTCCATGAAATAAATCTTCCTCTAAGTACCGCTTTCATAGTGTCCCAGAGATTTTGATATGTTGTTTCTTTGTTCTCGTTTACCTCTAAGAATTTTTTAATTTCCTTCCTAATATCTTCTGTTATCCATTCATCATATAGTAGCATATTGTTTAATCTCCAGGTGTTGGAGTAGTTTCTGTTTTTTACTCTTTCATTAATTTGTAACTTCAATCCATTATGATCTGATAGAATACAAGGTAGTGTCTCTATCTTCTTGTATTTACTGACATTAGCTTTGTGGCATAATATATGGTCTATTTTGGAGAAGGATCCATGTGCTGCTGAGAAGAAAGTGTATTCACTCTTGGTTGGATGGTATATTCTATAAATGTCTGTTAAGTCTAAATTATTGATTGTGTTATTGAGATCTATGGTTTCTTTGTTCAATTTTTGTTTGGAAGATCTGTCCAGTGGTAAAAGAGGCGTGTTAAAATCACCTGGTATTATTGTGTTATGGTCTATTTGGTTTCTGAAATTGAGAAGGATTTGTTTAACATACATGGATGAGCCACTGTTTGGGGCATAGATGTTTATGATTGTTATATCTTGCTGATTTATGCTTCCCTTAAGCAGTATGAAATGTCCTTCTTTTTCCCTTCTAACTAACATTGGCTTGAAGTCCACATTATCTGAAATGAGGATGGATACTCCAGCTTTTTTACTGAGCCCATGTGCATGGTATGTTTTTCCCCATCCTTTCACCTTTAGTCTATGGGTATCTCTTTCTATGAGGTGAGTCTCTTGCAGGCAACATATTGTTGGATCTTTCTTTTTAATCCAATCTGCCAGTCTATGTCTTTTGATTGATGAATTCAGGCCATTAACATTCAGGGTTATTATTGAGATATGATTTGTATTCCCAGTCATTTGGTTCATATTTAAAATTTTTGACACATCTTGGTTCCTCCTTTATTTGACAGTTCCTTTAGGATAATTCCTCCCTTTGCTGATTTGCTTCTTTGTTTTTTATCTCTTCCCATGAAATATTTTGCTGAGAATGTTCTGTAATGCTGGCTTTCTTTTTGTAAATTCTTTTAGCTTTTGTTTATCGTGGAATGATCTTATTTCATCGTCAAATTTGAAGGTAAGTTTTGCTGGGTATAAGATTCTTGGTTGGCATCCATTTTCTTTCAGAGCTTGAAAAATGTTGTTCCAGGCCCTTCTAGCTTTTAGGGTCTGGATTGAAAAATCTGCTGATATCCGTATTGGCTTCCCCCTGAATGTAATTTGGTTCTTTTCTCTCACAGCCTTTAAAATTCTGTCTTTATTTTGTATGTTAGGTATTTTCATTATAATGTGCCTTGGTGTGGGTCTGTTGTAATTTTGTGTATTTGGAGTCCTATAAGCCTCTTGGACTTGATTTTCCATTTCATTCTTCAGATTTGGGAAATTTTCTGATATTATTTCTTCAAATAGATTGTTCATTCCTTTGGTTTGTTTCTCTAAGCCTTCCTCAATCCCAATAATTCTCAAATTTGGCCTTTTCATGATATCAGATAGTTCTTGGAGATTCTGTTCATGATTTTGTACCATCTTCTCTGTTTGTTCAACTTTGTTTTCGAGGTTAAATATTTTGTCTTCAATATCTGAAGTTCTGTCTTCCCCGTGTTCTATCCTATTGGTTATGCTTTCTATGGAGTTCTTAATTTGGTTTATTGTTTCCTTCATTTCAAGGATTTCTGTTTGGTTTTTTTTCAATATCTCTAACTCTTTATTGAAATGATCTTTTGCTTCCTGAATTTGCTCTGTTAACTGTCGATTGGTGCGATCATTCAATGCCTGCATTTGCTCTTTCATCTCATCGTTTGCTTCCCTAATCATTTTAATTATGTATATTCTGAACTCCCTTTCTGTCATTTCTTCTGCCATGCTGTCGTTGGATTTTATTGAGGTAACATCTAGATTTGTTTGGGGCATTTTCTTCCCTTGTTTTCTCATATTGTTCAGGGATCAGTGGGTCATTAAGATATTGCAGATTTCCTCTATCAACTTATAATGTCCCTGAAGATTGCTAGTATATACCCTCTTATCCTTCAGTAGCCTGAAGTCTTGGAGGAGGTTGATAATGCAGAGCTCCATGAAGAAGCTGCCTCTCTAGGTGTGGTAACCCTCAGGTGGCGTATATTCCCTGCTAGTGGGCGGAGGTGCCTCCACTAGTTGACCAATGGTCATCCAATGGGGAAGTAGACTGTGGGCTGAGGCAAGGCCTGTTTGTGCCTATGTCTCTGGCTTTACCGTCCCTGTGGGAAAACCTCCCCCGGCCGGGAAGAGTCACTCGGTGGGGACGTCTCGCTAGTCAGTTGCCCTCCTAGAGGTTCCCCTCAATCTACAACTACCACCTGGGCTGGGCTGTCTTCTTCTGCAACGATCCCAGGGGCCCGGACCTACGTCCTGTGCCTGGGAGCCTCACCCTTCGCAGGCGAGTCTCCTTAGGCTGCCTCTCCCAGAGAATCTGCCCGCAGCCCTGGAAACTTTGCTCCGCCCCTAGGCGTGTCTCTGTGCGGCTCTTCCAGCAAGAAGCCACCTAGCTCCTGGGACCCTGCTCTGCACCAATTGCCTGGCTATGCAGCCCCTCCCCTGAGCCACCACCTGGAGCCCCGTACAATAGCTCCGAGACACAGAGACCCGCCACACACCTCCTCCTCCGGACAGCCACCCGGTTTCGGATGCAGTCACTAGGAATCCAAACAACTCACTTCGGGTCTCCTCCTCCCGCCAACCACCCGTAGCCCTAGGCAGTCACTCCAAGTCCAAGTGACCCGCCCTGTTCCTCCTCCTCCTCCTTGGGGTAGCCCCCCAGGTGTTCAGGAACGGTGGCTCTGAGACCAGGTGACTCACCACGCTCCTCCTCCAGGCAGGCCACCGGTGTTCAGGAGCGGTTGCTTGTAGTCCAATCAGCTCACCACTCGCCTCCTCCTCTGGCAACCGCCTGTAGTTCTGATGCAGTCACTCCCAGGCTAAGCGTCCCACCGCTCTCCTCCTCCAGGCAGGCCACCAGTGTTCTGGAGCAGCTACTCCGAGTTCAAACAGCTCGTCACGCAGCTCCTCCTTTGGCAACCGCCCGCAGCTCTGATGCAGTCACTCCCAGGTCAAGCAACACGCCACTCTCCTCCTCCTCCTCCGGGCAACCTCCCGGCACTCAGGAGCGCTCGCTCTGGGTTCAAACATTTTACCACGCAGCTCCTCTTCTGGCAACCGCCTGTGGTTCTGATGCAGTCACTCCCAGACCAAGCGTTCCGCCGCACTCCTCCTCTTCCTCCGGGCAGTCCCCCGGCGCTCAGGAGTGCCCTCTTTGAGTTCAAACAGCTCACCACACAGCTCCTCCTCTGGCAACTGCCCGTGGCTCTGATGCAGTCACTCCTAGACCCAAGCGACCCGCCGGGCCTCTCCTCCTCCTCCGGGCAACCCCCCGGTGTTCGGAAGTGGTCACTCTGGGTCCAAACAGCTCGCCACGCAGCTCCTCCCCAGGCAGCCGCCCGGAGCCCCAGCGGCTGCTCGAGTCCAAGCGTTATGCTGAGCCGCCTCCTCTACGATGATCCCAGTTGTCCGTGTTTACCGCTCCAGTGGGGGGAGGGGTGTCTCGCCGAGCAACTCCACTTCACAAATTCCCTGTGTTCCGGGGCTACCGCCCCATCCGGGACGCCTCCCCAACAGGAGAGACTCACCCGGCAGCTTTGAGTTGGTCCCAAGACTCTCACTATCTCCTCTTTTTTCTAACCTGCATTTCTTAAGGGGATGTGTTCCTTCCCATTTTTCATCTCTCATCACTTAAGACCTTAACACTTAATCTTGAGTGTCCAATCACCACCTATTTCCAGCAAATATTCTTGATTGGCAGCGTGCACCAGGTTGCTGTGGCACAAACTTCAAATTGACCCCTCACAGGCCCTTGCCAATTTTGAGGTTTTTTGGACACTCCCAGACTGCCAATGAAGGGGATTTCCACAGCTGAGCACTTGCCATGTGAACCACAAGGTCAATTGGAAAACCAAATTTTGAAGACAAAAGATAGCCACCCCTCACTGTGAATTCCTAGTCAGTTTTATTCTATATTGCCTTGCTTATAACTTGATGAAAAATGGTAGGATGTGGGGCTGAGTCAATGTTAGTTTGTGCTGATAGCATTCAGGAGAAAGGGGGAATTGACCACCTACTCTTCCACTTTCATTGAAGCTCTTATTAATTTTGATGGATGTCCTTAATGCACTGTAGAAGCGGGAAAAGCTTATGTGGTGCTCTTGTTTAACAGGGATCTGGGAAATATTGCATTGTTCTTTGTAGGATAAGGGAAAATAAGAAAACCATTCATTGCAAGAACTCATCCCAAAAGAAGGAAACCAGATCCATTAGGTGTGTTACATGTTGCTGGTGGGTTGAAGCAAGTTAAGAAATGAAAAGCATTTGACAATATGCAAATTCCTGTGGTACATGTTTCCTGCTCAATAAGTCTGATCCCACATTCGGATATTCCTGCATCACTCCTGATTTGATATTTAGTTTTTTTTCTTCACTTTTGCCTTTTAGCATAGCTCTTTCTGTTTTCATTCATGATGTTGTGGTGCAGTGTTTATTTTGAGAGCTGGGTTCAGTGTTGCATATTCCCAATTCAACTAGTTTAAACTGTAGATCATGGGTATACTTTCTGTGCTTTAAAGACAGCCTTTTCTCATGGTTCTTGTGCCAGGAAAACTATGAATCAGCATGTGTCTAATCAGATACCCATTGAGAGCAACTAGACAGACCCTCGAGTTTGCAAGGGCATTGAGGTCCTTGCAAGGGGAATTTGGATGTGTAATGAAGGATGCTTACAGAATGAACTGGCAAGAACTGCTTCCTGTATTTGTAGTGTGTGTTGAACCTGAAGACATGTCGTGGAATTTGAGGGTGGACGCTGATGTGTGTATTCTTTTAGAATGTCTCTTCATTGAAGTAGACATTCAGCACCAACAACATTGTGCTTTCAGTGCCAACACAATGTCCTTTCTCACCATATTTGATTATTCACCTTGGAAGGTTTTCATCATAGCCCTTTCAGCATGGTGCATGTTCCAATCTGGAGTTATGCCATGTGATGCTGTTTTCCTTGTGCCATCAGCAGGCTCTTCTATGATCCACTGACTTGTAGTAGGCAACCTCCCAGGACTTCTAAGAGGACTGGTGGAAATTTTCCACAGGACCTTGTGCCAGGCTGACACTAATCTGATCAAGAGAAAGAACACATGTGTGAACACAGATAGGGCAGTCATTTCTGCATCTCGAGGTGAGTTGAGGAGTCCCTCAAATTTCTCAGCAGGTAAATTTCTGAGTACTTCTTAGGTGTAAGATCATAGCCAAGGATGGGTGGCCTTGCAGTATAGTGAGCACAGAATAACTGTCCTGGCATGTCAGCATCATCCTATCATCCATCTGACATCATGACTGAATGACTCCCACAATACCACTTAAGCATTCAGAAGATGCATCCACCTTTAACTAGAAGACCTAGATTCCAGATGTCACCTGATTGAATTTTCTAGGAAAAAGGGAACAACCTGCAAGATTGCATGTGAATTGTCCCAAATCAAAGATCACTTAACCTGCCTTGCTCACTGCATGTTCCACTGGCATGATCATCTGTCACCAGCCATCATTCAGTGTGGTTGCTAGGACACTAGTCTAGTTTACTGACTAGGATATTCTGGGTGTGCCCAGTCCTGGAAAAGAGGGTTAGGAAGGAAATAGCACTGGAGCCAATGCTCAGCTTGGTGATTCACATGTCCCCAATCAAACCTCCACACAAACAGGCCCACTGGAACTGGTGAGGGATAACTGCCTGCTGTCATGATGCCCGGTGTAGTCAAATGAGTGCAGCAATGCCTAGTGGACCTGAAGTTTAGTGTGAGCTGTCATGCTTCAGAGGAGTTCCTTTTCCTGCCTGCTCTTGGAGGAATCCAGGGGTCATGGGGCTGTGCTCTCTTGACCGAAGATGTTAATATCACATTTTGGAAAACCTCAGTTTCCTGGCACTCACTCTCATCTTCTTTCCTCTGACCATCCCAACTGAGTTGGTGCTTGTTTTCAATCTTGGTCTGGGGGCTGGGGAGATAGCTCTGTTGGTAGAGTGCTTGCCTTATAAGCATAAAGCCCTGGGTTGGATCCCCACCACATTGAAAAAAAATCAATCTTGGTCTGAAGCAGCCAAGTTCAGAAGGTTCTCTGTTTGCCATGGAAACCAGGAAACCATGGTGCTATCAGGCCTTTCCTCTGTGAACTCCTGTAGAATCTATGGAGGAGTGCCAGGTAACCTGAGTCACTCTTCAAAGTCCATGTTGCTCAATACTCTGAAAACCCCTCTGGAGAGAGAAACCAAGTCCTCTCCATCTGGATTCTGGAATCCTCTATCCATTCACACCCGAACTCGCAGATGCCTGCCCATTCTATCTGGAGAGAGGAGCTCTCCCATTTTTTGCTCTCATGTCAAAGAGCTTTGGTAACCAAGTGAGGCATTGTCCTCAGGGTAACTGGGTGCAACTGAAACAATGTGGGAACAAGGATGTAAATTTCAGCCCCATTCCTATTGTAACAAATCTTCAGAGTGAAAGCTAAAAATATATTGAGAGGAAGATTGAAATTGGATGAGGAATGTTTCCTTTCTACCAGTAAATATGGGTCCTGGGAATCCAGAACTCGAGTGCCATCACGACTGGTGGTTGCTGTTTTTATTTCCTGACATCATCTGGCTAAGGTGATGAGGCATTCCCTCATTGAAGAAAACTGGTCTTTCCCTGGAGAAACACCTTCCTCTACATCACCCCTACCTGAGATTAAAGGTAAGATCCAGAAGAAGTACTGTCTTGTGCATTTTGAACTGCATTCTGCTGGGTAGAAGTTTTCAAAGTAAAATGCCAAAAGAAAAAGTAAAAGTGAAAAAAAATTAAGGAAGGTGTCACTAGACTGTGAATGTAATGACTGGGGATGCAATGGACAATGACCCCCCAAATATCCTTTCATAGTAGCAACCTGAGCATATTTTAATATCCTCATACTCCTGACTCTCCTCAAGCCCTGTCGTTCATAGATCAGTGATGTAATTTTCTGCTCAGGGATGAGCTACTACTTGTTTCCACCTCAAGTAAATACAGATAATTCTTTCCCTCAGTACACACCCCTAGTCTGTGGGTGTTGAGATGTAAAAAAGATTATTTGCAAGATTGTTGTGAAAAGGAGAATTAAGAATTCCTTAGTCATTGATTGGCTTTGTCTAGGGTTGCTTCTCTGCATAGAACTTCAGAGACACAGAACCTGACTGGATCAAGTCATGTACCTCGAAGGATCTGTTGCTGTGCTGATGATATATACCACCCTGTAGTGCACTGCCTTTGCAAGCAGAAAGGCTGGGGTTCAAATCCTCAGAACCATGGGATGGAATTAAAAAAAGAAGAAAAAGAAAAGACACTTCAGAGGGTGCTAACCCCTCTACTTTCAACACTTTTCTTTTTCTCCTCTCTTATTCACGGAATCAACCCTTCTCAAGACTACCATTTTCAAATGCCAGAAATTTCCTTTGACTCCTTTCAGCCTGGAGCTGCACTCAAAGGCAACAGAGCATCCCCAGTCTCCTGCATTTCTTAAGAGGACATGTTTCTTCCCATCATTCAACTCTCATCACTTCAGACCTTTCCACTCAAACGTAAATGTCCTATCACCATCTTTTCAGAGAAAATGCCCTTGATTGGCAATGTGCACCATTTTGCAGTGGCACAAAGTTGAAATTGACTCCTCACATGCCCTTGCAAATTTTGAAGTTTTTGGATACACTCCACACTGCCAATGAAGGGAACTTTCACAACTGAGCACTTGCCATGTGAACCACAAGGTCAGTTGGAAAACCAAATTGTGAAGACAAAAGACTGCCACCCCTGGCGATGATTTCCTAGTCAATTTTATTTTGTATTGCCTTGCTTAAGACTTTGATAAAAAATGGTAGGATTTTGGACTAAATCCATGTTAGTTTGTGCTGATAGCATTCAGGAGAAAGGGGGAATTGACTACCTACTCTCCGACTTTTATTGGGGCTCTAGTGTCAAAAAGAAGGGAACTCTTGTAGAGACTATTGTTAATTTTGATGAATGTCCTCAATAGATGCACTGTAGATGTGGGAAAAGCATATGTTGTGCTAATGTTTACCAGGATTCTGTGAAATATTAGATTGTTCTTTGGAGTGTAAGGGAAAAAAAAGAAAATCATTCATTGCAAGAACTCACGCCAAAAGAAGGAAACCAGAGCCATTAGGCATGTTGCAGGTTGGAGGTAGGTCGAAGCAAGTCAAGAAATGAAAAGCATTTGACAATTTGCAAAATCCTGTGGGAAATGATTCTTGCTCAGTATGTCTGATCCCACATTCAGATGTCCAGAACCACTCCTGTTTAGACATTCAGTTTTGGGTCTTCATTTTTGCCTTTTAGCAGAGTTCTTTCTGTTTACATTTGTGATGTTGTGGTGCAGTGATTTTTCTAGGACTGGGTTCAGTGCTGTGTATTCCATATTCAAATTGATTAAATTGTAGATCATGGGTATACTTGCTGTGCTTTAAAGAAAGCTTATTCTCATGGTTCTTGTGCCAGAAAAGATATGAATCAGTGTGTGTCTAATCAATTGTCCCTTGAGAGCAACAAGACAGAACTTCAAGTTTGCAAGGTCTTTGACATCCTTGCAAGGGGAATTTGGGTGTGTAATGATGGATGCTTACAGAAAGAACTGGCAAGTACTACATCCTCTATTCATAGAGTATGTTGAACCTGAAGAAACAACATGGAATTTGAGGGGTTACAATGATGGCTTTATTGGTTTAGAATGTCTCTTCATTGAAGTAGGCTTTCAGCACCAACAGCACTGTTCTTTCTTTGTCAACACAATGTCCTTGCTCTCCCTCTTTTTATAGTCACCATGGAATCTTTTCATCATAGCCCTTTCAGCATGGTGCATGTTCCACTCTGGACTTATGTCACATCATGCAGTGTTCCTCCTGCCATCAGCAAGCTCTTCTATGATCCACTGAAATGTAGTTGGCATCCTCCCATGGCTGTTCAGAGGACTGGTGGAAATTTTGTACAGGACATTGTGGCAGGCTGGCACTAGTCTGGTCAAGAGAAAGAACACATGTGTGAACACAGATAGGCCAGTCATTTCTGCATTTCGAGGTGAGTTGAGGAGTCCCTGAAATTTCTCAGCAGGTAAATTTCTGAGTGCATCTTAGGTTCAAGGTCACAGACAAGGAGATATGGCCTTGTAGGTGTAGAGAGCACAGAATAACTGTCCTGGCACGTCAGCACCATCCTATTGCCCATCCAACATCCTGATGGAATGACTCTTATGACAGCACTTAAGTCTTCAGAATATGCATCCACCTTCACCTAGAAGACCCACTTCCCAGGTTCCAGATGTCACCTGATTGAACTTTCTAGGAAAAAGGGAGCAACCCACAAGATTGTGTGTGAAGTGTCCCAATTCAAAAATCACTTAATTCACCATGCTCACTGCATGCTTCACTGACATGAACATCTTTCACCAGCCATCATTCTGTGTAGTTGCTAGGACAGTAGGCTATTTTCCTGACTTGGATATTCTGGGTTTGCCCAGTTGTGGAAGAGAGTGTTAGGAAGGAAATAGCGCTGGAGCTGGTGCTCACCTTGGTGATCCACGTGTCCCCAAGCACACCTCCACCCAAACAGGCCCACTGGATCTGGTGGGAGATAATGGCCTGCTGTCATGATGCTCTGTGTAGTCAAACAAGTGCAGCGATGCCTAGTGGACCTGAAATTTAGTGTGAGCTGTCACAGTTCTGAGAATTTCCTTGTCCTGGCTGGTCCTGGAGGGATACATGGACCATGAGGCTATGCTCTCCTGGCAATAGAGGTTAGAATCACATTTTGGAAAACCTCAGTTCCCTGGCACTCATTCCCCTCTTCTTTCCTCTAACCATCCCAACTGAGCTGGTGCTTGTTTTCAATGTTGGTCTGAAGCAGTCAGGAGCAGAAGTTTCTGTGGTTGCCATGGGAACTGTGATACCATGGTGCTGTCAGACCTTTCCTCTGTGACCTCAGGCAGAATCTGTGGGGAGAGTGCCAGGTCACCAGAGAAACTCCTGGTTTCCATGTTGCTCAAGGCTCCGAAAACCACTCTGGAGATAGACACCAACTCTGTCCATCTGGACCCTGGAATCCTCTAGCCATTCACACCTGAAATCCCTAATGCCTGCCTCTTCTACCTGGAGAGATGAGCACTCCCATTTTTTGCTCCCATGTCACAGGAGCATTGGTAACCAAGTGAGGTGTTGTCCTCACTGTAACTGAATGCAACTGAATCATTGAGAGATCAGGCAAATGAATTTCAGCCCTTTTCTCATTTAAAAACTCTTGAGAGTGAAAGTTAAAAATATACCAAGAAGAAGATTGAAATTGGATGAGGAATGTTTCCTTTCTGCCAGCATATATGGGTCCTGGGAACCCAGAACTCGAGTGCCATCACCACTTACTTTTGTCTGTTTATATTTTCTGACATTGTCTGGCTAAGTTGATGAGGCATTCCCTCATTGATGGACACTGGCCTTTCCCAAGAGAAAAAGCTTCCTCTACCCCACTGCTACCTGAGAAGATAGGCAAGATCCAGAACCAGCACTGGCTAGTGCATTTTGTACTGCACTCTGCTGGGAAGAGTTCCCAAAGTAAAATGCCAAAAGGAAAAGTAAAGAAAAAAAAATCAAGGAAGTTGTCAGGAGACTGTGAATGTAATGACTGGGGATGAAATGCACAATGATCCCCAAAATCTACTTTCATACTAACAACCTGAGCATATTCTAATACCCTCATAGTCCTCAATCTCCTCATACCCTCTCCTCAATAGATCAGTGATATAATTTTCTGCTCAGGGATGAGCTACTACTGGTTTCCTCCTTAAGTAAAGATGGGATAATTCTTTCACTCAGGACACACCCCTAGTCTGTGGGTGTTAAGATATTAAAAAGGTTATTTGCAAGGTTGTTGTGAAAAAGAGAATTAAGATTTTCTTAGTCATTGATTGACTTTGTCTAGGGTTGCTTCTCTGCATAGAATTTCAGAGACACAGAACCAGACTGGATCAAGTCATGTACCCCAAAGGAGCTGTTCCTGTGCTGATGATATGGACCACCCCGTAGGGTGCTGGCTTTGGAAGCAGAAAGGCTGGGATTCAAATCCCCAGCATCATGGGATAGAGAAAAGAAAAAAAGAACAAGAAAAGATACTTCAGAGGGTGCAAACCTCCCCTCTTCTCAACCCTTTTCTTTTTCTCCTCTTTTATTCTTCTGAATCAACACTTTTCAAAAACAACCAGTTTCACTTGCCAGCAATTTTCATTGATTCCTTTCAGCCTGAAGCTGCACTCAAAGGCAGGAGTGCATCCCTAGTCTCCTGCATTTCTTAAGAGGACATGTTCCTTCCCATCTTTCAACTGTCATCACTTCAGAATTTACCACTCACTCTTGAGTGTCCTATCACCATCTTTTCCCTGCAAATTCTCTTGATTGGCAATGTGCACCAGTTCGCAGTGCTACAAAATTCAAATTGACCCCTCACAGGCCCTTGCCAATTTTGAGGCATTTTGGAAACACTCCCAGACTGACAATGAAGGGGTCTTCCACAGCTGAGCACTTTCCATGTGAACTACATGGTCAATTGGAAATTCAAATTGTGAAGACAGAAGACAGTTGCCCCTGGCCATGATTTCCTCTTCAGTTTTATTTTGTATTGCCTTGCTTATGACTTGATAAAAAATGGTAGAATTTGGGGCTGAATCCATGTTAGTTTTAGCTGATAGCATTCAGAAGAAAGGGGGAATTGACTACCTACTCTCCCACTTTCATTGGAGCTCTAGTGTCAAAAGAAAGGGAACACTTGTAGAGACTCTTGGTAATTTTGATGCATGTCCTCAATAGATGCACTGTAGAAGTGGGAAAAGCATAAGTTGTTCTCATGTTTGCCGGGGATCTGGGAAATATTGGTTTGTTCTTTGGAGTGTAAGGGAAAAAAAAGAAAACCATTCATTGCAAGAACTCACACCAAAAGAAGGAATCCAGAGCCATTAGGCCTATTGCAGGTTGGTGGTGTGTCAAATTAAGTGAAGAAATAAAAAATATTTGACAATATGCAAAATCCTGTGGTTCATTTTATCTGCTCAGTATATCCAATCCCACATTCAGATATTCTTGAACCACTCCTGTTTTGATATTTAGTTTTGGGTATTCACTTTTGCCTTTTAGCAGAGCTCTTTCTCTATACATTCATGGTTTTGTGGTGCAGTGTTTATTTTGAGAACCGGGTTCAGTGCTGCATATTCCAAATTCAACTCTTTTAAACTGTAGATCATGGGTATACTTGCTGTAATTTAAAGAAAGCCTTTTCTCATAGTTCTTGTGCCAGAAAATGTATGAATCAGCATGTGTCTAGTCAGCTGTCCCTTGAGAGCAACAAGACTGAGCCACAAGTTTTCAAGGGCTTTGAGGTCCTTTCAAGGGGGATTTGGGTCTGCAATGATGGATGTTTACAGAATTAACTGGCAATTACAGAACTATTTCCTGTATTTGTAGAGTATGTTGAACCTGAAGACCCATCATGATATTTGATGGTGGATGATGATGACTGTATTATTTTAGATTGTCTCTTCATTGAAGTACACTTTCAGGATGAACAGCCTTGTGCTTTCAGTACCAACACAATTTCCTTGCTCTCCCTCTTTGAATATTCATCTTGGTAGCCTTTCATCATAGCCCTTTCAGCACGGTTCATGTTCCAATCTGGAGTTATGCCACATGATGCTGTGTTTCTAGTGCCATCAGCAGGCTCTTCTATGATCCACTGACTTGCAGTTGGCATCCTCCCAGGGCTGCTCAGAGGACTGGTGAAAAGTTTCCATAGGGCCTTGTGCTAGTCTGGCACTAGTCTGGTCAAGAGAAAGAACACATGTGTAAACACAGATAGGCCAGTCATTTCTGCATCTCAAGGTGAGTTGAGGAGTCCCTCGAATTTCTCAGCAGGTAAATTTCTGAGTGTACCTTAGTTGTAAGGCCACAGTCAAGGAGGTGTGACCTTGCAGGCATACGGAGCACAGAATATCTCTCCTGGCATATCAGCACCATCCTATCTTCCATCTGACGTCCTGAGTGAATGACTCCCATGACACCACTTAAGCATTCAGAAGATGCATCCACCTTCACCTAGAAGACCCACTTCCCAGGTTCCAAATGTCATCTGATTGAACTTTCTAGGAAAAAGTGAGCAACCTTCAAGATTGTGTGTGAAGTGTCCCAATTCAAAGATCACTTAACCCACCATGCTCACTGCCTTCTCCACTGCCATGATTAGCTGTCACCAGTCATCATTTGGTGTGGTTGCTAGGACAATAGACTACTTTCCTGACTAGGATATTCAGGGTGTGCCCAGTCCTGGAGGAGAGTGTTAGGAAGGAAATAGCACTGGTGCCAGTGCTCAGCTTGGTGGTCCACGTGTCCCCAAGCACACCTCCACACAAACAGGCCCACTGGAACTCGTGAGGGATAACTGCCTGCTGTCATGATGCCCATTGTAGTCAAACAAATGCAGCAATGCCTAGTGGACCTGAAGTTTAGTGTGAGCTGTCAGGCTTCAGAGGAGTTCCTTGTCCTGACTGGTCTTGCAGGGATCCAAGGAACAAGAGGCTGTGCTCTCCTGGCTGAAGAGGTTAATATCACATTTTGGAAAACCTCAGTTCCCTGACACTGTCTCCTGTTTTCTTTCCCCTGACCATCCCTACTGAGCTACTGCTTGTTTTCAATCTTGTTCTGAAACAGCCAGGAGCAGAAGCTTCTCTGGTTGACATGAAACTGCTATGCCATGGTGCTGTCAGGACTTTCCTCTGTGACCTCAGGCAGAATCTGAGGGGCGATCACCAGGTCACTGGAGACACTCCTCAAACTCCATGTTTCTCAAGGCTCTGAAGACCCCTCTGGAGATAGAAACCAATTGTTCTCCCTCCGGAGCCTGGAATCCTCTAGCCATTTACACCCGAACTCCCGGATACCTGCCCCTTCTACCGGGAGAGTAGAGCTCTCCCATTTTTTGCTATCATGTCACAGGAGCATTTTTAACCAATTGAGTGTTTTCCACAGTGTAACTGAATACGACTGAATCATTGGGAGATCAGGGAAATGGATTTCAGCCCTTATCTCATTGTATCAATTCTTGAGAGTGAAAGCTTAAAACATACCGAGAGGAAGATTGAAATTGGATGAGTATTATCTCTTTTCTGCCAGCAAATATGTGTCCTGGTAATTCAGACCCTTTGAGCCATTACCACTTGCCCTTGCCTGTTTATAATTAATTACATCATCTGGCTACCTGAGATGATAGGCAAGATCCAGAACCAGTAGTGGCTTGACACTATCCTGGCCCTTGCCAATTTCAGGGCTTTTTGAACACCCTTGGCTCTGAGTTTCCTAGTCAATTTTTCTTTGCATTGTCTTGCATATGACTTGAGGAAAAATGGTAGGATTTGGGGTTGAATCCATGTTAGTTTCTGCTGATAGTATTCAGTTGAAATGGGGGAATTTACGACCTATACTCTATCATTGGAGCTCCAGTGTCAAAAGGTACAGAGTACTTGTATAGACTCTTGCTGATTTTGATGGATGTCCTCAAGAGATGCACTGTAGAAGTGGGTAAATCATATATTGTTCTCATGTTTACCACTTATCTGGGAATTAATTGATTTCTCTTTGCATGGTAATGGATGACAAATGAGCCCCTCTTTGTAAGAACTACCACCTAAAGAAGGAAAGCAGAGGCATTAGGCAAGTGGCAGGTACGTGGTGGGTAGAATAAAGTCAAGAAATAAAAAAGGAATGTAGAGCCAGTGAATTAGCCAATATGTAAATAATTTTTTGTTATAATTGATAGAAAAGATTCATCTGGGACATGGAATTTCATTTTTTCTGGCCAGTGTGTATCAGTACTTACTCCTTAGGCTGGCAGCAGAGGGGCACAGAGGTGCACAGAGGGAAAGAAGGGAGCAAGTGCTCAAGGATTGACATTTCCATGTGAGCCAATGGTGTGTGCATCTTCTGGTTGTACTATAGGAATACTTTAATTCATTAGTAACATGCATTTTTACTAATACTTTAGTAGTAGAAATCTGATAATGAAACAAGCTTGGTGTATACTTTTGCTTTGTCTCATTTTATATTGGGCAATAATTTAATGCATTATTTTAGTTGTAACTCTGCCAATATGTCTATCCAGAGGCTGTTGCCATTTCTGTCTTCAGTGAAATTTTTGTTGCCAAGAAAGGATAACAGAATGAGTTGGTATAGTGTATTCTTGGTTATCAGAAATACTCATGTAGTTTTGGGATTTTGAATTGGTGAACATTCATGATGTATGGAAAAGCATGATACACACTACAATCTCATTTGCACAAAATGGGATATTGTGTATGTATACACATGACCTGGAGGGACACATCCAACTAAGCTGCTTGTGACTGGATGAATTTGTTCTTTGCTTGTGCTATTATTTTTCTTGTAATGCACACATTAACATTTCAAAAATAAATGCTATTTTAAAAACAAAAAAAAACAAAAGAAATAAAAAGGATTTGAGAATTTCATAATGCCTGTGGTACGCTTTTCCTGATCAGGAAATCCTATCCAATATTCAGATATTCTCGAACCACTTCTGTTTTGATATTCAGGTTTTGCCCATGTTGCATCTTCATGTTTGCCTTTTAGCACAGCTGTTTGTGTTTACGTTTCTGATATTGTGGTGCAGTCTTTATTTTGAGAGCTGGGTTCAGTGCTGCTTATTTCAAATTCAACTCATTTAATTTGTAGTTAGTGTGTGTAAGGACTGTGTTTTAAGGAAAGTCTTTCCTCATGTTTCTTGTGCCAGAAATAATATGGATCAGCTTATGTATAATTAGCTGTCCCTTGAGAGCAAAAAGAAAGATCCATGAATTTTGCAAGGGGGAATTTTGGGGTCCTTGCAAGGGGAATTAGGGTCCATAATGATGGTTGCTTCCAGAATGAATTGGCAAGTACTACTTCCTCTATTTGTAGAGTGAAACTGAAGAAGTGTCATGGTATTTGTGAGTAGACCATGAAGGCTGACTAGATTTAGAGTGTCTCTTCACTGAAGTAGGCTTTTAGAACCAACACACTTCTGATTTCCATGACACCCAAATGTCCTTGCTCTCCCTCTTTGAGTATTCATCTTAGAAGCTTTGAACCATTGCCCTTTCAGCACAGTGCATGTTCAAATCAGTTGTTATGCCCTGTGATGCTGTGCTCATCATGCCACCAACAGGCTCTAATGTCATCCACTGACTTGTAGTTGGCATTCTCCTGGGGATGGTAAGAGGACTCATGGCAATATCCCACCAGGCTCTGTGCCAGGCAGGCACTAGTCTAGTCAAGAGAATGAACACTTGTGTGAACACAGATAGGAAATATATTTCTGCATGTCAAGGTGAGTTCAGGTGACCCTGGAAATTCCCAGCAGGTAAATTTCTGAGTGCAGCCTAGTTGTTAGGCAGCAGCCACAGAGGTGTGGCCTTGCAGGTGGAGTGAGCCCAGAACATCTCTCCTTGCATGTAAGCACCATTCTGGCCTCTGTCCAACAAGCTGAGTGAATGACTCCATTCTCTCCACATTAGCCATCAGAGGAGCCACCCACCTTCACTTGGAAGACCCACTTCCCAGGTTCCAGTTCTCTTGTCTGAACTTTCTTGGAAAGGAGGAGCAAACAGCCTCAATGGGTGTGAAGAGTCCATCCTCAAAGATCACCAAAGCCACCATGCTCACTGCATGCCCCATTGCCCTGAGCTCTCGTCAGCCATCATTCAGGTGGTTGCTAGGGGTCTAGGCTATTTTTCTGACTAGGATATTCCAGGTGTGCATAGTTCTGGAGGAGTGGGATTAGAGAAAATACTGCTGGAGCTGGTGCTCAGCTTGGTGATCCATGTTCCACCAAGCACAGCTCTGCCCAAACTGGCCCACTGGACCTGGTGGGATATAATTGCCTGCTCTCATGATGCCAAGTGCAGCTAAAGGAGTACAGCATCACCTAGCAAAACTGGACTTTAGTGTGAGCTCTCAGGCTTCAGGGGGTTTCTTGTCCTGCCTGGAGATGGAGTGATCCACCAACCACAGGCCTGAGACCTGCAGATGGCTTAGCTCCTCCTCTCCTGGCCAATGAGTTTAGAATCACATTTTTGAAAACCCCAGGTCCCTGGAACTCACTCCCTTCATCTTTCCTTTGACCATCACAACTGAACTTGTGCTTGTTTTCAATCTTGGTCTGAAGAAACGAGGAACAGAAGCGTCTCTGGTTGCCATGGGAAATATTAAGCCCTTGTGCTGTCAGGCCTTTTATCTCTGTCCTCAGATTTTGTCTGTGCTGCAGGAGCCATGTCATGGGAGCCACTCCTCACACTCCATGTTGTCCAAGATCTTAAAAACCCTCTGGGGAGAGAAAACAAGTGCATTCTCCAAGCAGAGCCTGGAATCCTGGAGTCATTCACTCCAGACCAGCTCAATGCCTGCCCCTTCCTCCTGGCTAGAGGAGCACTCCCATTTTAGCTCTCATGTCTCAGGAGCACTGGTAACCAAGTAAGTCATTTTCCTGAGTGGAATTGAAGGCAACTGAATAATTAAGATATCAGGGATATAAATTTCAGTCCTTATCTCGCTGTGATAAATCTTGAGAGTAAAACCTGCAAATATATGGAGCGGAAAAATGAAATTGGATGAGGAATGTTTCCTTTCTGCCAGCAAATATTGGTACTTAGAACCCAGATCTGAAAGCCATCAACTCATGCCTTTGCCTGTTTATATTTTCTGACATCATCTGGTTAAGTTGATGAGGCATTTATTCATTGAAGGAAACTGGTATTTTCAGGAGAAACACCTTCCTCTACCTTACCCCTATCTGAGATGGTAGACAAGATCCAGAACCAGGACTGGCTTGTGCATTTTGCACTGCACTCTGCTGGGTAGAATTTTCCAAAGTAAAATGTGAAAAGGAAAAGTAAGAAAAAAAGATCTAGGAAGGTGTCAGTAGATTGTGAATATAAAGGATAGAGATGCAATGGTGAATGATTCCCAAAATCTCCTTTTATACTACCAACATGGGCATAATCTAATACCCACAAAGTCCTGCCTCTCTTTGTGCCCTTTCTTTATGTAATTTTCTGCTCAGTGATCAGATACAAACAGTTTTCTCCTTAAGTAAAGATAGGATAATTCTTTCCCTCAGGAAACACCCCTAGACTCTTGTTGACATGCAAAATGTTTCTTGCAAGATTGTTGTGAAAAGGAGAATTAAGAATTCTTTAGTCATTCATTGACTTTGTCTAGGGTTGCTTCTCTGCATAGATCTTCACATACACAGAACCTGAGGGGATCAATTCATGTACCTTAAAAGATCTGTTCCTGTGCTGATGATATAGCCCGTACCATAGGGAGCTTGCTTTACAAGGGGAAAGTGTGGGGTTCCAGTCCCCAGCACTGAGGGATAGAAAAAGAAAATAACAAGACAAAACACTTGTGAGCATGCCGAATTTCCATCCCCTCAGCTTGTTTTTCTCCTTTGTTAATCATTAAAATCAACACTGTTGAATTACCAGTTTCATATGCAAGTAATTGCCAATGCCACCTTTCAGCAGGGAGCTGCACTCAAAGGGAGCAGTGCTTCTTGAGTCACCTGCATTTCTTAAGAGTACATATTATTTCACATCATTCAAATCTCATTAGTTCATAGGTTACATCTCTCTCAGGAGTATGCTAGTGTGCCTATTTCTTCAGCAACTTATTCAGCTAGGCAATGTGCACCAGGCTGCAGTGGCAGGAAACTCAAAATGACAACTGCACTGGTCCTTGGCAATTTTGAGCCTTTTTGGACACACTCCCAGGCTCTGCCAATGCAGCAGACTTCCATACCTGAGCACTTTCCATGTGAACCACATTGTCAACTGGAAAATCAACATGTGAAGACAAAAGACAGCCGCCCTTGACCCTGAGTCTCCTAGTCAGTTTTTCTTTTCATTGTTGTGCTTATGACTTGACTGAAAACATTAGATTTGGGGTTGAATCCATGTTAATTTCTGCTGATAGAATTCATTTTGAAAAAGGGGAATTTACAACACACTCTCCAACTCTCACTGGAGCTCCAGTGTCAAAAGAAAAGGAACAGTGAATTTGCATCTCATTAAAATTTGTATTCTAATTACCTCAATTGAGTCCATAATCCCTGTGATTTGGGAGGTCAAGTTAGAAGAATCCCAAGTTCAATGTCAACCTCAGGAACTTAGATAGCCCTAAGCAACTCAGGGAGACCCTGTCTACAAATAAAATTAAAAAAGGACTTGGAATGTTACTCAGTGTTTAAACACCCCTGGGTTCATTACCTGGTACCAAAATACATAAATACCTTTGTTGAGAGAATAAAATATGGAGAGTGACCTGGGACATCTTGTGCTGCATAGGAAAGAAGAAAGAGAAGTAGGGAATATGTGAGCATGGTAGGAAAGAAGCAGAGTGAAAAAGAATGAAAAATGAAAAAAAATCACAGAATATTGGAATTATTTCCCATGAACTTCCAGGAGGTTCAAGGGGACTTCTTCCTCATTGGGCCATTCTGCACTTTATCAAGGGATTAATTTCTTGCTTAGAAAGTCTTGTTCCCCAACTTGTCCTCCATGTTAGTGGTTTCCACATCTCCCTCTTGTGTTTTAAAGCTCAATCTTTGTCCTTGATGCCAACCCAGCAATGAAGACATGGCTTTGAGAAAAGGGAAAAAAAGAGGTTTACTGCTTTGCTAGAAAAGGAGAAGAAATGGGGACTTGTGTCACAAAGCCTGCAGTTCTACAAATTGACAGGAACAGAGGACTTTCAAAGAGATGACTAAGAGTCTACATTTCATGTGTTCTCTGTCTGCAGTTGTAATTCATTCATTAATTTGTGAGACAGTAATGTCTGAGATCTTCCGGTACTGCCCCACAGTCTGGATTACTTTGTTATTATGGTGGATGTCTGCTCTAGGACAGAGATCTTTTCCTAGGATGGGGAAGAAAAATATTCCTTTTGTTCCTGAGATTAGGAAGGAAGAGAGATTAAGAAGCATCAGGGAGAAAAAAAGGCACAGAAACATGTCCATTTAAAATATAAGTTGTAATGACAGAGCTGCAAGGGTTATATTCAAAGCATAAAGCATTAAACTCTTCAGAGTAAGGGTTGAATTTTAAGTGGATATGTCCTCATTATTCAAGACAGCACTGCATGGAATGTACATGTCCCATGCCAGAGCTTGGAGATAATTTCTCCATTTCATGTCCATTACAGCTCATCCATGAGCTGTGGTGGGTAAACTCAATGTATTTTATCCAGACATCCCTCCTTCCCACCTTACTTCAAACCTCAGAAAAAGCCTTTCCTGCCAACAGGACTTGCTATATACTTTTCAGATTATAAACTCTGTGTCTCATCATATTATCTGCCCCACTTTATTTTTCCTTGGGTGTATACCACTACATCTCTGTACATCAATGTTTTTGCTGAATTCCCACTCAAGCTTTGTCAGGTAAGCAAGGGTACAATATTCCCATATTTTATACTATGCTGTAACTGAAGTGGAATATTTAAGAAAATATCTCAGAGCATTTTCTTTTCAAGCATAGGTGGAGTAAATTCCCATTGGATCAGGTTTTTCTTATGAGCTAAGGAATCACTTGTTTTGGAACAGAGAAAGTAGTGGTCACTCTTGTTTGATGGAAGGGTCTCTCAGGTTCCTTGGGGATTTAAAATATCAGCTTCTTCCATAACATATTTTGTTTGCTGTTACATATATATATATATATATATATATATATATATATATATATATATATTTCCCGCCCACAGGGGTGCTTAACCACTGAGCAACATCCCCAGCTCTTTTTACTTTTATTTTAGAGATCAGGTTCTGCTAAGATGCTCAGGGTCTTGCTAATTAGATGAGGAGAGCCTCATAACTATGATTCTTTTTCCTCAGCCACTTAAGTCCCTGGGATTACAGACATGTGCCACCATGGGAAGATGTAAAAATCTTTAAAATGAATTTGGTTTAAGCATTGTTGTACAGGACCACAAAAACCTGAAAAAGAAATATGTTAGAGACAAGAGAGTTGCTGCAAATCTTTCCTTCTCACCATAGTTATTTCTAAGTGGGTAAGGCTTCTTCATAACTTAACATGCTTTCTTGAGTAATTTTCAATTTTCAGAAAAATATAGCATATATTACCAAGTTCCCATAGGCCTTCCTGCATAGAGTTTCCCCTGTGATTTACATCTTGCAAATCTCTGATAAATTTGTTAGCATTGCCACACTAATATAAGGTTAACAATATGATACATTTCTTAAGTAGTTGTGTAATTTTATTATGATGAAAACATTGTTCTCAATATCCACCATTATAGAATTTTACAGAATAAATTGTCCAAAATTTTTCCATTCTTCCACCTCTAATACTTTTATCATCTTTTGCTTTGCATTTTGCATAACATCAAAGAGATGGAATCACCCAGATTGGAATTTCACAACAGCTGATTTTCTTTACCAGTCTGTTTGATTTTTTGACTTTTTAAAATTGCCAAGCAATACTCCATTTTGTGAACATGTCAAGGTTTTTTATTAATAACAGGAAAATGCTCATGAATGGTTGAGTTGATTGCTTTCTGTTGTTGGCTATCATGAAAGAAGAAACTAAGGCCATTTGTATTAGGTTTTGTGTGGATGCAAGCTTTCAACTCCTTTGGATAACCACTTGGAATGTTATTTTTGTAACATAGATAAGCCTGTGTTTACTTTTGTAAGAAACCAACAAACTACTTTTTGAATCCACTACAAATGTGGGAGAGTTCCTTTTGCTCCTCATTTTTGTCATCAATTGGTGTTGATTGGTTTGATTTTTGTCCATTCATACATATGGGTTTAATTTTCTGTCCCCTGTGATTTGGAGTTGAGAAACTACTTATGTGCAATGTGTATATCTTCTTGAGTGTTGCCTTCCAATTTTTTATTCACTTTTTTTTTTTTTACTTTTTTAAATAAGTCCTTTTTATTTATTTGTTTGTTTTAGAAACTTTGTTCAGGTAATAGTGATGGATGATCAACTATACATATGTAATGTATACTTTGTTGTTTGTTGTATACATTTATCCAGGAATTCATCACCAATATCTACATAGTGAACATGGGTGATATCACAACCAAAATATTTCTGGTGTCCCTTTGCAATTTCTCTCTCTTCCCTCACCCTCCCTACAGAAGCATCCACTGAATGGAATTTAACAGTCATATAGATCACAAAAGAGTTTGGAATACAGACAGTTCAGACAAATCAGTGGTCTCGAGCCCTAGTTTGCAAGGTGGATGACCTTAAAATAAGGACTTTTTTTCTTAGTCTTAGTGTAATCATCACTAAAATCAGAATTTATTCCATTAGGTCCCAAGACTTTGAAGAGAAATAGGATCCAAATATATGAAGAACTTAAAATGGTGCTTGAAATAGCTTAGGCTCTCAATTCCTGGCTGTCACTAATGCTATCAGATGTGATTTGATTTGCGATCCTGAATAAACTTGGGAGTCTGCAGCTCCACAGTGCTTTCTCCCATCTAGAACTAGTTTTTCTGCAATTGAGTAGTCTTCAGTGTTTTCAGATTTTTAAAAGTTGTTTGACATAAACTTCTCATAATAGTGGCAATTTTAATATGTGCAATTCAGTGACATTTATAGTATTGTGACCTAATCTCCAACTTTATCTTGTTTCACATCATTTCATCACCACAAATAAAACCATCTGCTCATTTAACAACCACTCCCTTTTATGCCCTCCAAGATCCTGGCAATCACCATTCAATTTTCTGTCTCTGGAGTTTCCACATTCTGGATATCTCATATGAATTGTATTAGGCAATATATGATATTTTATTTCAGATTTTATTCATCTACATTTATATTCAAAAAATATTCAAGTTTTAATATGTATCACTATTTTATTCCTTTTATGGCAGTGTGATTTTCTACCACAAATGTATATTTGTAGGTGCATATATGTAGATAGATATGTGCATGTATATGTAAACACACCTCACATACATGTGTAAATTTGTTTATCCTTTTATCTGTTGTTTGTCATTTGGATTCTTTTCCCCTTTTAGTGGCATAAATGGTGCTGCTATGAATATTTATGTTTGTTTGAGCATACAGCTAGGAGTGGAATTCATACATCATATGGGAAATCTATGTTGAAATTTTTAAGAAGTTATCAAACTGTTATCTCTACCTACTGCACAATTCCACATTCTTCCTAGGAATATAAAAGGAATCCAATTTCTCCACATTGTTACACTTTCTGCACTTGCTATTTTACTTTTAAAAATTAAGTCATCTTTGTAGTGTGGCATGGTATCTCACACATGTGCCTGTGTGTTTCATAATTTGGGCCAAACCCATGTGTCCTGTACAACTGAGTTACATCTCCAGGCTCCTTCACTTTTTGTTTTGAGTCAGTGTTTCACTAAGTTTCCCAGGTTGGCCTGGAAATTGCCATCCTACTGCCACCATTTCTGAAGAAGGTGGGATTGATTGTGCCATAGTGCCCTGCCCTCATTGTCATTTTGAATTGCACTTCTCTAATGAATAAAGATGAGCACACTTTGAGGAGCTTCTTTGGTCATTTTTGTACTGACTTTAGTACTTTCTGTTCAAGTCCTTTGTTCATGCTACTTTTTTTTTTTATGTTATTTTTTTTAACAGGGATTGAATCCAGAATTGTTTAACCACTGAGCCAAGTCCCCAGCCCTTTCTTTTAAATTTTTAAAATTTTGAGCCAGATTCTTGCTAAGTTTCTCAAAGCCTCACTAATTTGCTGATGCTGGCCTCCAACTCCCAGTCACCTTCCTCAGCATTCTGAGCTTCTATGAATACAGGCATATGTTGAGTCAAGATCTTTGCTTTGAAATGCAAGGGTTCTTCATATATTCTGGATTATAAACACACAAACATAAATGCACACACACACACACACACACACACACACACACACATCCACATCCACAAAGTAGTTCTCATAATTATCCCAATGCTTAGGTTGTGTTTCTTAATAATAGCATTTGGAACATGAAAACATTTAATTTTGATGAAATTCAGTTTAGCTGCTGATTACTTTTTGTTGTATGTAAGAATCCATTGCCAAGTTCAAGGTCATAAAAATTTACTACCTTGTTCTGTGGTTGTGACTTAGTGGTACGGTATTTGTCTGATATGTGTGAGGCACTGGGTTTGATTCACAGCACTACATATAAATAAATAAACAAAATGAAAATCCTTTGACTACTAAAATATTTTTTTGACATACTGGGGATTGAACTCAGGGCCTTGTGCTTGCGAGGCAAGCACTCTACCAGTTAAGCTATCTCCATAGCCTCTACTAAAATATTTTTAAAATATTACTGCCTTGTTTTCTCCCAAGGGATTCATAATTTTTATTTTTTTTAGTTTTATATGGAAAAAACTCCTTCATTTTATATACTTATTTTTATATCAATCTGAAGAATGAATCCACTGCCTCACACATGCTAGGCAAGTACTCTATCACTAAGCTACAAACTCAACAAATAATTTTATATATTTAAGTTTTATATTTAGGTGTGATTGTTAGATTTAGTTTTTGAATGTGGTGTGAGGTGAATCCATATAAATATTTTGCATGTGGATATTCATTTGTCACAACACCATTGGTGACATTACTATCCTTTACCCTTTGTTTATGTTGTAAAAAATATACTGGCCACAAATGCATACATTTATTTTTGACCTTCTCCAGATGTACTTTCCTATTATTAACAAATCATGCCTGGATTATGTAATGATTGTTGGGCTCCCACTCTACATCAGCTTTCCTATCCATTCAGAATTACTATATATTATTGAGAATAGTTCTTGTTTATAATCTCATCTTAAAGTTCTGTGGGGTAGTATCTTATTTTGTTTTCATTTTTTTTTCTTTATTTTAATTTTTGGGGATCTTTAAAGTTTAAATGGACACAATACCCTTATTTTATTCTTTAATGTAGTGCTGATAATTGAATCCAGTGCAACATGCATATAAGGTAAGTGCTCTACCACTTGATGAAACCCCAGGTACATATTGGATTCTTTACAAATTAATGAATTCAGTTGGGAGAATTCCATAATTGTGGAGAATTCTAACTCTCAAAAAATCAGTATCAATGTAGTAATTTTATACATGAATATATTATTTTAGTGTTGTCTTTTTTCTGGTATATTTTCAGATATAATACCTTTAATTCATCAACTAAGCCAACATTAAATGGAGTGAACCCTCTAAGACACATTGTTTGAATTTGCATCTGTGGTCTTCCCTTGGGTTCAAGTATGACAATGAACAGTCTATAATGCTAAATTCTGATTATCTTACAAAATACATGCAGTCTCATTACCTGTATTTGAGAGGTATTATATATGAAAGAAAATGATGTAACAAATATAAAAGTGTTTGTTACATATAATAACCTTTAGAAATATTGACCTTTAGAAATATTGGCCACTATGTTTTATTTATGCCTTAACCATACATGTGCCTTCTGAGATTTTGAGGCAACTTCTATTGTTCCCTCAAAAATTTCCCATAATATTAGAACATTATATCAATACATGTAGCAAGATCTTTTGTGGTTTTTAATTTTTTTCATATCCACACACTATCCACCTTATATCCCTGCTATTATCACCACTACAATAACTGTCCTAAGTGAGCCAAATGCAGTTATCAAATATTAGTAAGAAATATACTAATGTTTTTCCTAAGTTATCTGGAATTGGGATAGGAATTAATGTCACAGTTAAACTACATTCAGAGTCGTTGAATTGTAATGTTTTCACTAAATAAAGATCATTTTACCCAAGCCTGAAAAATGGACCTTAAAAAAAAATCCTTATTTTCATGTCATGTAGTATACATTAGTATACAATTGTATACATGTAGTATACAATTTTCTTGTTCAGAATCCCAACCCTAAACCTGTTACAGAAAATTTAATATTGATCTACTGACAAGATATTTCCTATACAACACATGTTGTGCATTAATTCAAATGTCTAAAATCATGGGTATATATTTTACAACTATTTACAGACACTTTAAAAACAACAGTCTACAGAAAATCACGTTTGAGACTAAATCATCTCCAAATGTTTAGAAGATGTAGCTCTATATGGCATAATATGAAGAGAAATGAGAAAACTTACATATTCCTGAACATGGGATACCCTTTGAAAATCCACAGTGATGTAAATACTTGGTTAAAACATTGAACTGTTGATTTTTGCTTAATTTTTAAATTGAAGACACTATGTGCATTTGGATATGGAACCCAGCATTATCATTCAACATGTGTATTCAGTGTGTCATGATCAAATTAGGGTAATTTTAATCTTCTCAAATATTATAATTTTTATGTTGACACCAGCAAAGTCAACTCTGGTTATTTTTAATTGTATGAGAATAATTATAGACTGAAATCACCTTATTGTGCTATAAAATCTGAGTAGCTTTTCCCTTTTAACTCTTTTTGACACTTGTTATTCACTGTCTCTCATTCCCTTTTTTTTAGATCTCAGAATATTTTCTGTTTTTGGGTTCTCTGTGATCAACATTTTCAGGTTCAACACATGAATGCCATCATCCAGTATTTGTGGAAAGTGAAAACTCTCTACCACCACTAGGATAAGACAATCATTTCCAAAAGTAATAAACAGGTAAAGTAACACAATATTCTTCATTCACTCACTCAGTGTTTTGGTGTCATCTCCCATGATAATCTAGAAAAATTAACAGAAAAATATAAATCAAATTTCCATATGTGTCCAAGCTTTTTGGGTCACTTTTGAGCACTAGGATGCAGTTTCATGATATCCAAGAACAAATAAATTGCATAAGCCCTTTCTTAAAATTATATCTTATGTATTTTAAAAATTTTAATGTGTATTTTATAGTATAAAGTAAGTGGATCCATATTAGTATGTAATAAATAATCTTTGAAAATTTTATTAGGGCAGTTAAAGTGGCACATTAGTAATTGAAATTTCTGAGGATTCTCAGAGAGCAGTATTGCTTGTTCAAAGTCAGCCTCCATAATTTAGCAAGGCCCTGAGCAACTTATAGGATCCTGTCGTGTTCCTTCTGCCCACAGAGAGAAACACGACACCTCAGTTGTTCATCAGAGCTCTTTATCCTCAGATGATGATGATGATGATGGTGGTGGTTTTACAAGGCAGTTACAGTTATATTTATATGAATCATGAGACAATCAGGTTACAGAGTACAATAGTAAGATTACAGTATTACATATCAAAAGGTACATAGTGGGCACAGATACAAGAAGGTACAGAAGAACAATCAGTTATAGAATATGCAGGGAGAGCAAGATTACAATATAATACAATCAGAGTAATTAAAGAGCGCGTGCAAGCATGAGTCACTTTTGTCTAATCAAAGCAGTTCTTCTTGGCCCTGGCTTAATGCCGGGGCCGCTTTCTTAGATAGCATCCGCTGCTGGCTTAGTGCCGGGGCCAGTTTTTACAGTAGTATCAGTCATATGTTGCAAACCAGGCTGCCCCGGCTTAGTGCCAGTCCTTAATGTTGTAGATCATGCTGCCCCGGCTCAATGCCAGTTCTTGATGTTGCAGTCTGTGTTGCCCCGGCTCAATGCCAGGGTACAGTCCTTGATCAGTGTTAGCCAACTGGCTCAGCGCCGGGGCTCCTTCTACAAGCAATGTCAGTTGTTTGTAGCAATTCTATGTCTCAGCATCTGGGCCACACTGATGTCCTGCATCAGGGCCACACTGAAATCCTCAAGCCAGGCTAGGCTAGGATGGGGTCTGCAGCCCCCGACAGCTACCCCTTTCTTTTTATTAAAAAAGAAAAGGCTTGAGACCGTGTCTGTTTTAGGTTGAGGGGTCGAGTACATGTCCTTACCCGTCTTTGAATACCGTAGAGTATGCTACAGATTCTGTCTTAGGTTGGTACATGGCCACCTTCTACATTACCCGTTATCGGCTTCCGGTCTAGCACTGCAGGTAGGTTAGGTAACAGATGAAGATGTTGGACAAGGCGATGGTGTAAGTAAGCGTTGTTGAAGGCACATAAGCAAAATCGGAGCTTTTCTTTGTGGCTGAAAAAAAGAAGAGGCAAGGCCGTACCTGTAGGAGAGACTGAAGCTGGAAAATACTTATCAAAAGAAGATTAAACTTTGTGTTGGTGAATTATCATCATGGCCTGAATAGTGTTAAGTTTAAGTCTTATGAAATGGATTAATTTATTAAAAATACATGGCCCAAAAATCAGAATTAAGAGTAGGATGATAAGGGGGCCAGTTATAGTGGATAGGAGGGTGGTGAGCCAAGGAGATTTATAAAACCAATGCTCAAACCATCCTTGTTGGGATTTAAATTCCTTTTGTCTCTTAGCTAATCTCTCATTGACTTTTTTTATGGTTTTTCTGACTACTCCAGTATGGTCTGTATAGAAGCAACATTGTTCTTTTATAGCTACACAAAGGCTGCCTTCACGCAAGAAGAGTAAATCTAAGCCTCTTTTGTTTTGCAAAACAACCTCTGACAGGGAGGTCAGAGATTTTTCTAGTGTAGAAATAGATTTTGTCATAGCTGCTAAGTCTTCATTCATAGCTGTTTGCAGAAGTAACAATTGGTTTTTATGTACAAAGGCGGCAGTTCCAGTCCCTATGCCTGTAGCTATCCCACCTATGCCCAGAAGGAGGGTTATAGTCATACTAATAGGTTCCCTAGGGTATCGATTACGTTTTTTAAGTGACCCTAACACATAGTCGGATGTTAAATAGGAAATACTAGGCCATAATTGGATTAATACACAAAAATCGGAACTAAAGTTTAAAACTGTGGTAGATATGCAAGGAGTTAGTCCTGTACTACAAGCCCAATAAGTTTCACTTGGGCCCCAAAGATAATGGTTATCTTTATTATTATTAGCTAAAGTAAAATTAATACTACATAAATGTGAGTGAGAAGGGGGTATATTTCCTATACAAAGTCCTTGTCCGGAGATTTTTGTGATGGTAAGCTTGGAGCTAGGTAAAATGGTACATTTAGGATCAGGTTTACTACTATAATTCCAAAAAATATTTATGGCAATTTCTTCATAATAAGGAGGACTGGAAGTGAGACACAACCAGCATTCTTTGGTTCGGTTAGGATATGTATGGTTAAGAGCATAAAAAGCACTATTGATTAGGTTAAATAAACGATTTTCAGAACTAAGAGTGGCAGGCATAGTTTTGAGTGAAATATCAGTTTTAGGATAAATAGAAGGAGTGATAAGTGGGGCAATTGGTTGTTTAAATAAATGAAGTATAGATTGAGAAGGAGGTCTTTGATCTAACAGTACTGTATTAGGTCCTACAGCTATCGGAACAGTATTTTGTTGTAGTTTAATAGTGAACCAAAGGCCAAAATCATATCCGGGAGCATAAAATCGGAGACCCCAAGTTTTTTCTTTAAGCCAGTGGGGTAAATTATTTTTATTTTTTCCTTGATTAGAAAAGGAAATATTTAATGGATTGTAGAGAAAATTAGAGCCGCAAATGGTTTGTGATAATTTGGATGTATAACAATTATCTTTACCTGAAGGGGTAAAATTACGGTGTACCGTAATCCAATCCCAGGTGGACGAAGGGTTCAAATATGTGTCCCCTGTAGTTTTACATCCCCAGGCAGCACAGAAAAAGGACTCTATGTCCCCACATAATTTTTTTTGTTGGGGGTTTCGGCCATCTTTGGGGCAAACATAAAAGTCTGTGTTTTCAAGAAAGCATCTATGTTGTGGGTTTTGACACCCCCTATGGATCCACCCTTCTCCCAAATTATTACGGGGATAATTTTTTATCCTAATATTGGGATTTTTATTTTTTGGTGAATTCCAGGTGTCCACTCCAATAGTTAGTTGACATATGTCTGGGTGTAGAGTTGGTCACCATGTTCCGAGGGCATGTACACCCTCCACTGACCAGACTACTTTACCACTCTGGGAATAAACTTGCCATGTGAGAGATATAGGGATGTGGGGATTAATTCTTGATGTCAGGAAGGGAAGTAGTAGATGTAGGATTACCCTCTGGAACAGTATCAGAGGTGTCATCTTTAGTGGAGGCTTGTGTAGGCACCGCGGTGATTCGTATCAGTCGTTCTGGGACCCACACTGGAACTTGTTGATCCTGTGGAAAAACACAAACAGACCCTCGGACCCTACGGACAACAGGGTCTGGACCCTTCCATTGTCCAGTGAGGACATCTTTCCACTTGACCCATGGTTGAGGAGGGGAATTAGGAGAACTATGACGGTCAGCAGCTGAACGCCCATTGTCATCTGATGTTAAAAAATTTAAAATGAAAAGAACTATGTTAAGTTTATCCCTGGGGGATCTATAGGAGACTCCAATGCCTCCTTTTTGTTTTAATAATTGATTTTTGAGAGTAAGGTGGGCGCATTCAATGTTACCTTGGCCTTGAGGGTTGTAGGGAATTCCAGTTACCAATTGTATGGCAAATGTATCAGCAAAATGTTTAAAACTTTTAGAGGTATAAGCAGGTACATTATCTGTTTTAATAATTTTTGGAATGCCCCAACAAGCAAATGTTTGTAAACAATGTTGAATAACATTGTTTACTTTCTCTCCGGTTAAAGGAGAGGCCATAATAACTTCTGAATATGTGTCAATAGACACATGGACATACTTTAGATTCCCAAATTCAGGGATATGAGTGACATCCATTTGCCAAATATGATTAGGTAAAAGACCACATGGATTTACTCCAAGTGATTGAACTGGAATAAGAGGTGCACAGTTTTGACAATTTTTGACTATTTGTCTAGCAATATCTTTTGAAATAGGAAATTTTCTGCGTAGGGTAGTGGAATTTATATGAAATTTATCATGGAAAAGTTTGGCCTGTTCTGTAACAGAGAATACATAGGTTGCTTTAGTGGCTATATCAGCTAAGTTATTGTCTTTTGTTAAAGGTCCAGGCAGTTTGGTATGAGCTCTAATATGACCTACATAAAAGGGATGGGATCGCTCATGGATCAATTGTTGTAAGCTATTAAAATAGGAGGTAATGGTAGAGTGTTGAGAAATATAAGACACTGTTTCTAACACAGCTAATGAATTTTTAACATAACAGCTATCAGTAAGTAAATTAAATGGTTTATCTTTTAATAATTTAAAAGCTAGTATAACTGCAGCTAATTCAGCAATTTGGGCAGAAGAGGCTGGAATAATAGTAGTATGTACTTCTTTATTAATTATTACAACTCCAGATCCATTTTTGGATCCATCAGTAAACACTATAACACCTTCTATTATGGGATTAACCTTCGTTATTTTGGGGAAAATAACAGGAGTGTTTAAACAAAATTGAATCCAGGGATGTTTAGGATAATGATTATCAAATTTTGCATTTGTAGTACATTGAAGTATAGCCCAGTCTGTATCATTATTAATCAACCATAGTAATTGTTTAACAGTATAGGGAGTAATAATAAACCTTGAATGTGTCCCAAATGTAGATATGTAGCTTTCTATGTCTTTGAATATTAGCTGGGACACAGCATTGGGGTAGGATTGAAGCACCTTAGAGGGAGAACTAGGCAAATTAAGGGTACATAAAGGACCCCCTTGCCAGATAATACCTGATGGACTGTGTGCTTCCGGAATGACAATAAATGACAGGGGTTGAGTTAAATCACAGCGAGATACCTGACAAGATTTTAGACGTTCTTGAACTAGCTGAATTGCCTGTCTGGCTTCAGGTGTGAGAACTCTTATAGAATTTAAGTTAGGATCTCCCTTGAGCAAATCAAAGAGAGGCTTTAGTTCTCCTGTAGATAGTTTCAGATAAGGCCTAATCCAATTGATGTCTCCCAATAACTTTTGAAAATCATTAAGCGTCTTTAAGTGATCTATTCTTATGGTAAGTTTTAAAGGTTGTACTGTAGTAGCTGATAATTTAGTTCCCAAATAGTCTTGTAAATTTCCTGTTTGTATTTTGTTTGGGGCAATAATTAGACTCCATGATGCCAATTCTTTGGTTATAAATATTAAAGATTCCTTTAAAAGGGCTATTTCTTTATGGCATAAGAGGATATCATCCATGTAATGATAAATTAAAAGTTGTTTAAATCTTTCTCGGGTAGATTTTAAAGCTTTATCCACATAAATTTGGCACAAGGTAGGACTATTAGTCATACCTTGGGGCAATACAACCCATTCAAATCTTTGATCAGGTTGAGCATGATTGATAGAGGGTAAGGTGAAAGCAAATCTCCAGCAATCATTTTTATGTAAAGGTATGGAGAAAAAACAATCTTTTATATCAATAATAATAGTAGGCCATCCTTTGGGCAGAGCAGAAACTAAAGGTAGGCCACATTGAATGGGCCCCATAGGGTACATCTGATCATTAATTGCTCTGAGATCATGAAGCAGTATCCATTTTCCTGATTTCTTTTTAATAACAAAAATAGGTGTATTCCAAGGAGAGGTAGAAGGTTGGACATGACCTGCATCAAGCTGTTCTCTGACTAGATTTTGGGCAGCCTCTAATTTTTCTTTGGTCAGGGGCCACTGAGGTATCCATCGAGGCTTATCATCTTTCCAAATTATTGGAATTTTATCTGTTTCAGTGGCCCCTAGGAAAAACCCAGTCCTGTGGTATTAGTTTTTGGAATAGGTATACTTGGAGGGGAAGTATTACCTTGATTGTGCTTGCCTAATCCTTTTCCTTCTTTATACCCCATATGTTGTAACATATTTTTAATTGGGGTACCTTTATAGATTTGATCAGTAGTTAATTTAACATCCATTTGTTGTAAAATATCCCTTCCCCATAGGGAGATGGGTAAATTACATACATATGGCTGAAATATTCCAGAATGACCTTCATTATCTTTCCATTGTAAGGAAGCTGCACTCTGGTCGGGACTGGAAGCTACGCCCAGTCCTCTTAGGGTCTGGTTGGCTGTAATAAGTGGTCAGCCTTTTGGCCAGTCATTGGAAGAGATAATGCTTTTATCTGCTCCTGTATCTAATAATCCTGTAAATTCCTTTCCCCCTATGGTAAGTTTTAATAATGGACGGTCCCCAAGATTCATAGTGAAGCAAGCAAAAGGATCCCCAGTAGATTTAAATTCTTGAGATCCCCTAATTTTATCGTTTCTGGACCATAGGGTATGATTACTTGGTAGAATTAACATTTGAGCAATTTGATCTCCTGGAGATATTACTGTAATTCCTCTAGGAGATGAAACCATAATTTTTACTTTTCCCTCAAAATTAGAATCAATAACCCCTGGATGAACTATAAGTCCCTTTAAAATAGTTGAGCTTCTTCCCAATAATAGTCCTATCGAATTTTGTGGTATTTTATCATTCCAATCTGAATCTATCATTTGAATTCCCATATCAGGAGTTAAGACCAGTCTGGAGGTGGCACAGATGTCCAGTCCTGGGTTCCCTTTAGTAGCTCTGGATTCCCTCCTTTCTCCGTAGGGGGGTACCATTGCCTTGGAACCTGTTGAATCACCCCGCAAATTTGTTGTGGGCCCCGGGGTAGGCCCTGTTTCCCATTTTTTGTTAGTCTTGGGTTAGGTCCTAAATAATTACCATTTTTATCCTTAACTGATTGGCATACACTTGTCCAATGATTACCCTTTTTACATCTAGGACATAGCCCTGGTTTTAGATTTTTATTTTGAGTTTTATTAGGACAATTAGTTTTGTAATGTCCAAATTGTCCACAAAGAAAGCAAGTTCTGGAGGTTATTTTATATGATGGGTTGGTATTATAGGGTTTTTGTAACCCTTGTACAATGGCTGAAGCCAACACTTGTCCCTGAATAGTAGAATCATTTATATCTCTGCAAACCTTTAAATAGGCAGATAAATCTTTAGTTTTTCAGGGTCTAATGGCTTCTTTACACCATTTATTAGCTTGTTCATATGCTAATTGCTTGATCAAAGGCATAGCTTGATCAGCTTCCCCAAATATTCGACCAGCTGTTTGTATTAACCTGTCTACAAAATCTGTATATGGTTCATTAGAACCTTGTATTACTTTAGATAATTGACCTTGTAAATCCCCTGAGCCTTGAAGAGTTCTCCAGGCTCTTACTGCGGCAGTAGCAATTTGTTGATACACCGCGGGAGGATATTGAATTTGAGCCTGAATATCATCATATTGTCCTTGCCCTGTGAGCATTTCTATATTCCATGCAGGATTGCCTGCTGCTGCATTCCTTCTGGCTGTATCTAAACAAATCTCTTGGTGAGTTGTTTTCCACATTAAATATTGCCCACCAGTCAAAGTAGCCCTAGCTAAATTCTCCCAATCTCTAGGGATCAAGTTTGAAGATGAAATAGTCTCTACAAGTGACATAGTGAATGCAGCTTGAGGACCATAAGTACTAGCTGCTTTTTTTAATTGCTTTATTAATTTAAAATCTAATGGTTGATGATACCTCTGATTTTGTGGATTTTCAAATACAGGAAAACAAGAATTAGTATTGGGTTCATGTTTCCACCAAGGTTGCTTTGAGGGGTTTTCTGGGTAATATGGATTATATTCAGGAAGAGGTACCTTAGGAGGTTCCTCAGGTCCCGAGGGGGCAGGAGGAAAGAAATTGGGCTGTATATTAGAACCATAGGATGGTGGAACTAATTGTGGCACTTTAAAACTAAAGTCTTTAAGTGAAGGATACAATTTCTTACCACTAGGTGGTGCCGACTGTATATTGTCGGCTCTTGGTTTAGGTTCCTCATCTGATAGTTCCTCCCCTGACTCAGAATGGTTAGATTTAATGGGAGGAAAGGAACACAATGACCTTTGTTCTTTTACTTCCTCTAGGATATTATTTCCTTCATCTAGAGGGGGTTGAAATTTCTCTTTTTTCTTTGAAGTTAAACAGTCTTTTACAAGAGACCATATAGCTAAAGTGCCAGCAGGTAATTTTTCTTGTTGATCAATTTTAAATAATTCTTCACCCAATTGTTCCCATTGTGGGATATCTAATAATCCTGTATCTAAAAACCAAGGAGATATAATTTCTACTGTTTGTAAAAATTTCCTTGCCGTTGAGGCTTTTAAAGGTGTACCATTAATTCTTTAAAGAGCATTTAAAGGCCCTTCCATACGAGCTCTAGACATTTCTGAACCCATATTCTAGTTGTTTTGTCTAATCGGCGCAAAGAAAAGAGACACCAGTTTTATAAATCAGTTTTATTGCGTCCTTCCTATTTTTTGTTCCTTTATTCTATAGCTATTATGGCCACCTTTTGCGTGCCCTTGGACTTTTTAATAAGTCCTGATCGCTTTTTTGCGATTGTAATCACTTATTATTACTTTTAATTGGACCGTTTTACACGTGTCCTTTTTTAATTATTATAATGTCCCTGGACTACCTTTCTCTGTTTAATTGCTTTGTAATGTCCCCGGACCACCCTCCGTGTGTCCTAATTGTCGCGAACTTTCACTTTAATTGGACTACCTTTCGTATGTCCTGATAATTATAATGTAATGTTAAGGCTGCCTTTATTTCTTTTATATCATTTATCTATAAAACTTATTATAACATTAATCTTAAAAATTTAATCTTAAAAACTATTTAAAACTTAAAAACCATCTTAAAAAATTTAATCTTAAAAACTATTTAAAAACTTTATCCTTAAAAACATTTAATCTTAAAAACTTACTATAATATTAATCTTAAAAACTTAAACTTAAACACTATTTAAAAACTTTTAACCTTAAAAACATTTAATCTTAAAAACTTATAATATTAGTTTTAAAAAACTTAATCTTAAAAACTTACCTAGGTAGTTGCTTCGTTCCCGGGTTTCGGCACCAGAATGTCGTGTTCCTTCTGCCCGCAGAGAGAAACACGACACCTCAGTTGTTCATCAGAGCTCTTTATCCTCAGATGATGATGATGATGATGGTGGTGGTTTTACAAGGTAGTTACAGTTATATTTATATGAATCATGAGACAATCAGGTTACAGAGTACAATAGTAAGATTACAGTATTACATATCAAAAGGTACATAGTGGGCACAGATACAAGAAGGTACAGAAGAACAATCAGTTATAGAATATGCGGGGAGAGCAAGATTACAATATAATACAATCAGAGTAATTAAAGAGCGCGTGCAAGCATGAGTCACTTTTGTCTAATCAAAGCAGTTCTTCTTGGCCCTGGCTTAATGCCGGGGCCACTTTCTTAGATAGCATCCGCTGCTGGCTTAGTGCCGGGGCCAGTTCTTACGGTAGTATCAGTCATATGTTGCAAACCAGGCTGCCCCAGCTTAGTGCCAGTCCTTAATGTTGCAGATCATGCTGCCCCGGCTCAATGCCAGTTCTTGATGTTGCAGTCTGTGTTGCCCCGGCTCAATGCCAGGGTACAGTCCTTGATCAGTGTTAGCCAACTGGCTCAGCACCGGGGCTCCTTCTACAAGCAATGTCAGCTGTTTGTAGCAATTCTATGTCTCAGCATCTGGGCCACACTGATGTCCTGCATCAGGGCCACACTGAAATCCTCAAGCCAGGCTAGGCTAGGATGGGGTCTGCAGCCCCCGACAGGATCCCTTTCTCAAAATAAATAAAATAAAATAAAATAAAAAGGCCTGGGTGTGTGGTTCAGTGGTTGAGAACCCTGGTGTCAATCCATCATATCAAAAAAAATAAGAAAAGATGTGTAGGAACAGCAGTTGATGTGAGTAAGGAGGGCTTTCTGAATTGTGTAGGGAGATATCTTGGTGGCATGTAGGAAGGTCTCTCTGAGGTTTGTAGTGAGGATATAAACAGGTATATAGAGTGTGTCATGTGAAGTGTATAGGAGGGTTATATGAGGTGTGTAGGAGGTCTCCTTTATGTGAGTATGAGTGTTTCCTAAGGGAAGTAAGTAGGGCTATTTGAGATGTATATGGAAGGTCTGTATTTTGAATAGAAAAGGCACTATTAGATGTAGTGAGAGTTCTCAGAGGTAAGTAATAGTGAACTCTGTGGTATTTAGTGAGGGCTTGCAAAAGAGTAGAGTGAGGACTCAAGATTGTAGTGACATCTTTCTAAGTTGGATAATGACTGCTTTTGTAGTTATTAGTAATCCCTGAGATGTATATGAAGGGCACACTGAGGTTTGTGAGGAGGGATATCTTAATTATTTAGGGAAAGGCATCTGAGATGAGTAGTGAGTTCTGTATGATATGTGTAAAAGTATGCTATGAGGTGTATGAAATGATTCCTTGGTGTCTGAGGGAGGGGCACCTGAGGTAATTAAGTGTGACTCACTGAGGTATGGTGGAAGAAAGATTGAGATGAGTAGAGAGGGCTCAGTAAGTTGTGTATGGAGGTATTCCTGAGGTGAGTAGTGAGAGTCTTACAAAAAAATGTGTCTTAGAGTGAGTGATTTCAATGTTTGCTCAGTTGATGTATTTATAATATTGGGTCCAGAAATAAATCAGAATAAAGAGAGCATTGAAATAATATGCTAATGTGTAACCCCAACTCCATTGATGTCATTTCTTGGAAGGTTGGAATTTGCTGCCAATACTACAATGTTCCCATTTGAAAATAACAAAAATTAGAGAGTTTTCAATATTAAACTGGTATACATAATCAAGATGAGAAAGACAAGTAAGATATTACCACACAAAAAACACATGCTGAGCTTAAGTTCAAGAATCATTTTCAATAATATATAGTAGTTCTGAATGGATAGGAAAACTGATGTACAATGGGACCACCACAATTATTACATAATGCAGACATGATTTTGTAACAATAGGAAAATGGCACCTGGAAGATGTCAAAGAGACTTGTGTACTAAAGTGGGAAAAGCTTCTTTACATTTTCCAGATGGTATTTTTTTAGCCCTAGATTCATGAAGTTGATAGTATTTGAAATAAAATGTTTTTCTTCATTTTCTCCTAAGATATATACTTTGTTATTTATTGCCCAAAATATAAAAAGACAAATCAAGTATATAATTTTCTTAGCCTAAGAAATGCATTTTTCCCTGAAATTGTCCTTAGGATATAAGACAACACTATCCTTCTTCTTTTTCACATCTAGAAGGGACATATCACCATTCTTTCCACCTATAAGAATGAGAAACAGTAAAAAATATTGAAGTAAATTAAAAGATACAAGGGGAAGTGGGAGGAGACTAGAGAGGACAGGGTTACAGAGGAGACTTCAGTGGACTTTTAATATGGGTAAAGTTTGAACCACATAAGAAGCCTGCATATTCAAAGTATAGAGTTAAATCAAAGAGAAAAAAAATCAAGCCTGACAAAGAGCTGAGATTGACCACACCAGTATGAATCATACTATTCTCCACCTAAAAGATTTCTTAACATTGTGTGATTCCCAGGATCTTATGTTTAATGTAAATACATTTTTAAACTACAGTAGCAATGCTGTTGGTGGGGAAACAGTGATGGTAAGACCTCAGCAATAAATGGAATCAGGATATATTATCATTTTCTACTGTCAGCACAGCAAAAGGCCATATGAATTTTGTACTTCCTACATTAAACTGGTGGTCTCAAGTTCAAAGACCATTTCTCAATCCAATGACCAACCTGATGAGTACACATATCCTACTAACAATAGGGTTCTTTGGGTAATATTCTTTGACAGATTAATGTCAAGTTCATAGAGAGGACTTGACAGTTACTTCCAGGTTCTGCTTTCAGAAGCTTGGTTGTGCACACATGAGACAAAATGACCAGTCTCAGATCCTTGTTAGAGTAGAGATTTTAATGTCTTAGTGTCTTTGTATGAGCTTGGGAAAAACCAATGTCTTCCATGTTCATCCAGTGTCGACTTATTTCCTCCATCTCCCATGTGGGCTCAATATGTGAATTCCATATTTGTGTACAATTCTGACTGCAGTTCTTGAGAATGGGGCAATGTTGATCCACTCAACTATTTTGGTGACCATTTCCACAACCCCATGGGTGCAAGGTCTTAATCACCCACTGCCAAGGTCCTAAAGTCCCTGTAAGTGTGGGATGACAATCTCTCAGCTCTCACACTCAGTTGTGAAGTCCAAATTAGTGACCTTACAGCTACCCTATCAGAAAAGAAGAAAGACTGTCTAGTGAGAATAACTTGATGGCACACATGTCTTCAAGGATGAAGGAAGTAAATAGGAAGATGCACTGAGATCTAGGCATCAGGCACTTACATGATATCATTAGCAAAGAAAGGGCATCACTTTTTACTATGGTCTGAATATTTATGTACTTCCAAAACTTGTATGTTGAAATCATAAGCCCCCAAGGTGATGACAGGAAGTGAGGACTTGGAGGATATTAGGTCATTGGGGTAGAATCTCATGGATGGAGTTATTTTGTTTTAAGAAAAGAAATCCCCCTCAGTTTTCTTATTCTGAAGGAGGGAAGAAACTGAGTCCTGTGGTTAACACTTGGTGGATGCTGAGATTGCAACTTCAGATGAACTCCCTTCTCTCAGACCCAAAAATGTCATGGAAATATGTACCACAGAGACAGGTCAAAACAGACAAGGAAGAACACTGTAGAATTGACCAGGCTACATAGTGGGTGTGAAAGTAATCAGTCATATATGGGAGGGCACTAAATGCTTCAGGTAAGACCTCCTCCATGGGTCTCCATTTTCTGGCTCACACAATAGCAAGCTGAACCTGAATATGGGAGGTCCTCTGTACTGGCAGGTGATATTCCCAGGAAATAGCATCTATACATCTCTTCACAACTTTGTTTATTCTAGTCGATCATAAAGAAGAATGAAATTATGTCATTTGTGAGAAATGAATGAAACTGGAGAACATCATGCTAAGTGTATTAAGCCAGAATCAGAGACAAAAGTCAAGTGTTTTCTCTCATATATGAAAGCAAGAATGAAAACTGAAATTGAAGAAAATATATATAGGGGATTTCACCAAAATAGAAGGTCAACAGTATAGTACAGACTCATGGGGAAGGAGAAAAGGGGAAAGTGAGGCACTGATTAATGCAATTGATCAAAAGATGTCCTGCACATATATAAATATGTCATAATGGACAAACTATTAAAATAATTATGACCCACTAATAAAAATATATTTTTTGATACTAAAGATTGAACCCAGGGATACTTCTCCACTGTGCCACATCTCCAGTCCCCACTTTTTTCAAGGAGATACTCATACTCTTTAAAAAGTTATCCTTTATTTTATTTCATTTTTCTGTTGTTTTGAAGATTGAGCCTAGTGTCTGACCAGTGCTAGGCAACCACTCTACAATAAGTTGTAACCCAACTCCTTCCCAGTCCATTTTTGTATTTTATTTTTAGGCAGGGTCTTACTAACTTGTTCGGAGCCTTGACAAATTTCTGAGGCTGGCATTGAATCAGTGGTTCTCCTACCTAAGTCTTCTGATCACTGAAATTTCAAGTGTTCATCACTGTGCCCAACTAAAAATATTTTTTAAAACTACTGAACCTACCAATAGGAATTTGGCAACAACATAGCAGTTGTACATGAAATATTTATGTAAGTATTTTAAAAGAAAAGTTTTTGTTTGGGTTCTGACTTTTAAGAAACTGATTTTATAGGAAGGGATTCTAGAAGTTTTAGGAATGCATGGGAAGTTCTCAAATCTTTCTCCCATCTGCACCAAAAAGTTTGTGGCACATGAATATCATTTTATAATAACTTATAAATAAAATAAAATTTCTAATACATCTTACTGAGTCATCTTAGTTGAACAAATAACTGACTTGAACATCTATGCAAACGTAAAATGTGGGGAATTCTTTCTGAAAGTTAGTATTTTTTTAAAAGGTTTATAAAAATAAGTAGTGAGAATTTCAATTTGGGTAGCATATTTAAATGACTTCCAATATTTGATGTTTGTTAAACTGTACTATGAGTAATCAAAAATGAATAAAGAAAAGTGAGAAAAAGTCAGAGCCTGTCCACTCCCTCCCTTTCCAATATAAAAGGAAAGAAATTTATCATGACCAGTTTCTTGGTTTTGAATTGATTTGAGGGCATGGTATTTATTGCTTATTAATTTACACATATAGTTCTCAACACTGACAGCACTTTAAAAATCTTTGCCTAAGACCCATTTTAGAGATGCTCAATTATTCTGAGATGGCCATAGACATTACTATTTTTTTAAACACCAGTCCTCCTTTCCTCCATTTCTTTAATGTGCAGACAGGGTTGAGAACCACTAGATCAATGGTAGTTTTTCTGTTTAAAGGAAATAACTAATTTGAACTGAAGCAGTGCCTGTTAATTAACTTCATTTTATTTTGCTCCATCAATGACTTTGTCACAAATAAGTTATTGTGCTGCTGTTACTTTTCATTGTTAAAAAAAGCAATTTGTGTTGGAGTTAAATATCAATGACTAAGATAATTAACATTTGTACTGCATCCAGAATTTAGTAACTTGTCCCTACTTGTGTTATGGCAAGATTGCAATAAATCACCAAGTTGATCTTAAAGCATGAAATAGAACCATTTTCATTCACCATCCAATGGGCCCTCAGCTGATGGGACAAGGCAGACTGCAAGTCAGTACTCCTTGACCTTCTCCAGGGGTTAGAGCACACCTTTTAAAGTATGCCAGTATGTTAATCATAAGTGACTATTGCTGTGATTCAAAACCATAAACAAATATCATGAGATCTAAAATAATAAGTGGAAGGGGAACCAGGTCAAAACAACCCTAGTTGAGTACAATTTAAAGAATGGTTACTAACGTCTAGACAAACATTAACATTTTATGTGGTAGGGTACATTGCACAAGTACATTGTAAAAGAATAGAAGGAACAATTTTGCCATTTTGCATTGCCAATATGCTATGCTAAGCAATTGTTGGTAGGTATAGAGGTGGGGTGTTCCTATGGAGAAGCATTTCTTACATGACATGGAGTCTCAGGGTAAAACGTGATCTGTTTAGTCATTGCCCACATAGCCTGGCCCTTAACACTTGTATGTTTTTTTCTTGGTGATGACATTAAATTCAAAATTAAGAAAAGGTAGTAAATACTATGAGAAGGAAATTTTTGACATTTTGTATGTAGTGCAAGTTTTAAATATGTGTTGACAATAAGGAGAACAGAAGACAGACTGCAGAGCATTGTGGTCAGATACAGTTCAAAGACTATACGGCCACTTTCTACCCATGTAACATTAAACAGGTTATTTTCCATCTCTGAACCACAGATTTCTAACCTGTTAGATGAGAAATAATAAATAGTATCTACCTCAGACTGTCAAGCAATGTTCTAAGTACTTTATATGCATAATCTTGTTTGATTCTCAAACTTATCCTAAAGTAGGTTGAAAAGATCTTTAGAATAAACATACTTCTGTAGTTTTTTCATTCAACTTTAACTGTTACTCAAAGTTTGGTAAGAAGTGAAATTGTGAAAAAAATAAATGGTAAGCTTTTTTCCTTTCATTTAAAAAAATATTTTTTAAAAAAGTCATGTGAAATACAAAAGCCCAGACAGAATGTAACTTTGGTTGAAATCTACCATACCTTTAAAAAATAACAAATGTCACTGCTTCTTCAATTACTCTATGAAGCATAAAGGGAAGGGAAATGCTTCAAAATTCATATGATGAAGCTGAAATTACACTGATGCCAAAACCAGGTAACCACAGGTCATCAAAAGAAAACTATAGACCCACATGCCTGATAACACAGTTGAAAAAATTTTAATAGAATATTTGCATATCAAATAGAAAAGCACAATAAGAAGACTGTAGATCATGACTGAGTTGGTTTCATTCCAGTGTGTAAGGATGGTTCTAAATATTCAAGTAAATAAATGTAATTCTCCATATAACTAGAATTAAAAACAAAATCACACGATCATATCAATAGAGTCATAGTAAGTCTTTCTAAAATATAGTGGCAATTCCTGATATAATCCTCTAAAACTAGTCTTAATAGGAACTTACCCTAACATAAAAAAGACTATATAGGACAAATTCAAATCCAATATCATATGGAGCATGGAAAAGTTAAAATCATTTCCTCCAAATTAGGGATAAGAAAATGATGTCTTCTGTCTCCACTCCTATTTGATATAGAACATAAAATTTTAGCTATAGCAACTAGGCAAGAGAAGGAAATAAAGGAGATATCAATAGGAAAGATGTCAAATTATAACTGCAGATTATATAATCCTCTGCATAGAAGAACCAATATGTTCCAACAGAAGATCTCTATAAGTGATATATAAATTCAATCACGTAACAGGACAGAAGATCAACATTAAAATATCAATAGCTTTTCTAGATATCAATAGTGAATACACTAGATAAAACATAAAATTATAACTAAAAATATATAACGTATAAAATAACAGAAAAACAGTCCCATTCAAAATATCCTCCAAAATTCTTTAAGAATAAATCTGGTCAAAGAGGAGAACAAGCTCTATAATCAAATTTATAGAACACCAAATGTAGAAGACTCTAAAAGATGGAATGAACTTCAATGTTCTTGAATAAGCAGGGTTATTATTGGTAAAATGACTGTATTATCAAAAGTAATATGCAGAATTAGTGTGAACCCATAAAGATACTATTATCATTGTTCAAACACCTAGAAAAATAGTACCAAAATTCACATGGAAGAACAAAAGACCTAGAATACCTAAACCCATAGAGAAATGAGTGCAATGCTGAAGGCATCATGACGACTTATGTCACATTATACTACAGAGCTCTAGTAAAAACCCATCTTGGTATTGGCACCAAAACAAACACAAAGATAAAAGCAGTAGAATAGAAGGCACAGATAGAAATGCACTGGCTTACATTCATTTAATCTTGGGTGACAATGCCAAAAACATACACTGGAGAAAAGGTAGCCTTTTACCACTGGTGCTAGAGAAACTGGGTGTCCATATGTAGAAGAGTTAACCTTTATCCCTATTTCTGATGATGCATGCAAAAGTAAACTCAATGTGAATCAAAGACATAGGAATTATATCAGAATCACTACAGCTGCTAGGAAAATTATGGAATCCACACTCCAAAAGATTCCACAGGCACCAACTTCCTTAGAAATATTGATAAAGGTCAAGAAACAAAACTCACAATCAGTGATGGAACAATTACAAATTAAAATGTCTCTGCATGTCAACAAAGTAAAATGAAGCAATAAAGAACAATGAAGACCCTGTTAAAAAACAGCATAGAGAATTGGAGAAAAATTTTCCAGCTACTCTCCCAGGAGATGATAATATCTAGAAGATATTTTGAACTAAAAGGAATTAACAGAATCCCCTCACAAATAACCCTATTGATAAATGGGACAATGAAGTAAATAGACATTTCTAAATTTTTTAATTAATAAACAAATACAAACAGTACACAATTACATAAAATTTCACCTTCTTTGGAACTCAGGGAAGTTCATATCAAAACTCCACTGATTCTTTATTTCCAATTACAATGTCAAACATCATTAATATAAGTAATAATTAATCAGTGCTGACAAAGATGTAGATATAGGGCATTACACACTGTTGGTTGGATTGTCAATTAGTACAAACTATACAATAGATTCTCAAAATTATGAGATTAACATATGACCCATCAACATTCCTTCTGGTATTTATCCAAATATCTAAAGTCAGCACACTATTGCAAAACATGCATAATATTTTTTAACACAGAAATTTACATTAACCTAGTTATGATATCAGACTAATGTGTTTATCAACAGGTGAACAGACAAGGAAATGTGATATGTATAAACAAATTTTACACCATCATGAATAATAAAATGTCATTTGAAGGAAAATGATGAAACTGGAGAATATCATATTAAATGAATAAACTAGATTCAGAAAGACAGCAATCAAATATGTGCTCCCATAGATGGAAGACTGAGATTTTAAAAAAGAAAGAACTTAAAGGATTTCACACAAAGAGAAGGGAGAAATGTAGAGTAGCAAAAGTGGGTGGGGGAAGGAGGAGGAGAAATAAATGGAAAGTACTGGAAATTCAAATTGACCAAGTTATTTTATGGGCATATAATTAATATACCACAATGAATCATACATGAATAATTATTATGTGTCAATTACACATTTTAAAAAATAATGGAAACCAAAGAGCTAAAGACCATGCAGATATTGATTCCACCTATATCTTATTGGTCAGAACACAATTATGGCTATTCCTAATTGCAAAGGTGAGAAATGTTGGTTTTAAAGTCATACAAAAAAAGAAACTAATTTTATTCACAGTAACTAATATTGCATCATCATATTTATGTCTCCAAAAATAACTGCTTCATTTATTCACCTACAGATATGTCTTTGAAATGTGAGTGCTGGGACAGGCATGGATCTGCTGCGCAGTGTCTACCAGTGAAGAAAAAACAGGCCAGTTCTCTCTGGTTTAGGGATCACTCACTGTGCACAGGTACCTACTATCTATGACTTCATTTAATTCCCATGTGAGCCTTGGGATGTAATTGGCATCAGCCCTATCTTATAGATGAGTAAACAGAGAGGTTAAAAATCTATTCCATAAATATATGAAAGCCAGAATTCAAATGCATCCTGATCCATTCCATACCTTGGTTCTTTAAAATTTGTTCTCACTAGTCAATACATGTGAGAATATTCCTGAAAATCTTTATATATCTAATATCTGATACCTAATCCCTAGAGTTCATTACTTAACTGTTGGAACTCCAGACCTAATATCAGTGTTTTAGTGTTTAATACTGACAAGTGGATATGGAGTAATTTTTTTGTGTTAAAAAACAGGGAAACATCAACAAAGAAATTGAACTCATCTTTCCAAAGTCATATGACAAGTCCACAATAGAACAATGGGTGTGTACCTACACCTCACTACATCTCCAAAGAACTCTTTGAGTTTCCACAAAAAAACACTAACCAAAGTTGGGAGTGCGCTGGACAACACTCTCTCATGGCTTATCTGAGAAATTTTCCATGGAGTGAAGGGGACAGGATTCCAGGAGGCACCTTGGTGATCAATGGGTCATGCCATGTCAGGGAGTATGATAGAGGCCAGGTGCAAAAAGACAGAAGTGTGACTTTCTACAGCACATAAAACCCTGGTCTTTCTGCTTCCCAAATGAGTCTGGCCTAATTGTGCGTGTGCTAGAATGCCTGTTCAAGTATTTATGGTCTTCTCCTATTTTATATCTCCCTCTCACATGACCTTGGAAGTCTCATGTTTTGGCATTTGTTGTTAAATTTCTTTTGCACTACCCCAGATCCAAACATGTGGATTTATCCAGTACAGGTTACAGTATTCAATATATTTGTTTAAATTTAACTCACTTTTCCAATTTCTTTAGAAATAACTCATTTTTCATTTGTTAACATACCTGCTTTAATTCTGTACTTATCGATAATGGTTGTGATAAATAAGTAACTTCTGGTTTTGTCACCTGGAATATCAATGGATCTGCTTGAAATGATTATACCTTGGCTTGACTCTGGGTGATAGGTCTCCACTTTTTCTTTAATACTTTTTATAACTTCATATATAGTAAACAAAAAACTTGACCTAATTTTATATGGTTTCTCTCAGAGAAAGTGCAGGCTTCCACTCTACCTCCATTAGTGTGGATGAGACCTAGTCTAGCAGATACCTTTGAGTGGACTCAGAGTTTTGTTTCTGCTTCAGCTCTATGTTCAATCTGTCTGTGATCTCTTCAACCAGTGACCTTGAGCTCTACTCTATTTTTAATTTTATTTCTGATTGATTTCAATATCTTACTCAGAGCTTGAAACTAAACACTACCAATTTGAAACTGATGACTTATTGACCCAAGAATACCCCAAATCAGTGCTGCATGTGAGAACAGACTAGGGAAGAGGGGCCCATCAAACAGTGTAAGAGAACCCTGAGAGGCTGGAAACCATGGGGATACAAGGAATCCCTCACCCCAACGTAGATGCATTGTAATTGTGGAATGTTTGGACTAACTGGATCTTAATGCTAGAATGAGAATAACTGGAGTTGTCAAAATGATAGAGACATTATTCCAAACAAGATCTATTTTCAGATGTATTCAGGGAACTCAGAGAAAATTGTGGAGCCCAATTCTCCCTAGACAGCTTTTATGCAACAGGGGATAAAGAAAAATTAAGAGACAGGGGACATATTCAATTAGGGAAGTCACAGTTCTGTTTTCACCAGTGGGATATTGTTGCTGTTCTACAGACATTAAAATTACAGACCTGAAGAGACAGAATTTAAAGACATCTTTTCCTTAAATCTTACAGTTGTTTGAGCTCTCCTTAGCTGCACAAATCCCTCCCCTGCCTCAGACTTCTGAGTGCCTGCATGTTCTCAGATGCATAATTACTGTGTCTTTGGTTCAAGAAAGACTGTGAAAGGAGAAAATTTGAGCCTACTAGTGTGTTTTCTGGTATGTGAATAGGATATGTTAGATCCAACAGTACTACTCAGCACAGAGGACTGTGTTTTGTATGGCAAAATAAAGATATTTTCTTCTAAGAATTTTGCTTCTTTAATTTAGATCACCTTGAAGTTAGTAATTTTTTTCATAGGGAATATCAATTAATTTTATCTTTAAATTTATTTTATTTCATGAGTTCTAGTGACACAAATTACATACAATATGTCATTTAGAGATAGTAAACATTATATATTTGTATACATAGCATCAGTGAAACTATAAGTTTTTAATTAGAATATTTATTAATTATAATTTCTACTGTCATCTTAATTCAAACAGAATTTTATTGATGTGAGAAACTCCTATAATTAGAATAACTAAATTTTTAAATCTTTAGAAGGAAATGAGGTTTTATGTTCCAAACCTCATTTCACAAATGGGCATCTCACTTTGCTATACACTACTTATATGTATTTTTTCATGTAGTCTTTGAATCCAATTTAATTTCATCAATTAAAAATTTCTTACCCTGTACTCTATTAGTTAGGAAAGGGCAAATGAGAGAACTATGATGCTAAGGTTTTGAAAAACATTAAATATTTTAAAACATCAAATGAATATTTTGGTAGTTCTCCATTTTTGTTTCCAAAACACCCAGGAATAAAATTCACAATATTTTGGATAAAGAATATTTATGTTCATTAGTTCCTTATGTTTCAGTCACTATAAACATACCCTTTTATATTTCTGACACATTGAAAATGTATGAATCTAATTTTTTTTTGAGGTACATTTAGGTCAGATCCTGCCTTACTAATGCTACCTAACTTTCAGATTTTTGTCACAAATTTTATTTTTTATGTCTTTTCCATCAATTTGTAAATGTCAGTCTATATCATTTTCTTGTCACTAAGACATGAAGAACAAAATGATACAGAAAAGTCAAACCTGTTGAAAAGTATATCATGACTTGGATCTTCCATCACTAAATCAATCAGAGAGATGGACTCTCCTGCAGGACTGCTTGGGTTTCCCAGAAATCACAGCTTGTGGGTCTGTAAAAAAGCACCTCTGGGGCTTCTTATTTCTTTACAGAATTCTTTCTCTTCTAGTGACTTTTCTCAGACATTTGAAATAGTGATAATACAAATATCATAGCTCTTAGTGTAAATCATAAGCTGTACTTTGTATCTGACAACTTACAAAAGCAACCAATTTTTATGACCTCTATTTCTCACAAATAGGTGCCATTCATTTTCCAGAAACTTGTCCAGGGTTTTGCTGGAGTTCATGCATTTTAAAACATATTTGCTCACAGGACTAACATGGACTGGGTGATGCTTTTGCCTTCCCTGAGGTGCCTTTCATTTCTCCTCCTGTTTTCCATACATTTTCAGCACAAGTAATTTCCAAAGGTAGAAAGTGCTGCCTACATGGACCTCAGTCCCAATCCCACTTGCTTGAAGCAGGAGCAATCTCACCTGCCTTATCCCCATTGTCTGTTTTTACCATAATAAAAAGAAGGGGAGGAGTAGATGATTGGCATCAGTGGTGAAGGTGAACTGTGTGATAAACACAACCTAAAGCATATGCATCTACACATTTATAGCTAAGTGGTGAGTAAATAATTGGTTTTGTGTATCACCTCATCCCAAAAGAGATGCAGAAGAGAAAACAGATGTGTGCCATTTTCACAACTTCACCCTGAGTTCTGCCCATCCACAAAGTCTTATGACCCTGATACTTGCAACTGAGCCTGCAGAGGAGTGTCCTCCTGAAATTCTACTTCTGTCTAGTTGTCTAGCTCAACTCCACTGCCTGAGCACTTCTCACTAGTATGGGGAAACATGTGTGATCATGTATGAATCATACAGTCACCCATGGTTTTTGTGATTGTAGGATGGCATACTGCCATCATGAGTCCCTCCTTGATCCAGATATCAAAGGGAGTGTCCTCCAGTATTTGCTATGAGCTATAACAAATAAAAATTCTGAATGTTTCTTTTTTTCAAGTGTGATGTTTTATTTATCTACTCACTTAAACTTTCCTTCCTCTTACCAGATGTGGATTAATCAAATGTAACCTATTTCAGAATTTTATATTATATTCAATGTAATTTCTAATCCTTACACACAGAATGTTAAGTCTGGGGGCAGCTGCATTTCTCCAGTGCATAAAGTATCATATCAGTGCCTGGTACAAGAGAGCATCCAGGTACGAAGTTGTCAGCATCACTCCTAAGACCCTTATTTGGAGAGTGTTTCTAAGATAACCTGACTGATGTCAGAGAACTTTTGTTCTTTCCCCTGATCTCTTAGAGTGTACTCTGTCAGTCTTCAGTGTGATGGATCACACCTGGGAAGGGACATAACACAGGATTAGCTCATATATTTGAATGTTTTCCATTCCCCAGATGCATTCTATCAATGGTATGTCATCATGGACATTATTAGATAACTTTCTTTACAATATCAGTATAATATACTTATATTATTTAGTCATATATATATATATACTAGTGTGTATGTGTGTATATACATATATATATTACACTGTGCCACATGTACTGATATGATTGTGTTTTAAATCTGAAGAGAGCAGCATATCTAGAAATATATTTTTCTGGGTTAACTGCTGGCACTACTTGGAAATAGAATAGTTGTGCTTAGGATTACATCAAATTGTGTCCCTTTCTTTTGTGCTTACTTCAAGAAAGAATATAAATTTTTCTGTTACTTGTACAGAAATTCACTTTCATAAGATAATTTTCTACTGGGTTTAAGCAATGAACAAACAAATCCATGAATTCCTGAATATTTTGTAAATACATGGTACTTCACACATCTGCTTTTTATTAATCCTCTTGGTAGGACTACAGATTCCTTGGTCACACTGAACTTAATGTCATCCAATGGACTTGAAGTATAGATTAAAATATTTTATTCAATGAGTGTAAGAATGCTTCATTTTTATAAGGTAGAAATGTTGAAAACAAATTAGAGATATTGTATGTCACAGAAATGATGTGATAGAATGCAACTTTTTGTTTTGTTTCATAATACAACTTTTTTTTGAGAGAGAGCAATTTATAACCTTCTTTATTTATTTATTGGTACCAGGGATTGAACCCATGGTTAGGGTTAACCATGACCCACATACCCAAGTTTTTCTCTTTTTTTTTTTTCTTTTTCTGAGGCAGTGTCTTCCTAAGTTGCCTAGACCTTTGCTAAGTTCTTGAGATTAGTTTTGAACTTGCAATCCTTCTATCTCAGTATCCAATGCCTGGGTTAAAATGATTTCTATAAATCAGATATTACATGTTAATATTTATCCATTTAAAATTATACTTTAAGAAATGCCTATAATTATTTGACTTATGTGAAATAAATTTATAACAAAGTGCAAATGGCATTTATATGTTCACTGATGTCATAAAAAAAGAGAACTAAGTACTAGTGATCAAATGTGATCCATAAAACTTGGACATATATGGATATTTGATTTATATATTTCTAAACTTTTTCTTGAATTTATCCTGGCAGACAAACCCAAAACACAGAATGAGTGAATGGAGCAAATTGTGTCATTATACTGGATCATTTTTGTGGAAAGATTGTCTTTTCCTAGTAGTGGTAGAAAATTTTTATTTTCCACAAATATTACATGTTGGCACTCATACACTGAAGCTGAAAAAACTGATCACACAGAAGTCAAGAAGAGAACAGTTTACAAGATCTTTAAAAATGTAATTAGATAGATTATGGGTAAGATATACCAAAAAAGTTAAGATGATAAATTAACTCAAATTTATAGCACATTAGGGTGATTCAGCAATAATAATTACTTATACATTTCAAATAATCAGAGAAGAGTTTTCTGCTACTTAGCAAAAAAAGATAACAATTGACAAGATTGAAATTTCCCTGACTTGATCACAACACACTATATACACATGTTGAATTACAATGTTTCATCCAAAATACAAGTACAAATTACAGGGAATTCAGTCACATCCAGTGTGAATGAGGGAAGGATTAATAGGCAGAGGATTATTCTGGCTATAAATTATTAATTACTCATAAACATCTAATCAGCAAAAACTCAAGTGCCAATACCCTTTTCTAATGTGAGAGGGCATGATGGATCAGATCATACCAGATATAACTTCTAACAACATGGAGTGGCCCACCTCTCCTTTATTTATAGTCATACAGGTAAAGGGGCCAAGACCACAAGGGACTGGCTTCTTCTGTGAGGAAAAGAATGGGGTGGAGTTAGGAAAACCAATTGTTTTTGGAACTAGCATATCAATCAGAAGGTAAAACACTCCAAAACAGAGGTACTTACTCCTTAGGATATCTACAACAATCTATCATGGCTTCCAGTTCCTGCAAGTCAGAGCTCTGTTTCCCATGGCTCAACCAATTCTGATTCTGCTAGGTATGGATGACTCTCCACACAAATAATAGATTTCAATTAAAGATAAAAATAACCAAAAATCAACACTTCAATATTTTAACTAATTATCTACAACTCCTCAGATTTTTTGTCCCATGTTTATAAATATTTCACTTTTGTGGTTTCTGTTAATATCTTGAATTATAGATCTACATGTTCTAAAGAGTGATGAAATGACAGTCTCTTATGGATGATTTTCTGGCTGTCGTTTATCAAAATATGGTTGGAAATTATTGAAAATACATACCTACATTTTAAGACACTTGGATTAAAACACAAATATGCCTTGTAGAGAAAACATTCCATTGGTAGATCAATGACAAATTTTCTGTATCAAGTTTATTCTTGGACCTCTGAACTGAAAAAATGTTTACTTCATGCGGGTGATAATTTGATTTCTTTTGGAGAATCATCTTTCAGTCTTGGGTCAAATTTTTGTTTTTAACTCAGGTTTTAGTTTAACTGTGACTTTATTTGCTACCCTACTTCTAGATGACTGAGTAGAAAACAAAGAATTTGTTCCTACTAATATTTGATTACTGAACTTGGTTAACTTAGTATAGTTATTCTAGTGATGATAAAATCTTTTGTATAAATTTGATAGCTACAATGTGTATTCAAAATTTTCTAAAATACCAGCAATGATCTGTCAACAGAGAGTAAGAAAATGTTCCAAAATTGTGAAAATTTATTGAGAGAGTAACAGGCGTACTTATTATTAAAAGAACTAAATTAAGTCTCCCAAGTCAAAGGTATGAAGAATGGCATAATAAAAATAATGATCAATATATGTAGAGGTCATTACATGTCATAAACACTTTGACATTTACTACTTGATCTTCTTGCACACATAATACATATACAATTAAGGAAAGATGACTGACCATATTTTACAAATTAGTTGATCAGTGTATGGCACCATAAACTGCTGAAGGACTCAATTGAAAATCACAGATGCAAATTCAAACAATGTGTTATAGAGTAAATAACTCTCAAATTTGGATCAGTTAATTTATGAAAGATGTTAGTGCTTGTAATAAATGAGTATACAGATAGCAACAAAATAATATACCCACATATATTATTACTCCATTGAGATTCATTTCTTAAGACAACTGGAATTCTCTATTATTATACAATCTTCCTATTTGAAGTCACCAAAAATTGTATATATATTTAATATGTACATGGGGCTTAAATAAGAAAAAGAAGAAAATCAAGTAAGATACTACCTCAGAAAACTTCAAGATTAGAGTACAACCGAGAACCACATTCAATAATAAATAGTAATTCTGAATGGATTGGAAAGCTGATATACAGTGGGAGTTCCACAATTGTTACATAATCCAGATATTATTGAATAACAATAGAAAAATGTCAACTGAAAGATGTGAGAGAGATGTGAATGCTGAGGTGGGAAAAAGGTGTGTTGAGGTGAATTCATACATTTTCCTGATGGTAATTTTACAGACAGAGATTCATGAAGATAATACTATTTGAAATAAAGACTTTTTCTTTGTTTACTCCTAAGATATATATTCCATGATTCCTTAACCAAGAGATGAAAAATACCAACCATGTGATTTTTATTAGTCTAAGAAATGCATTTCTCTCTGAAGTTGGTATTGGACTCTCAATCAACACTATCCTTCTTCTCTTTCACATCTTCACATTCCTTCTGCAGCACAGGCTTAAGACCACCAAACTCCTCATTGATCTCTTGACCCTAATCCACACAGGGATGATGGCAATTTTGGGATACATAGCTACAAATGCTTTTGTGTCTCAGGATTTTGGGGATGACATCAAATACAAATCAATAATCTACTTGCATTGGTTTTCAAGGGGATTCTCCCTTTGTACCACCTGCATCCTAAGTGTCCTCCAGATCATCATTCTCAGCCCCAGATCCTCCTGCTTGACAAAGTTCAAGCACAAATTCCCACATCATAGCCTGTATTCCCTTGTTTTCCTGTGGTCTTGTCCATATCCTTGAGTGATAGCTTATTATCATCTTCTACAGTTTTCCCCAATGTGTTCTCACATGGTCCAGTATTTATTGCTCAATCCTGCACAATTGTATGAAATAGTTACTTCCTCAGGCATTTGTTTTCTGTATTAGGTGTATTCTGGGATGTCTTTCTTATAGGACTCATGACCCTCTAAAATGGGTACATGATGATCCTCTTGTGTAGGCATAAGCAGCATTTCAAGCACCTTCACAGCACCAGTCTTTCTCTGCAAGCACATCCCATATACAGAGGACCACCTCAATCATCCTGCTGCTCACAAGCTTCTTTATGCTCATGTAAATTTTGGACACCATCTTCTCCTTCCGATAAAATATATGGAAACATGACCCTGTTTGTTTTTCTATCCAGATGATGACAGCTAATGACTATGCCGCAACCAATACTTGGCTGCTAATCTGTACTGAAAAATGAATTATTAGCTTCTTCAAATATTTTTGGTGAGGATAGTACAAATTTAACTCCTGATCAAACAACAAATATAACTTCTTATATCTATATAAGTTCTCCTAATGTGTCAATTCACTGGCTTCTGAAGAATAAACCATGGCATAAAGTATATGCTGTCTGAATTAAGTGAATATAGAGATATGCATGCTTTATTAAATCTGTTACTTTGAAACATGTGAATAACAAATATATCATAAAAATGTCAATCATTTACCTTCATGAGATAACACAAGTGTCCAACATATCGGTTTGGTGTGAGCATATGACACTTATGAGGCAGGTGTTACCTTCATGACCTAGGTTAGACACTAAAATCACATTGAGAGTGTACAGCATGTTTTAATAAGTGCTCAAATGAGCTGTACATGTCAATATTTATAGCCATAAATTACTAACTAATCCATCAATTGTCCTTTCTTGACCTGCAAAAAATAATTGAATGTATGAACACGGTTGTCATATGCTCAGAGTAGCATTATTAATTATAACCTCTGGTGAAAACAAGTCAATGTCCAAAAGTGTATAAATATGTGAGTAAGGAACCCGCGCAGGGGTGAGGTTAAGTGACAGGGCCTGCGCGCCTAAGGGACAGGACGTGGGACATGGTGGACGGGACCACAGGGCTGTGGCGGGGCCTGCATGGGGCAGGCGGGCAGCGGGCGTGAGCGGTGGAGGGGCGGGGCCATGCCTGGGCCAGACTCGGGAGAAGTCTGGTGGGAGCGGTGCGGAGGGGTGGGCCGAGGGGTTCAGGGTCAAAGCCCACTGGTACTGGGGCTGCAAAGAGCCACGTGACCCGCCCGGGTGGAATGTAAACACCACCTGCTGAGAGTGTTTGGGCCCAGCTTGGTGGGCTGACCGGGTAGGCTGACCGGACCAATGCATGAGAGGGGCCGGGTGCAGAGAACCAGTCATTCGTCTTCCTCGCGTCTGCACGACTGCACGTCCTCCCCACCCCTGAAACGCAGAGTTCCGGGCCTAGGATGCGGGGCATGGATGTCCCCAAGGTCACAGTGCCAAGGTCTTGCTAAATTGCTTAGGTCCTTGCTAAGTTGCTGAGTCTAGTAGAACTTGGGATCCTCTTGTCTCAGCCTCCTGAGCCTCTGGGATTACAGACAGGAACAGTCCACCACAACCAACTACAAAGATAAACAGAGAGGTGTTAAAGACTTCTGAGCTTCAAACCAAGACTTTCTCCTTGATCAAGCTGAATATTTGAGAATTGAAAAACAACGTAGCTACTCATTCACAGTGTGATGTGATATCACCTAAAACCGAGGGCCAGGAGTGGGCATCGGATGGCTTTTATTTCTGCAAATGTCTTCATAACCTTCGGATGCTGGATAACAGAGGGGAGCTGGTGACTGTGCCATTAGAATGGACTCATGCTCTGCCTCGCACACTGTCGGTGAGTTCTGTTTTGAGCGTGAAAGCTGGCAGGCCTGCTGCCCTCATGATGCTCAACAGTGGAGGGGCAAAGGAGCCTACCTGTCAGAACAAAGCAACAAGAGGAGTGCAGAGGAGGGCATCTAACAGTAGGCTCGTGATCCTTCAGGGAGCAGAATGGGGTACAAAGTGGTCACTGAAACTGACTTCATCAAAATCACTGCTGTGTTCTGTGTGTTCCCCCCAAATTTGTATTTGAGAACCCCCAAGGTGATGGTGGAAGGAGGGGAGACTTTACCAGGCAGGTGATTAGTACCCTTATGAAAGAGGCCTGAGAGAGTTTCCTTGTCACTTCCACCACGTGGGGTCACAGTGAAAAGTTGGTCTATAAACCAGGAAGTGAGCCCTTACTAAGACGATGGACCTTCCAGCACTTTGAACCTGGACGGTTCAACCTCAAAAACTGTGAGAATTAAGTTTTTGGATGTTTACAAACCACTCAGTTTGTGTCAATTTGTGATAGCAGCCTGGTCAGACTAAGACAGGCACCAACACCCTCCATCTTGCCAACTCCAAAAGGCTTTTTCCAGGCTTAGACTTGGTGACCTACCTCCTTTTCTTAAGAACACTGCTGCCCTTGGCTCCAGCAGCAAGACACCTGCCTGGTTGCTTCTACTCTGTGTCTTTGCTCCTCCTGTCTATTTAAATGATGAAGTTCCTCACTGGGAGCCTTCTTCTCCATAAACTTCCTCCCCAAGTGCTCCTGCCACCCCCAGTCCACACCTCTACCCTGCCTACAGGACATCTCCACTTGTTTGTCTGCCAAGCAATTGCAATATAAGATGCTCCGAAATGAACTCTGGATTCCCTACCTGCTTCTCCCTTGCCTCAAAAAAATGGAACCAACATTCGTTCTCTCAGTTGCTCAAACCCCAAATCTGGGTTTATATTTATCCAGGATTTCCCCTTTCCTTGCCTCTATATTACATATATTAGCAAGCCTCTGTGCTTTCAGTTGACCCCCAAATGTTTCCAATCTGTTCCTTCCCTCTTTCTCTGCTGCCAGCCTAGACCAAGCCACTGTCCAGTGTCTGGATGCCGTAATGTCTCCTGAATGGGTCTCCCTCCAACACTGCTTCTTCCCTGCTAAAATGCCTTTGTCACTGAACAGAGCCATCCCTTTTAGAAGTAAATTCTATCAGATCTGCCCAGTCTTAAAACCAGATGACAGCTTCCCACTGATTGTAGAATAACATCACGTCTCTCAGTGGGGAGTACAAGGTCCTGCCTGGCTTGGCCCCTGCCTCAGCCAGCCTCATCCTGGGCCTCTCTCCCATGGCTCCTTCTGCTCCATCCTCTCTGGCTCACTTCCCCTTTCTCTGACACGCCAAGTCTTTTGCTGCTTTAACGTGTTTGCACCTGTTCTTCGCCCCCACCCCCTTGTTCTTCTCCAGCTTTCTCAGAGACTGACTCCGTCAGTGTCAATATCCTCTCCTCATGGGGGCCTTTCCCAGTCACACCCTCTAAATTTAGTCATCTCTGTCTCAGGACTGTTATTTTCTATCTCATCTCTCACCAATCTTCTCACAGCATCCTGTTTCATGTTTGATGCTTTTAATGCGAACAAATTCAAACATACACACAAATAGAAAGATGATATAGTACAGTGAGTCCTCGTGTGCTTATCCTGTATGTTTCATAATTAACATTTTGTCATACCCACTTCATTGAGCCAGGGTTATTTTTTATTTTTCTTGGCTGAAATATTTTAAGGTAAATTACAAACATGATATCATATCACTTTTGCATACTAGAGCAGGTGTTGCTACAAATGTTTTCCCACATAACCCTAACACACCAGTAAGACACCTAAACAGAAGGAACAATAGTTCTTAGCATCATTTAATACTCAGACTAACATCAAATTTCCCCATTGTCTCAAATATGTCTTTTAGAATCAGAGTCCAAACTGGATCCACATCCTACATCTGGTTTTGTCTCCTTTGGTCTTTTTCGCCCTGTAGGAGCACCTTCTTTCCCATCTTTGCTGTAGAAACCAGGTCAGACTCCTGTAGCATCATTTCACATTCTGGATTTGTCTGTTTGCTCTTTCATGGAGTCATTTAATTCCTTCTTTTATTCCCTGTCTTTCCTGTAGATGGGAACAAGTTCTAGAAGCTAAGTTAGATTCACATCCATGGGTGATGCTACGTGTTCTGGTATCATCACCTCTAGGGCCTGGCTGTCCCCCTTCACAATGCTAGGATTGGCTGGAGGGGTCAGGTTGCAACAGCCTGATCCTTCGTAGTAAGGTTCTCCATCAGCTTCTCATGTCACAAAAAAAATTGTTTTTCAAATTAGTTATTTGATCAGGGTTTTCTAAATAATGTGGATTTTCTATTCCTTTCATTTTTTTTTTTTCAAATTAGAGGCATATCCCAGGGGACGGTGTGTGGGAATGGTCACCCTGATGCGGTCAAGGGACCATATGCACAGTCTAGAGAACCTAGACACAATCATAAAATGGACTAAGAGTCCTCTGCTTTTTATCATTTCTGTGCCCTTGTGATTCTCGAACTACGTTAGTCATGAAACACTCCTCCCCGCAGCAGCAGAGTGTCCCTGTTCCCACCCCCACCTGGACACACTACTGTTTATTCACTAAAGTCTTCTGGAAAGAAATTTTCCAGGCTAGTTGGTTGACTTGAAGTATAGCTCATATGGTGGAATAAACACTTCATTCTTTTAAAAAAAAAATGTAAGTAAAACATGACCTGGACATACCATGGAATATTATTCAACCTGGAACAAAAATATATAAATTTCTGAAGGAGTAATTTGTGAACTTGAATACATTATTGCAAGTGACATATCATTTACAAATTATCCAATGCTGTAAGGCACTAATTTTGAAGGTGGATCTGAGAATTAAAATTCATAAACACAGAAAATAGAAGAATTAAAATTCATAAACACAGAAAATAGAATGAGAGCTACCAGAAACTGAGGAAGAAGTTAGTGAAGAGTTCTTATTTGATAGCCACAGAGGGATAGTTTAAGAAGAAGAAAAAGTACTAGAGATGGATGGTAAATATTTTCACAATAGTATGAATGTGCTTATTGTCTCTGACCTGCATACTTAGGAAGCATCAGACTGTTGAACCAGAAGAATGAAACCGGATCTGGCCTCTAACATAATGTGTTGCACCCTATGTATGTATAAAATGTCAAAATACATGTTGCTGTTATGTGCATCTAAAAGAAATCAATAAAATTATGTTGTTGAAATAAAAATAAAGAATCAAAATATTTAATTTTCTGTGATATGCAGATTACCATAAAAATTGACCATTAACCTTCTTTATGTTAAAGGAAATATGCCTAGTACACAGAGAGAAGCACCACATGTTCTCATTTATTTGTAGAAAACACTAAGGAAATCTAATAGAAAAGAATGTAGTGTTGATCCCCAGAGAATGGGAAGAAGAGAGAGAGGACAGATAGTAAGGGGCACCAAGAACCTAGTGGAGAAATCTCTTCTGATACTTCTTTGGCAGAGTAAGGTAAGTACTATTGTAGCAACTTAAAATGTGTTTCAAAATGAAATTCCTGATACATAAAAACAATTAATAGTTGAAAAGATGAAAATACTTATTATGGTCTGATTACTACAAATTATACACATGTACTGAATTACCATAATGTACCTGATAACAAATATATATAATATATATTATATATATATTATATATGTTATATATGTTATCTTAAGTGTGTGTGAACAAATTCTGTATAATAAAATGACTTTTACATATCATGATTCCAAAATTAACAAAATATAGTTTTTTAAAATTTCTAGAAGTTTTAAGATATTTTAGTGAGTTGGGTCTAAATCTTTTTATGGCCAGCTTTTGAACCCTGCTGGGATTAACCTCTGAGTCACTGAACTGCATCCCCAGCCCTTTACTATATTTAGTTTGAGACAGGTTCTCAATATTTTGCTTAGACCCTTGCTAAATTACTCAAGAGTGACTTTAAAGTTGCAATCCTCCAAACTCAATAGTCCCAGTGGCTGGGGTTACATGTGTGTGCCACCTTGCAATTGATCTAAAGAAGAAGGACATGTTCTTGTTATGGATTCAGTTAAGGAGTAGTGTGTTCTGCTTAGTCTTTCAATGATACTTTTTTAAGGTACCAACAGTTTCTTAGTTTTCTGGGTAATATATTTCACATTAAGTCAAAATGTCAAATTCAAATTGTAGAGGAATACATGGAAAATTACTGGTCCTGAAACTTATGCATGAAAATTTTGTATTTGTAGTATTATTTCAATAAGGAAAAGGAAAAAAATGTTAGAGGTTCTTTTCTAAATAAATTTAGTATTATTTTCACTGAATATTTCACATGATGTACTATGAAACATGTGAAAATTCTACTGCCTTATAATATCATTGCTCCTCTGTGGTAATTTTACCTTTAAAATTATGACCTAAGAAACAACAGAAAACTTATATGTGTCATTTAATAGAGAAAACTCTACTTGAACAGTAATTCTTATTTTTGAAAATATTAATATCTGGTAGCTAATATTTTAACTAACATTGCTTAAAATCTTCATTAAAAAGCAGAAAATATGCAGTCACCAGGAAGGAAGTATTATAATCTCAAATTGCTAGAAACACCTAAAATTTTATATTTCCATACCAATTACAGTGATACACAATCTGTGTGGAAAGAGAAAAGACTGACCTAAAACACATTTTCTCCCATACTTTTACTCAACAATACACTTCTGAACCCAGAAATGTGGAATTTGTTATTTTTTGTTGTTGCTCTTGTTGTTTTAGTTATCTCACCTATCATGCAAGCAATGCTGCAGCTGTGGACACTAGCTGGGTATCCTTTAATTCAGTTCAGTTCTTAAACCCAATTCAGTTTTTAGTCCACAGAATGAGGGCTCAATCTTGAAGATCACACCTCCCATATTTTAGATGCCAATCACAAACCCAAGTTGTTTTGTCTGTGTTACTGACCCACTAGCTATAAATCAGGGTTTGCATAGTCCTCTTCTCAGGTTTGATTAACTTGCTTGAGCAACTCAAAGAATGGAGAAAAACATATTTTCCAGTTTGTTATTAAGAATATTAGAAAGGACACAGATGTAGAAATATGTAGGACAAGCATGGAGGAAGAGGTCTGGAGCTTCCATGTCCATACTCCAGGAATCTCCATCTGTTGAGATATCCAGAAAGTTTCTGAAACCAGCATTTTGGTGTCATTTATAGAGACTTCATCAAAGTATGGACAACCATTGAGAAAAGTAACTGGAGAAGCATATGATCTAGTCCTACTAGACTGGGTAGAAAAACACTGCAAGACCTGTTGAGGTTTCTCTTGGCATCTCTGTATAGCAGTCCTTTCTCCAACATATGGGGCAGAATTCTGACTGACATGAGGGCCATATGACATAGTATTGGACCAGAGATGTTAATGAATTTCTTTACAGTCAGATCCAAGACAGAGGAACATCAGAGACTCTATGCCTTAGGAAAGTGAAATTCTAGTTTTTGAGCCCAGGAACTATGAATATGGAAATATGCATACAGATATAGAGAGATATATAGATATCTCACATGTGCAAATTTCTGATTATACTATATACTGTTAGTATATATATTTTTATAATATATATATACATGTATGTGTGTGTGTGTATGTATGTGTGTGTATATGTATATATGAATATGTTACTGAAAACACAATCAGGCATGGTGGTGCATGCCTGTAGTCCCAGTTACTTGGGAGGCTGAGACAAGATGATCACAAGTTCAAGGACAGTCTCAGTGACAATGAAATTCTGTTTCAAAATAAAAGAAGACTGGTGATGTAGTAGAGTGGAAGAGTGCTTTTCTAGCATGTGTAAGGCCTCAATCCCCAGCACTGCAAAAAAAGGTAGTGCAAATGCACAAAAATGTAATTACAAATGCATATTAATCATTATTTTACCTAATTAATTATTCCTTGCTTTAAAACAAAGAAGGAATTTTTAACATGGGCCTCAAGGGCTACCATAAACCACATACTGGTGAAGAATTAGGGTTAAGGTTAAGGTTAGGGTTAGGGTAAACTTCATGAGATCAAATTAACTTCTCTACTTCATGGTTATTTGTGAACCTCATATGTGCTATTCTGCCATATACCCTTATTTTTTTAAACACTCACTTGAGCCAGGCATCATATCTTACCAGTGATGGAAGTGTTGGGGGTCTCCTGAGCACTGCTGCCCTTCAGATCTTGAGCAGCAATCATGAGCCACATCCTCAGAAACTGTCTCCTTCAGACACCTGATATGAGCCATAGGAGGATCTTGTAGGAAAGAAAAGTAATACAGAAATCACTGTGTCTTATAAGAGTAACTATGTGCCTGGCACCATACTAGGTACTGGTCAATGACCAATGACTTTGATACTTTTGGGTATTGATCAGAGCAACCAGAGGGTATAATGAACTTCTCACCAGACTTTTTCCTTATACTTTTCTCCTCTACTCCCTAAGTACAAATTTGAAAAAGTCTGAATTCATGTAAGCATTTGTGAACCCACAATATCCACAGAGCTATGTACTTGCACATGCTTAGGCCTGTGGGTAAGCATTTCTACCCTCATTTACAGAGGAGAGCTTGGTTCACAGAAGGCCATTCCCTGTTTTATCCTCATTCATTAAGATTTAACATGGAAAGTACATCCAGGGCACACTGGAGCAGGACATCACACTGCCTGATGGAGAAGGATTCCATATGTCTCTCCCTTTTCATTCAGTGGGCACCAAGTCCCAGCACAGAATGAGGCACCTTTGTCTGGGGTCCCTTTATCTCCCAACAACCCAAGTGTTTCAGTTCCCACAGAAGGGTACCCACACACTCAGTGAGTCCAAACACCTGGAGATGGGACCATGCTTTTCTCACCAAATCACCTGGATATCTTAAAACATCCTCCTGGTCACCATGATCAACACGATGACTCTAGCCAGAGCAATCAGACAAACCAAAGAAATTAAAGGGATATGAATAGGAAAAGAAGAACTCAAACTATCCCTGTTCGCTGATGACATGATTATATATTTAGAGGAACCTGGAAATTCCACCAGAAAACTTTTAGAACTCATATGTGAATTCAGTAAAGTAGCAGGTTACAAGATCAATGCTCATAAATCCAATGCATTTTTATACATAAGTGATGAATCTTCAGAAAGAGAAATTAGGAAAACTACCCCATTCCCAATAACATTGAAAAAAAATAAAATACTTGGGAATCAATCTCACAAAAGAGGTGAAAGACCTCTACAATGAGAACTACAGAACACTAAAGAAAGAAATTAAAGAAAACCTTAGAAGATGGAAATATCTCCCATGTTCTTGGATAGGCAGAATTAATATTGTCAAAATGGCCATACTACCAAAAGTGCTATACAGATTCAATGCAATTCCAATTAAAATCCCAATGATGTACCTTACAGAAATAAAGCAAGCAATTATGAAATTCATCTGGAAGAATAAGAAAACCAGAATAGCTAAAGCAATTCTCAGTAGAAAGAACGAAGCAGGGGGTATCGCAATACCAGACTTTCAACTCTACTACAAAGCAATAGTAACAAAAATGGCATGGTATTGGTACCAAAATAGACAGGTAGATCAATGGTACAGAATACAGAATATGGACACAAACCCAAATAAATACAATTTTCTCATACTAGACAAAGGTTCCAACAATATGCAATGGAGAAAAGATAGCCTCTTCAACAAATGGTGCTGGGAAAACTGGAAAACCATATGCAACAGAATGAAATTAAACCCCTATCTCTCACCCTACACAAAACTCAACTCAAAATGGATCAAGGACCTCGGAATCAGACCAGAGACCCTGCATCTTATAGAAGAAAAAGTAGGTCCAAATCTTCAACTTGTTGGCTTAAGATCAGACTTCCTTAACAGGACTCCCATAGCACAAGAAATAAAAGCAAGAATCAACAACTGGGATAGATTCAAACTTAAAAGCTTTCTCTCAGCAAAGGAAACTATCAGAAATGTGAAGAGAGAGCCTACAGAGTGGGAGAATATCTTTGCCAACCATACCTCAGATAGAGCGCTAATTTCCAGAATCTATAAAGAACTCAAAAAACTCTACACGAAGAATACAAATAATCCAATCAACAAATGGGCTAAGGAAATGAACAGACACTTCACAGAAGAAGATATACAAGTAATCAACAGATATATGAAAAAATGTTCAACATCCCTAGTAATAAGGGAAATGCAAATCAAAACTACCCTAAGATTTCATCTCACCCCAATGAGAATGGCAATTATCAAGAATACAAGCAACAATAGGTGTTGGCGAGGATGTGGTGAAAAAGGAACACTCATACATTGCTGATGGGGTTGCAAATTAGTGCAGCCACTCTGGAAAGCAGTGTGGAGATTCCTCAGAAAGCTTGGAATGGAAACACCATTTGACCCAGCTATCCCACTCCTTGGCCTATACCCAAAGGACTTAAAATCAGCATACTACAGAGATACAGCCACATCAATGTTCATTGGTGCTCAATTCACCATAGCCAGATTGTGGAACCAACCTAGATGCCCTTCAGTTGATGAATGGATAAAGAAACTGTGGCATATTTATACAATGGAATATTACTCCACAATGAAGAATGATAAAATTATGGCATTTGTAGGCAAATGGTTGAAATTGGAGAATATCATGCTAAGTGAGATAAGCCAGTCTCAAAAAACTAAAGGACGAATTATCTCGCTGATAAGCGGATGAGGACATATAATGGGGGGCGGGAGGGGCTAGTATTAGGTTTAGGGTTAGGTTTAGAGTTAGGCTAAGGAGAGCGGTAAGAATGAAGGAAAGAAGGACTGTGTAGAGGGAAAAGAGGGGTAGGAGGGGTGGGGGGAGGGGAAAAATAAAATAAACATCATTACCCTATGTAAACGTAAAAAAAAATAAAAAAAATAAAAAAATAAAAAATAATAATAAAAAAACCACGATGACATCAGGTTACTATGGTAACCACAATGAGCAAGTTTCTCCACACCAGAAATGCTTACAAAAAATCTTCCCCTCCCCTTCCTCTGATTTAAAATATGCCTTCCTTATGCAGGCCACCATCTAAGATGAGTGCCAATTAGAAAAACTAATCTGATACACTAGCAGTAAGCCAAATTCTGGTCCAGTTGTGGAAACAAAGCTTGTATCTCTTATCAGGAATTTGTTTGCTTTAAAAATGAACCTAGGGGAGTGTTATCTTTATAGAGAGACAATGAAAGGTATCTTAGGACTCTTGCATATGACCTAGATATCTGAGATCAAACATACAAAATTCACACACCATGATATGTACTTTGCCATCCTTGGCAGAAAATTAAGAGACTGCTTCTATCTAACACCTTGACTAAATGACCTAGGAATTTTTTTTTTTTTAATTTTGAAAATATCATTTAAGGAATCTCAAATTATTTCAAAAAAGCAGGACTGGAATATATTTAGTAAACTGAAACTTATGCAAGTATTCAAATCATATATTGGATTATCCTGGGGAGTGCTTACCTGCATTCCTGATACATTCTGCTACGTGGAATGGATCCATGACAAAACACATCTAGTCTCTACACACTCATTCCTTCTCCATCATGGAAATCATTCATCTAATAAAAGAGTTGGGAAGATAAAACAGAAATTGCGTGATTTAGGTTTTCTCCCTTCAAAATTGTTGGTTATAATCTTGCCTTGTCCAGCATATGTTCTGGTCTCCCCTCAGGGATTTTTTAACAATAGGTCCACAGCTCACCTCCTATGACATTGTCTCCCCAGATTTTCTCTGGTCTTGATTCCAAAGTATTGAGTCTTTAAGAGCCTCCCCAAACACACCCTGTTCTTAGTCTGGATACTAAACTAAGTAAGGATTATGACAAAAATTATATTGAAATCAATATATTGACTTTATTCCTAATATAGGAAAATTTTCATTAATTAAATATAAATATATGAAAATGCTCACAACAAAAACAGATAAGAATAATCTACATATGTGAATATGACTTAGATTACCTGACAAGTGGGCTTCATATCAACAAACCATACCACTGAATAGACTCATACACTCAGCTGTGTTGCATCAGCATGGCCACAAAGGCCCTGAACTGAAAGACATACATATCTGGTATTTCCAAAAGGAGTCCTGTCTATACGTATTCAAGGAAAGTGCCTTCCTGACCAAAGGGTATCTCAGCAGCAGGACAAAGTATTTTAGGACACATTCTTTGAGGAATAGTTCTTGATGTGAAAAAAAAAAAACAACTCTCATTCTTATTACACACACATCATACAGACTTCAAAGAATATGGCTTTTTGTGTGGATTTTAGAGCTACTTACTGCAGCACTATCTTATTTTGTTAACAAGTATAATTATATTTGAAGGATCATCTTATAAATGGGAATTGAAATTACTTTATAAATTCTAAGAGTAGAGTGAAAACCTTAAACCTTTCCCATAGAAATCCCTTTAAAAAACAATTGATGAACTGTTTCTAAATGAAAACTCACACATAAAATCTCAGGTAAACTACAGTTGAAATTATAACAAATCCCCCTCCTGCACTTTGCAAGAATAAGAGAATGCCCTTTTCAGTCAATGGTAACAGACTACAAGAGGTAAAGTTCACAAAGCCACATATGTTGGGTTTATATCTCTCCTTAACACACAACCCAAAACAATAAATATTGATTATCTCACAGGACTTTGTGTTGACTTGATCCAACTGGGCCTTTTATGATCCACGTGGTGGCTGTTATCTGGTGATGTATTAATTTGGAAGCCCCAACCATCTGGAAAATAAAGACAATTCCCTCAAAGTATGACAACTGGTATTGGCATCTCCTGAGAACAGGTAGGAAAACTAATTAAAGCACCTTGGCTCCTTCAAAAAGGCCCACATATATAAGGTCATCAGATTACATTTAACCCAGCTAATTTTGTACACCAAATAACAGCATATAATTTTTATTCACATGCAATATCATTTTGTTTATCTAAAACTCAAATTTAGGTGGATGTTCTCTATATAATTTTATTTGTTAAATATGGCAATTTTGGGGGAAGACACACTGAACCTCTAAGTTTTAATGAGCATCTGAGACAAATCTTCCAATGGGTCAATTCTGGGAAAAAAATCACATTGACACTAAAGAAAAAATATCTGATAATGTCTGCTGCTAGCAGCATTAGGGGGAAATAGACACTAGCATACGGTTTTGGTTCCAAATGGTGTTATCCATTTTCTGAGGTCCATATTAATATGGATTAATAACTTGAATGATCTTGAAACAGAAGCTCTGTTTCCACAAAAATGGAAGATTCAATGGCAGTTTTAGAAAAAAATTTTAAGGTGAATCAGACCTGAAATCTAATTAAAGGGCTGACTCAGCAGGTCAGGGGCCACATAAGTTTCTTAAGAAAAAAATGGCCAAATTTATTAAACAGATTGTTTAGAGTATCTAACTCTAGGATCCTCATGTTAGTACCTGGAATTAATCTCATAACAACACTTTGGATGAGGTATTCATGTAAGAGTGTGAATACAAAACATTTGCTTGTAACCAAAGAGCCAGATGTCTAAGAGTTTATTCACCAGTACAATTGCCAGAGTCCAGGAGAGAACCTGCCTTCTCAGCACCTTGAGTTTCTGGTGGCCAATCTGTATCAAACATGCCAGGACACATTCTGCTATGAGGGTTAATGTATTTTCCCTGTGTTCATCCTTCAGCAGGGAGCTCAGTTTGGAACCCCTTACCCTTTCCTCAGAGGAGGTTCATGGCAGGATTGGAAGCAGAAGCTATCTGAAGTCAGTGATTCTTTTATCTTTTATGAAAACACAATTCATGGATGGTTGGAACTGCTTGTACTTTACAGGAAGGTGAGGACATCTGAAGATATAGAAGGGTAGAAAAAGGAATTTTCTAAGATAGGGAGCACAGGTGAGGTATAAATGTCCTTCCAAGTGTAGAGAACTGACCACTACTCCATATCTATACTTGGGTTAGCTCTGTAGATGTCCCATTAAGGCTGGACCTCCCCTTATGACATATTTTTTTACCTTGAACCAGGAGATCCACGGAGGAGGAAGGGATTTTCAGATTTCCCCTAATCACAATACACCTTGCATTCTCAGCAGATGTGGCATCATGAAGAAGGGTCTCAAAACAGGTACTTTGGGGCAAAATTGTCATAGATATTTCAATGGTTTGGGAGCCTCCAAAGGACTATAGTATATACAAAGATACAGACAACATCTATAATATTAAAATGTTCACATTCCACTGTTAAGTGGGGATCAGTAGATAAAAAATGTCTAAAACAATTCCTTGGGGGGAAGGTAATAATGAAATATGATTTGACAAAAACTATACACAGCCACCTCTCTTGCTTACTCAGCAACCTCTTTTATTGGTAGTGGTAGTAAGAGTGGTAATGTTGATGACAATAAAGTGATAGAAATGAAATTCTGCCTCTTTGGGTTAAGAGGATTGGCTATGGGTTTATGTGTATTGAATTGTGTTTTTAAGGCAATACACAGAAAATAATTAGAAAAGCAGGTGTTTCCTATGAAAAAAACTTAAAAGTATTGCTTTGTTCTCAAACCTGTAGTCTGCATGACCAAAGAAACTGGATCATAAAGCAGGAAACATAAAGGGAATTAATAAAATGAAGTTTCAATTTACACATTTAAATGAAGAGGATGGTGCCTATATGCCAACACTATGTTGGAGTGTTGACCCTATATTTTCTCCTAGCACTTCCAATGTTTCTGGTCTAATTCCTAGGTCTTCAGTCCACTTTAAATTAACTTTTAGGAAGAGTAAGAGATAGGGATCTAGTTTCATTTTCTACATAGGGATACACAGTTTCCCCAGCACCATTTGTTTAAAATGCTATCTTTTCTCCAACATATGTTTTTTGGCAAATTTGTTAAGGACCAGATGACTGTATGTTTGTCTCTGTGTTTTCATCATTATTCATTTCTGTTTTTACACCAATAACATACTGTTTTTGTAACTATAGCTCTATAGTGCAATTTGAATCATTTATTGTGAGACCACCCATGTTACTTTTATTTCTCAGTATCATTTTGACTATTCTGAGTCTTTTATTATTACATATGAATTTTAGGTCTGTTTTTGCTCTTCAAACTGAAGATGTAAAACCAAGAATTGATCAATGGAATCACCTCAAATTGAATATCTGCACAGTGAAAAAAGAGCATGCATGACAATATATTATGATGGGAAGTGGGAGGGGCTGTGAAGAATGAAGGAACTTTGAATGTTTTAGAGGAAAAAGGGGTAGGAGGGGGTGGGGATGGAAAAACAGTACAATGCAACAGACAGTATTACCCTATATATATGTATAATTACATGAATGACATGAATATACATTGTGTACAACCATAGAAAGGAAAAGTTGTACCCCATTTGTGTGCAATGAATCAAAAAGTGTCTGTAAAAATTTAAAAAAATATTTTAATAAAAAAATAAGAGCATGAATAGTGAACCTGCAGAGTGGGAGAAAACACTTGCCAGCTACGCTTTTGAACAGGTATTTATATTCATAATATTTAAAGAACCAAAAAACTTAACAGCCCCCCAAAAGAGCAAATAAACAACCAATAAATGAACAAATAATCTGAACAGATATTTTTCAAAACAAGAAATAAAAATGGCCACAAATATATGAACAAATATTCAACATTCTTAGAAATCAGGGAAATGCAAATCAAATCTACCCTAAGGTTTTATCTCACTACAAATTTTATGGCAATGATCAATAATAGAATTAATAAGAGTTATTGGCAAAGTTGTGGAGAGAAAGGTACACTTGTGAATGGTTGGGGGTACTACAAAGCAGTACACTCACTTTGGAAAGCAGCATGGAGATTCCTCAAAAGACTAGGAATAGAACCACCATAAAACCCAACTCTACCCCTCTTAGTACTTATCTGAAATATCTAAAATCAATATTCTACAGTGATACATACTTAGCAAGATGTATATCTTTGCTACTCACAATAGTCAAGTAATGGAAGCAGCCTAGGTGACTCTCAACAATCTAATGGAGAAAGAAATATGGTATATATACACAATGGAGTTTTACACAGCAATAAAAAAGAGAAATCATGAAATTATATAATTTTCTGGTAAATGGATGAAGTTAGAGATTATCATGGTAAGTAAAATAAGCCAGGGTCAGAAAGTCAAGGGCCAAATGCAATCTTTCATAATGCAGGAACAATATAGAAAAAAATAAATTTTAAAAGGGGAATCTCATGGAAATAGAATGGAAAACAGTAGAGTTCATGAAGGAAATTGAGTAGGAGAAATGATGAATGGGAAATGGGAGGAACTATGGAACTAAATTGAGCAATTTGTGATATACACATGTATAAATGTATTACATTAAATTGTTTTTGTGTATGAGTATAACAGAACAATTTAAAACAATAAATAAATAGAAGGAACTCTACATAATACAGGTAGGAAAGTGGGACCAGGAGAAGGAGAGAAAAAGCAAAAGTACTGAGGATTGACATGGAGCAAATTATGCTATATGCATTTATGCATATGTCAGTATGAATCCTGGTATGATTTTTGACAACAATGCATGAATAAAACATTTTTTAAAAAAACTTATGGAATGACATCAACAAAATTCCACAATTCAAGAAGCATAAGCAATGTACTGCAAAGGGGCATGGCAATTTTTTGTATTATGGAACTGTTATATATCTTGGTTATGGGGATGGTTACACAACTGTCCATCCTTTTCAAGACTCAGAACTTCACACTGAAAGAGTAAATTTTACTTTAAATATTAGCTTAGTAAAAATAATTAGAAAGCATGCATAATGTTATGTGAAGAATGCAATGCTACTCTGTGATTCCAACTTGACATCTTAAAAATAATAAATGCTAGGCACAGTAATTTCTGTGCATGCCTGTAATTCCAGCAACTTGTGCACCCAAGGTAGGAGGATTGTAAATTCAAGGCTGGTCTCAGCAATTTAGAAAGATTCTGTCTCAAAAACAAGCAAAAAATAATTTAAAAGGGCTGGGGGTATTGCTCAGTGATTAACCCCAGGTTCAATTCCTGGTATAATAATAATAATGAGAAGAAGTAGAATAATATTAAGAAGAAGAATGCCAATATATCTATGCATGTGTGTGCATTTCCACATTCATAAAAAGAAAACTGTATGCCAAGTACAGACCAAAAACTCAAGTATGAACCAGATGTTAGCAGTGCTTACCTCTATGGAATGGAAGAGAGTAATGTTGGTCAGAAAAAGAGTTTTAATTTTGCTTAGCTATTGGACACTTAAAGACACATATATTTATATATTTAAAACCATTTAAAATAAAAATGTGTGGAAGATATTTTTATAAATAGTAGGGTACTGAGGATGTCTTTGCCATCTTTGTGATCTGGTTCATGGGAGCCAGGCAAAGGAGGCAAAAGAAATCAAGTAATTTAGAAATAGGAGGCAGAGATTAAATGCTTGCAAACAAATTTGACAAATGCTCTGAAACAAGGGATCTTGGAATTAACCTTATCTTTCATCTTTTAGCCAATGCATCATTATAAATGCAGAGTTCCAAACCAACTTTTGAAACATGTACAATCTACCATGGTCGACTTTGCCACACAGAAGCCATGCTGTACTATGAAAGTAAGCCATATTTTGCTTCAGCACAAGTTGACAGCTGTAAACAGACTGGAGGGACAAGAGTCTCCTTTCTGAATGGGCACCAGAAGAAACATGCAAATCACAACTGTCAATGCCCTAAGTCAACACGGCTTTTTCTCAGTGTACCTTACTTCCCCTCTCTGCTACCTAGAGTCACAGTCTTGAGGAATGCAAATTTCCCTTTCCAACAAAGTGGTAGAGACCTGAGGCCTGGAGTGGTTCCAGAATCTCAAAATGGCTTAAAGGTGGAATAACACAAGTATCTGTTTTATCTAGCCTACCTGGTTGATGAAATAGACATTTTGTCCGATTTTCCACACCTCCTTGACCACCACCCTACCCCTTTTCTATGCCCACCCAAAGTCCCATCTGCTCAAGACTTTGTGAAAGGTGAATCTTAATATTTCTTCCTAAGCTATATGAATTTACAAGTTCATACTTTCTTTGAGTTTAATTTGTTGTGTAATTTTTTTACTTCCTAAAATGAAGAGTTGCTTTGTTTATTCCCTCAGACTTCTTTTTGGAATTCTGGGGCTTTGATGATTCCACCTTATCATGGTTTTATCTGCTTTCCTCAAAAAAAAAATTTTTATTATCATTCAGCCATTCAACATTCAGTTCAAAATTCTGTCCACTTAAAAAAAAAGATGTCTAATTTTCATTATGATTTTTCTTTGATGCATGTTATTTTATTTTATTATGTTTGGGGGTGGATGTACACTCTCAGAACTCAATGACTGAGCTATATCCACAGACATTTTTTTTAAAAGGGTGGGTGTGTAGTTTACCCAGATTACCCAAGTTACTTAGGTTGGCCTTGAACTTAGGATCCTCTGATTTCAACCTCTGGAGAGACTGGGATGACAGGTGTTTTCCACCATGCTCAGCTCATGTGTTAGTTTAAAATGTGCTTCATTTTCAAACATTTGACACTATTGATTGTGTTTTAATTATTGATTTGTATCTTTCTTTCTTTCTTTTTTCTTTTTTAGTGCCAGGGCGAGAGTCAGTGGTGCTTAACCACTCAACTCCAACCCTAGACCTGTTTATTTGATTTTATTCTCTTACTATAATTTTTATTATTAATTTTGAGACAGTGTCTTGTTCAGTTACCAAGGGTCTAACTAAATTGCTGAAGCTGGCTTGGAACCTGGGATTCTCCTTTTTGCCCCAGCCTCCCAAGACAGGGAGAGGCCACCCTGCCTAAACTCCAGCTTACTTTTATGGAGTTCAGAGAAGAGCTGTGGCATGATTTCCTATTTTAGAAATTGTTGAGGTTTGCTTTATGTTCCCTTTTATGGTTAAGTTTGATAAACATTTCATATTTGCTCACAAAGAATGCATATTCTTTATGTTTTGCAGGGGTGCTGGTGATTGAACCTAGGGCCTTGTGCTTGATAGGCAAGCACTTTATGCAGTGAGCTCTATCCCCATATCCTAGAATGCATATTCTGTAGTTGTGTTGTGCAGTGTTGTGAGGATGTCCATTAAGTGTAGGTTGTTCACTATGTAGCTCCACTACCCTTTGTTTTTGCTGATTTGCTTTTTTGCTTATATCATGAACTGTTAAGAAAAGAGAATTTTATCTCCTTACCATAACTGATTCATCCATTTTTCATTTTTAAAAAGCATTCTAAGTTACAGATTGACCCAATACCTTTATTTTGTTTATTTACTTTTATGTGGTGCTGGGGAAGAAATCCAATACGCCACATGTACATATGCTAGGCAAAAACCCTACCACTGAGACACAAATCCAGTCAAAGTACATCATTAATTCATCTTGTTCTGGTCAAGCAGTGGTCTGATTGAATGTCTCCTCAGTTTTGTGTCTGTGTCCAGAAGATAGCTCCAGAGAAGTCTTCATGATTCCATGGGGACAATTTATATTTGCTGCTTAGGATGTGTTTCTGTCTCTATTTTCCTCTCTGCCCACTTGTCTGTTTTTCTCTCTCTCTCTCACTCTTCCTCCCTCCATCCCTCCCTATTTCTCTAACTTGTAATCCTGGAAACCCAGGATGACTAGATTACCCCAGGGGCCTTAAACAGGATGCCTCAGTCTTCAAAGGGGAAAAGAGAGTTTGGGTATATTTAGGACTGACAAACCTTGTGGTGCTAGCTTTTTCAGGAACACTGACTACTATGTGCAGAACTGAGCAGGGTCACAAAGTTTTGAGTTATACAGAAACATAAAATTGAAGGCAGAGATGGCAAACTTTCTCCTGATTTCAGTAACTCAGAGCAGTGTTATTTTGGTCTAGGTAAACAGCCACTGCTTTTGTTTTTGTTATTTTAAGCAAAGGTACTTTCTTTTAGGTCCCTCTTACAGCTTCTAATTACCAAGGACCTAAATGTATTTGGATCTGTTACCAAATGTAAAATGACTCAAATTGTGGTTCAAGAAAATGCTTATTTCTTAGGAATTAAAAAACAACAAATGACAAAAGTAGATAAAACCCGCCAAACAGACACAATTGAACTAGATAAACAAGAATTCTAAGAGACTCTTCATATACAAAATTTTGTCTAAAAAAGAGGAACCCAAAGCCCAAACACAGGAAAATCCAACTCCAAAGCAATTTCAACTAATTTTTACAAGTTTCTTTCCAGAACCAAAGGAAGTCAATGCAGAAAATGGAGGTGGATTCCAAGGAAGAGGGTTATAAATCAGAGGTCTATGAAGATCCCTAAGCTCTTATCGAAAGAAATTTTAAATGAGCTCCATTCAGTTATCTGCCTTTTAAATTGGGCTAAAGAGGTCATTTATTTAATAGGGATCAGAGAGAGGGAGATAGCTGTGGAAATGTGCTGTAAGCAGATTCAAACACAAAAAAATAGAAATTATTCTAATTCAAAGGCTGGATAACTGGGGTGGGGACTGTTATGATTCAATGGCAGAATGATCTAAAATTTGTGCAGCCAAATACAAAGCAAGAATGGTTGTAAACAGTAAGAAAGAAAAGACAAACAATGGAGAGAGGGAGGAGTGATGGAGAGATCCAGTGAGAGCCAGTGCAGAGAGTTCAGTAAAATCTGGAGCTACTTGATTCTGTCATTCTCTCTCTCTCTCTCTCTCTCTCTCTCTCTCTCTCTCTCTTTCCTTGTATCTCTCTCTGTCCCTCTTTCTGCCATCTTTCTCTGCCATCTATCTAATTTTTTGTTAGTTTAAATCATTGTGGAGCATCACACTGATAGATTCTGCATCCTGTGGCATTTCTTCATCAGTAAATTTGCTTCAGAATTTGGCCTAAGCCATGCCACTTTTTCCATGGACATGAGATACATTTCACCAGATTATTGTGGTATTGTTTCTTTTACTGCTTTTCATGGTGAACTCCTCCTCCTTCTCCTCTTCTTCTCCTTGCCCCAGGGGAAATGGGGGTTGCTGTTCAGTTTAAGAAGAGGTGTATGCTCTCTTTGGTTCCAGAGATCCTGCTTATGACCATCACAAATATCCTTGCACCACAGTCTTCTCCATGTTTGCCTCCACAGGCTCCCAGAATGAAGAAGCAGAAATGTGAGACCTTGGTACATTCAAAATGTCTCAGCTTCTCAGTCAGTCTGAAAACACTGGTCACTAGGCACAGGCTTAACACAATGTGACTGCCAGATGTCAGAGAGAGGCCTAGGCAAAAAATATCTCATAGGTCACAAAACCTAATCCCTCAGTCATAAGTGTAAGCAGAAAATGATGGGAAGCAGACCTTGATGGATTCAGAGAAGCCTTTAATCCTTTGAAGACTAGGATGCTGTTGGGACCCATTTTCCAGATGGGGAAGTGGACCCCCATTATAGAGGGAATTTTGGTTTTATAGGGTACAATGATGTAATCATTGAAAGCCATATACCTGCAACAGTTTTGACCATCAGGGGCTAGTTGTACAGATTAAAACTCTAAGTTGGGAGAGTGGTGGTTGTAAAAAGGTTGAAACTCATTGTGCTTATTCTGGGATCCTTTGTTTCCCAGAGTTTTAATATGTGCTGTGCCTCCATTCAGGGTTAATCTATGATGGGGTAAGGTCTAAGTTCAGGGTTCATTGTTATTAGGAAAGTGTGCACCTGGAAGAGGTTTAATGTTTGGCAAATTTTTCTTCCCTCACCCTGAACCACACTGTCCCTCCATTTTTCTTGGGGAGCTGTATTTTAGGAATATTCTTTTCCATAACCCTTCAGCAAGAAAGAATGAAAGGGGGAATCTTGGGTTGACAAAACGTCACAGAAAAGACAAAGACAAACTGGATGTTGGTGGGGCACCTGGAATTACAGTTTTTCTATTTGGGACACCACTGAGCCTTGAGCAGGGAGGATCACAAGTTCAAGATCAGACGGCGGGTAAATCAAGACCTGTCTGAAAAGAAAATAATAAGCCCTGCATGATGGTGCATGGGTGTCATCCCAGCAGCTTGGGAGGCTGAGGCCAGAAGGAGGATTGTGAGTTCAGTCATTTAGTGAGGATCTGCCTGAGAATAAAAAGAAAAGTGGCTTGGGATGTGGCTCAATGGTTAACCACTCCTGGGTTCAATCATTCTTGTACCAATAAAGGAATAAATAAATAAATGTGTGCATGCAGCTCAGGGATAGATCTCCCCCAGGACCCATCTGCAGCACTGAAAAAGCATATTTTTTTATGTATGTATGAGTGTTTATATATTAAATACTATTTATACATATGTATGTGTGTATGTGTGTATATATATATTTTTTTGTTTTTACATATTTACACTTATATGTGAGAGAAGGCACTCACTTGCTCACAGAATACACCAAAATCCCTGATAATAAAAGAACAAAGGTCACCTTTGCTGCAGAGACACACACAAGATACTCTTCTCTCCTGCCAGGTCATCTAAATTAGAGAGGCAAAAGACATACCATACCAGTCATCTTCCACCCAGTCATGGCCTGGGAGTAGGTGCCAGTGGCTTGGGTGACTCTAGATAACCTCAGCCCAATCACATGTCCCCCCAGTGGTGACAAAGACTTATTTGAATGTCTGCCCTATCAACTTTCAATGGTAGTCACAGTGCCTACCATTGTGACCATGGGAGACAAGGAATCACCCTGAATGAGTAGGAACAGGAAGTGAGGAGGAGAGAGCACCTGGGCCCCACTGAACCAGAAACCCCCAGCTACACTGTTGTCCTACAGTCACAAAGTGGCCCTTTCCCTCCCCAGGGGTCCTTCATCTCAGTCTCCTCTAAAACCACAGCATCTGGGAAAGTCTATCGGGGAGGCATTGTGAAATTAAAAATATGTATCAATCTGTAGTGCTTGGTACCCTTGGTGGGTGTGTGGCAGAGGGAAGGCTCTGCTTGGTCACTCGTGACCCTGGCTGAGGATCTCTTGATACAAGGGCAGATCACAATCCTGTAGTGGGATTTCCTCCTATTCATCAATGAGGACATCAAAGAAGCCTGTGGCATCCCTGCTGTCAGTGTCAAAAGACTTAGTACAGCATGTCTGTGTGGGGTTCCAGTACTGCCAGGCACCAAGTGGTGTGCACCTGCCAGGTAAGCAATGGAGAAGGGGAGGGGAGAAATGAGACCCAGGGGTCCCTGGACTGAGCATGAGGAAACATATGTTAGAGACCATCCCTGAGGTCCCTAAGTACAAGGTGGGGCAAAGAGGTCCCTGGCTCCAGAAGGGACTTAATGGGAAAAATAACCTTGGTTATCAATTTTTCAGTTACTTTTTGCCCCTCCCCTGTTGCCTGGGTCAGCAGCATCAAATAAGACATTCCTAAACTCAGGGTCAACAGGGTCACAAAGAGAACTGGAGCCAGGCTCTTCAGACCTCTAATAGTGTAGGCAGAGGTCATTAGGTTCAAGGAAAGGTTACACTGGGGGACACAGTTAATTCTGAGGTCCCCACACCCTCTCTCAAGACCTTGTTCCTGCCCCTCCACCTAGGTCATTATGACATCACAAAGTATATGAGAGTCAAGAAGAGAGACTGCGAAGGACACCACACACTGTTGGTCACTGTTCCCAGACCAACATGGAGGGAGGACACTGGGGAGCAGAGGAGGCAGGAAAAATTCCATAAGGCCACAGATCAGCACCAAGGTCACATCAGAAGAGGAGAAAACTGAAGAAGAGTGAGTGCAACATTCACATGAGTACTAATTATATAAACTATCCTATGATCCAGGTCTGTCAACTGCCTTGATTCTCTCCTTTTATTATACTCCTTCGTAATAACCTCACGTTTCAGAGAATTATGAAAAAATATATAAATGTTTGGGATGTAAAAGTACTACACCACCTTTTTTTGTCTTCTTTCATCAATACTTATGTGGCTTTTCTGCCCTGGTACTTAGGAGAAAAATAAAAATGGGCTGCTGTCCAAAGTTCTTTATACTCAGGTGTCTCTCTTCTCCTCTCACAGAACCATCTACATGCTCATAGCTGTAGCCTTTAATAGACAAGAACAACAACAAACAAACAGAGCTTAACTCTTTTCAAGGACTCTTCAGGAAATAAAAAAGTCAAGTCATTCCTAACCAAATGCCTATATTGTCCTTTCCATATCCAGGCATGACCCTACTTTAAATAAATCCCATGGGAAAAATCTAAATTTAGGGGGACAATACATTACTTTACAAAAATAAATAAATAAATAAATAAACTCACCATAACACTTTATCCTGGATTTTTAAAACACATTCAGCCAAAGTTTTTGTATTTAAAACAGTTAATATTCAGTTTCGATTATTCCTAGGCAACCCTAAATATCCACTCTCTATGGCAGTTTCTATTTGCTGAGATACAATTCTTACTTAGTCAAGCAGTAATACAAGCACTTAGGAACCTGCCTGATTACCCAGCATCTGCTTTTCAATGAAGCTTTCGGGCTCTCCACTTACCACCAATCATCAGGTCAGGAAGGGGAATTGTAAACTTGTCATGTTTTGACAGTGGAGATTTCTCAATGTGCCAATGGCATTTCTGCAGTTTCCAGGCTACTGCAGTACTTGGAGAGTATCAAGTAGATCTGAGAGACCACTCTGAACTAAATTTTAAAGCTCTTATTTCTGCAGCTGATAATCTACCAAAGGCTCAAAAATTATTCACTGTTTAAGCTTTTTCCCATTATCCCACATCAATTTTATTACATATAAAACAGAGTTCTCAGGTAATTGCCTACATTCCCTATTGTCCATAAAAATAATTGGTCTTACCTTTCCCTGCATGATTTGTGGGATCTCTATACTATCAATATTCATTTTCTTACTAATCCTGAATAAGTACACAAGTGTTGAACTGAATGTTGCAAGATACTAAAAGTTTTTGTCACTGAAACTCGACTTATCTTATTTTTGAAGATAGTCAACATTTTCACATCTACTTCACATAGTGCTGTCCCCTCTCCTCATCTTCTTTTGGTTCTGAATAATGTTTTTTTCATTTTCTTCCTCTGTAATATTCCCACAACCCTTATTATTCATCATGGACCTATTTGATCATTAAATCTAAAAAAGTCTTCAGTAGTGTAGTGACCCAGGGGAGTCACCTCTGTAATCCATATAGTCTTGGAGAATATCCAACATCTGGGTCATTTGGGAGAAAAGTAAATCTCAATAGCCTCTGGCAAGGTAAAGAAAAAGAGATACTCTAGTAGTATTTAAGGTGAGCTACCCTCACACAAAATTTATCAAAGAATACAATTTTATAAGTAAGCTGAATGATAAAGTAGAAATATAAATGTCACATAACTTTCTCAGAAACTCTACATAGTTTACATAAGAATACAAAGTGCCTCCATATGTAGCTGCATCCTTCAGAGCAGTTTTAAAGTTACAGTGGAGATATTCTCCACACAGCACATGTCAATTCACCAGGAACTATGGAAACCCTAGAGCAACCAAGGAGCCTATTTCTGGAATGTCACTTCACTCATTGAAAATAAATATAAACTTTCACTTTAATAGTGAAATAAATAAACACATGAAGAGTAAATGGCAAGATTCACTTATGTGTGTACCCCTTCCCCAAGATCCTAAAGAGCTGTGGTCAGCTATCTACTGCTATTCCCCACTTGGGGGTGTAAGACATTATCATCTACAAAAGTCTGAGAAGCATCATTTTAGAGAAGCATTCCCCTATGATACATGAGGAAACTTGCATACAGATAGTGAAAAGAGGAAAGAATTCAAAATAATGCATTAAGAACAAAATCAAGCTGAGAGCTCCTTGTTATCAGACATTGTTTTAAAATTTGCCTGAACAAAGAAGTACAGTGTTGACAAAACAATAGTCTTTTTTAAGAAAATGAACTTAATTTAAGCTTACCATAAAGATAAGCTCAAGAGTTAGGGAGAACTCCTGCCAGTTTCTAGCCCAAATTTTTGGGAAAGCATTGAGCTTAAATAAAGTTGAGTACTTTTGGGACTAATGACACATTAACTAACTCAGGCTGACTCCTTACTTCTTGGTGAGTGAGCAAAATCAAGGCTCAAAGGCGGTTTCAAAGGTTCATGAGATAAACTGGACCACCCTCAGGGATTGGTTAATGACAGTTCTGTGAACGTGATCAGCTCGTGCTTGCCATATAGTCCAATGGGACTCTTACCTGCGTGAACCCCCCTGCCTTGCAGACCTTTAAGCTGATTGGTTCCCGCCTAGCCCCCACCCTACATAAAAGCTGTGGAATTTCCTCAATAAATGAGTTCCTGCTGTGATGGGTCTCCCTGATGCATCTGATTGTCCTCCGCCTGGAGGGCTGGGAGTGGGCGATCAGTCGGCCCTACCTATCCTGATCTGACCTTGTTGGGGAGTGTCCCCTTCCCTTGCCACTGGTTGAGAAGGGCAAGGGGGCTTAAGACCCCAACAGAGTACTTCAATTCTTATCTCATCTCTGATATTTGCTAACTATATGACTTTGGACAAGACCTTTCTGGGTCTGAGACAAAAAACTTGGATGGAGGGTATTTATGGACTCTTCTCCATCTCTAACACACCTATAGTTGATATGTTAAAGAAAATTAAGCACAGTAATACATGCAATTATTTAACTTGCAAAAGATTAGAAATTTTTGCCAAATCTGAAGTTTTAGGTTAGTTCAGGCCACACCTGGGACATCATCCTAAAGGGACAATTTTGAAATTCTGGTCTTCTGATACCCAGCTCACATTTCTGGGAAAGACTATTCCAAGTACCCCTTGAGTTTAAATCAAACCCAACAGGTTAACAAGAATAAATGCTTACTAAGACTTTATTATGTGTCAATTTAACACAAAGTACCAGCAGGCAATTATAAAAGAAATGCTCAATGCTGACTCTGTCCTTGTGACTCTAAACAATACAGCTGGACTGATGAAGTGAACATACACTGATCAACCAGGCAGTAGATTAAGGTAGGACTTGCCAAATGCTGGAGAGGATTCCTAAATGCTATAGGAATTCAGGAAAGAAAGAATAATGGTGGGGAAAAGTGGGGTGGAATGAGATGCAATGGGGTGGGTGTATAATTTCAGAGAAAGTTGACCCTGAATTAGGGTCTTGTAAAAGAGGAAAACTTGAATCAGTCTCATGAAATAAGTAAGTTCCTCATTAATTAGGTTTTAAACAGTCACCAGCTGAGAGCAGTATAAATACTTATACCTGGAATGTAGGAAGTCCAGCAGCTTATCCAGCAGGTGAAATTTCCCACTAGCCTCAATCAGGTGGTCTCCAATTTCCTGGAAAAAAAAGGGCCCATTCCCAATCACATGCCCTGACTCAGGGTAAACTTCTTGAATAGAAAAGTCAATAGGTAGGCAACAGCAAGAGAACCCTTGCTCCTTTTAATCCATTATGTCCCTTAGTCACATCTATTTGAGGCATTTTATAACTATTTGCTTACATCACTATCTCAGTGCAGCTTAACACCAATTGCGGAGCCTGGCACATCCAAAAAGCCTAATAAATACTTGCCCAGGAATTGAACCCACTCTTTAGGAAACTGAGGCAAAGGGAGATGCCAAAGGTCAAGAAGATCCAAAAATAAAATGCTAAGGCTCTCACTCTACTAAAGGAATCAAGAAACAGGCTTCGGTGTATATAAGTGATTCTCAAGGTATGGGGTGGCAGAATATTGTGGAAGGGGTCATTGCCTGGAGTTTTTCTCTTAGTTGGGGGACAACTGCCCCTGAGGCCACTGCCCCAGATGCCTGGAGGTGTTTTCTTTGGGTGCTACTGCTGCCCACACTGCTGCTGCATACCAGAGGTCTTTTCTCTGGGCATGCCTGTGGTCTACACTGCTGCCACTGACATTGCTGCCCCTGACATCCCTGCTACCAAAGCTGCTGCTGCTCCCTGGAGGTCACCTGGATGTCTTCTCTCTGGTTGCCACTGCAGCTACAGCCACAGTTGCCACCACTGCAGCTGTTGATCCCCCACCATTGCCAACAACACAGATGACTGAGCTGCTGCTGAGCACCTGCCTGCTGTCACTGACCCCCTACCACTAACCACTTCTACCACTGCCCAGAGGTTTACTGCCAGGAAGACTCCAGATTTGGTTGCACATGACTGCATTCATTTTGAGACACCAGTCATAACCTGAGGTATGAGATACTGGTGGGTTTCCTGCTATTGCTATGTTGGGAAGTCAAGGTGCACCTGTCTGGGGACACCCACCAGGACCTGGAGGTTGAGTGTCAGATGCCTGTGGGTTTGGCTGTAAATGGGGTCTTCCTCCTGGGGGTGCTGGTTGCCGCCATCTAGTTTTTGTCTCTCAGGATTGCTCATCCCTGGTGGTCTATTTCCAAATTCCAGTATCATTGAGATCTTGGGACGGCAACATGGTCAAACTTAAGACATCTGAGGCCCAGATTGGTGGGATAGTGACTGGGTCTGTCAGGACCTGTCTGGGTCAGACCATCTTGTGGGAAGTCAGAGGCAGGGTTGAGAAGCATTTGGATGCTAGCAGAGACAGTTTTTCAATTTCCCACTGAGATTTATTTTATTTTATTTTTTTCCTCTGGCATCTCTCTCCACCATATTTGGAGCATGGTGTTTTTCATGCACCAGTTTGTTGAGGATGGAGATATATGCATGGTGTTTTGTAGTTCTGCTGTATATTCTTATATTTTTAACTTTTTTTCTCTTTATATATATATTCTTCCTCTTCCTTGTCTGTTTCTCTGGATTCCCTTTCTAACTTTTCTCCCCCTAATAGTCAATCTCTGTTGGTTCTTCTTCTACTCTTTCTGTGAACTTTTGCTTGTGGTTTCTCTCTCCTTCATGAACATCATGTCCTGCACTATTTCTGATTTATCAGTGTCCAATATTTGAGATTGCAAAACCTTTTGGCAAATGTTCTGTTTATATTGTGGACCATTATTGAACTCATCATTGCTGTTTATAGCTATAGGGCAGTGGACACCTTGGTGGAAGCTATTAGATTTGAGGATGAGTATTTTTTGTACTGGGTGCTGTTGCTGTTGGTCTCCCTCTTAATGGTGGTGTACTAGAAAACTTCAGGGACAATATAGTTCTGTAGGACAGAGTCTGTAGTACCACAGATTCATACTACTAGATGGGAAAACACACAAGCAACATGAAAAAAAAACAAGGGAAAAAAGTGCCCCAAACAAATCAAGATGCCCCAATATGAGAATCAACTGACATAACAGTAGAAAAAATGTCCACAAAGGAGTTTAGAATATAAATAGTTAAACTGATCTAATTAAAGGATGGTATAAAGATTAAAATCGAAGAGAAAATACAGGAAGTGAAGGATCACTTCAATAAAGCATTAGAGATTGTGGGGGAAAAAACAAGCAGAAATCCTTGAAATGGAGGTATCCATAAACCAAATTGTACTTGTAATGGAAAGCATCACCAATAGACTAAACTATTTAGAATACAGAACCTCAGACAATGAAGACAATATTATTTACTATTAAAAATAATGTTGATCATGCAGAGAATATGGCAAAATCCAAGAACAGACCTTCCAAGAATTATGGGAAAACCTGAAAATACCAAATATAGGAGTTATCTGGATAGATGAAGGAACAGAGGTATAAACCAAGGGAATGCACAATATTTTCAATGACATAATATCAGAAAATTTTCCCAAACCTAAAGAATAAAATGAGAAATCAAATACAGGAGGCTTAAAGGACTCCCAATGTACAAAATTACAGCAGACCCACACCAAGACACATTAAAATGAGAATGACTAAAATACAGAATAAGGGTAAATTCTTAAAGGCTGTGAGAAAAAAAAAGCAAATTATATATAGGAGAAAACCAATTCAGATCTCAAGTGATTTCTCAACCGAGACCCACAAAGCTAGGACATCATAGAACAACATATTTCAACCTTGGAAAGAAAATGGATGCCAACCAAGAATTTTATAACCAGCAAAATTAAGTTTCAGATTTGAAGATAAAATAAAAACCTTCCATGAAAATTAAAAGTTAAAAAAATTCACAATTAGAAAGTCTGTAATACAAAACATTCTCATCAAAATATTCCATGAGGATGAAGAGGGAAAAAAAAGGTAAAATCAGCAAAGGGAGAAACTACAGTAAAGGAATAGTCAAAGAAGAAACTACATCAAATTAAAAGCCAGGAATAAACCAAATGACCATGAATACAAATCATATCTCAGTAATAACCTTGAATGTTAATGGTCCCAATTCATCAAGCAAAAGATATAGACTTGCAGATTTGATTAAAAAAAAAAAATCCAAAAATAAGGTTTGTCCAAGAGACTCACTTCATAGGCAAAGACATCCACAAATTGAAGGTGAAAGGATAGGAAAAAAACATCACTCATGTGAATTGTGGAAACAATCAGGTGTTTGCATCCTCATATTAGAAAAGGTGGACTTCTAGCCAAAGTTAATCAGAAGGGACAAAGAAGGTCATTTCATTCTACTGAACGGAATTATACATGAGCAAGACATAAAATTATGAATACTTGTGCCTCAAAAAATGGAGCATCTATGTACATCAAACCCTTCACAATTTCAAGAATCAAATAGACCACAGCACAATAATACTGCATGACTTTAATACATTTCTCTTACTACAGAACAGATCTAAACAAAATCTAAATAAAGAAACTATAGAACTCAATATTACAATAAATAACTTAGACTTAACAGGCATATATACAATGTTTCATAAATAAATGAGTGATACACATTTTTCTCAGCAGTACACGGATCCTTCTCTAAAACAAACCACATCTTATGCAACTTATATCTCTTAGTAAATATAAAAAATGGAGATAATACCCTACAGTCTATCAGATCATAATGGACTGAAATTAGAAATAAATGGTAAGATAAAAAATAGAAGCTACTCTAATACATGGAGACAAATACACTGTTGAATGAAAAATGGATAGTAGAAGAAATCAAGGATGACATAAAAAAATACCTAGAGTAAATGAAAATATGGATACAACAAACCAAAATCTATGGGACACAATGAAGGCACTACTAAGAGGAAAGTTCACTGCATTGAGCTCATTTATTAAAAGAATAAAAAGTCAACAAATAAATGGACTAATATTATATCTCAAAGCCCTAGAAAAAGAAGAACAAATCAACACCAAAAACAGGAGAAGATAGGAAATAATTAAATCAGAACTAAAATCAATGTAATTGGAAAAGAAAGAAATGAAAAAAAATGACAAAACAAAAAGTTGGTTCTTTGAAAAATCAATAAAATTGATAAATCCCTAGACACACTAAAGAAGAGAGAGAAAAAACTTGAATTAACAAAATACAAGATGAAAAAGGAAATATCACAACACACCCAACTGAATACAGAATAATTAGAAACTATTTTGAAAATTTATACTCCAACAAAAGAAAATTCTGCAGACATTGACAAATTTCTACAGACATATGAACTATCTAATATGAATCAGGAGATTATACATGACTGAAACAGAATAATTTTAACAATAAAATTGGAAACACCATCAAAAGCTTACCAATTAAGAAAAGCCCAGAACCAGATGGATTCTTATCTGAGTTATACAAGATCTTCAAAGAAGAATTAATACCAATACTCCTCAAATTATTCCATGAAATAGAAGGAGGGAACATTTGCAAACTCATTCTATGAGATGAATATCAACTTGATACCAAAATCAGACAAAGACACATTAAGGAGAGAAAACTTCAGACCAATATCACTGATAAACACAGATGCAAATTCTCAATAAAATTCTGGAAAATTTCTATCAAAAATATTAAAAAGAGAGGGCACCTCTATCAAGTGTGGTTCATCCCAGGGATGCAGAATGTGTTCAACATATGGAAAAAAATAAATGTAAATTATCTTATCAATGGACTTAAAAGCAAGAATCATTATCTAAATAGATGCAGAAAAAGCATTAGACAAAATACTGGACTCCATAATGCTTAGAAAACTAGAAAAAATTAGGTATAGTAGGAACATACCTCAACATCATAAAAGCCACATATGCCAAACCCAAGGCCAACAAAATTCTAAATGGAGAAAAATTGGAAAGACTTTCCTCTAAAATCTGGAACAAAACAAGTATGCTCTTTCATCACTTTTATGCAACAATATCCTTAAAAATATAGCCAGAGGAATTACAATAGAGAAAGAAATTAAAGGTATACAAAAAGGTAAAGAAGAACTCAAACTATCACTATATGGAGTCTCCTTCCACAGGACGAGCCAAGATGGTGGACCAGAGGATGACTGCATCTCCTGTCACTCCAGAACCCAGGATTCAAGAAGGAGAGGCATTGAGAGTCTCAGACTAATATAGAGCCAAGATGTGAGTCTCCACCACTGAGTGAAACTTGGCGCGGGTGGCAGGCCCAGACAGGGTCGGCTTCTCAGAGCAGACAGTGCAGCTAGAGTCTTTCCCAGGCAACTCTGCTCCCTCTGGCAGCGGGCTTGTTCCGTGGCCAGATTCTCAGAGCGGGCCACCCAGTGAGAGCATTTCTGCACAGAGCTAGCTCCAAGTCTTGGAGCCAGTGGCGAGCTCCGGCCCACAGGCAGCCTCTGGAACCAGGGCAGGGCAGCCAGAGAATTTTCCAAGCAGCCCTGCTCGCTCGGACAGCAGGCTATTTCCATGGCCATCTTCTCAGTACAGGCCGCCCAGTGAGAGCCCTTCTGCACAGAGCCAGCTCCAAGCCCTGGAACCAGTAGCAGGCTAGGGGCAGCTTTCTATGGAATGACTACATTATCAAGTTCCTCCAACACTTCAGATTACTGAAGGCAGAGAGATGATATACTGGATATCTACAGGGACACTATAAGCCAATAGAGGAAATCTGCAATATCTCAGAGTCCAACTGATATCTGACCAGTATGAGAAAACAAGGGAAGAAAATGTCCCAAACAAACCTAGATAATATATCAATAAAACCCAATGACAGAACAGCAGAAGAAATGTCAGAAAGGCAGTTCAGAATGCAAATAACTAAAACAATCACGGAAGCAAATGAAGAGACGAAAGAACAATGCAGGCATTGAAGGAGGAGATGAAAGGGCAAATGCAGGAATTAAATGATGGCACCAATCAACAGTTAAAAGAGCAAATACAGGAAGCAAGAGATTATTTCAATAAAGAGTAAGAGATACTGAAAAAAAGAGAAATCCTTGAAATGAAGGAAACAATAAACCAACTTAAAAATTCCATAGAAAGCATAACCAATAGGCTAGAATACCTGGAAGACAGAACCTCAGACATTGAAGACAAAATATTTAACCTTGAAAAAAAAGTTGAACAAACAGAGAAGATGGTACAAAATCATGAACAGAATCTACAAGAATTATGGGATATCATAAAAAGGTCAAATTTAAAAATTATTGGGATTCAGGAAGGCTTAGAGAAACAAACCAAAGGAATGAACAATCTATTCAATAAAATAATATCAGAAAATTTCCCAAATCTGAAGAATGAAATGGAAAACCAAGTACAAGAGACCTATAGGACTACAAATATACAGAATTAAACAGACCTACACCAAGGCACATTATAATGAAAATACCTAACATACAAAATAAAGAGAATTTTAAAGACTGTGAGAGAAAAGAATCAAATTACATTCAGAAAGAAACCAATAAGAATATCAGCAGATTTTTCAATCCAGAACCTAATAGCTACAAGGGCCTGGAACAACATTTACAAAGACCTGAAAGAAAAAGAATGCCAACCATGAATCTTATACCCAGCAAAACTTACTTTCAGATTTCATGATGAAATAAGATGCTTCCATGATAAACAAAAGCTAAAGGATTTTACTAAAAGAAAGTCGGCATTACAGAACATTCTCGGCAAAATATTCCATGAGGAAGAGATGAAAAACAATGATTCAATTCAGCAACAGGAGGAACTACACTAAAAGAATAGCCAAATAAAGGAGAAACCATACCATGTCAAAAAACAAAAATGAGTCAAATGACTGGGAATACAAATCATATCACAATAATAACCCTGAATGTTCATGGCCTGAACTCATCAATCAAAAGACATAGAATGGCAGATAGTATTAGAAAGAAAAGCCTAACTATATGCTTCCTGCAAGAGACTCATCTCATAGAAAGAATTACGGATAGAATAAAGGTGAAAGGATGGGAAAAAATATACCATTCACATGGACACAGCAAAAAAGCTGGAGGATCTAACCTCATTTCAGTTTATGTGGACTTCAAGCCAAAACTAGTCAGAAGGGATAAAGAAGAACATTACATACTGCTTAAGAGAAGCAAAAATCAGCAAGACATAGCAATCATAAATATCTATGCCCCAAACATTGGCTCATCCATGTACATCAAACAAATCTTTCTCAATTCCAGAAAACAAATAGACCACAACACAATAATACTAAGCGATTTTAATACACATCTCTCACCACTGGATAGATCTTCCAAACAAAAATTGAATAAAGAAACCATAGATCTCAATAACACAATCAACAATTTAGACTTAAACAACATATATAGACTATACCATCCAACAAAGAACAAATACACTTTCTTCTCAGCAGCACATGGATCCTTCTCTAAAATAGACCATATTTTATGCCACAAAGCTACTGTTAGCAAATACAAGAAGAGAGAAATACTACCCTGTATTCTATCAGATCATAATGGATTGAAATTAGAAATAAATGACAGAATAAAAAACAAAAACTTCTCCAATACCTGGAGATTTAATAACACACTATTATATGATGAATGGAAAACAGAAGACATCAGGAGGGAAATAAAATATTGTTAGAAGTAAAAGAGAAAAAAGACACATCATATCAAAATCTCTGGGACACTATGAAAGCAGTACTTAGAGAAATATTTATTTCATGGGACGCATTCAAAAAAAGAAGTAGAAATCAACAAATACATGACTTAACACTATAGCTCAAAGCCCTGGAAAAAGAAGAGCAGACCAACACCAAAAGTAGAACACAGGAAATAGTTAAAATCAGAGCCCAAATCACTGAAATTGAAACAAAAGAAACAATTGGAAGAATTAACAAAATAAATAGATGCTTCTTTGAAAAAATAAACAAAATTGATAAACCCTTAGCCACACTAACAAAGAGAAAGAGGGAGAAAACTCAAGTTACTAAAATTCGGAATGAACAAGAAAATGTCACAACAGACAGGAGTGAAATACAAAACATAATTAGAAGCTATTTTGAAAACCTATATTCCAACAAAACAGGAAACCTTGAAGACATCAACATGTTTCTAGAAACATATGAATTACCTAAATTGAATGAGGAGGATATACACAACTTAAATGAATCAATTTCAGGCAATTAAATAGAAGAGGTCACCAAAAGCCTACCAACAAAGAAAAGTCCGGGACCTGATGGGTTCTCAGCCGAGTTCTACAAAATCTTTAAAGAAGGGCTAATTCCAATACTCCTCAAAGTATTCCATGAAATAGAAGAGGAGGAAACCCTCCTAAACACATTCTATGAAGCCAATATCACCCTGATACCTAAATAAAACAGAGACACATCAAGAAAAGAAAATTTCAGACCAATATCCTTAATGAACATCGATGCAAAAATTCTCAACAAAATCTTTGCAAATCGCATACAAAAATGTATTAAAAATATAGGGCACCACGATCAAGTGGGTTTTATCCCAGGGATGCAAGGTTGGTTCAACATCCAGAAATCAATAAATCCCATTCACCATATCAAGAGACTTAAAGTTATGAATCAATGACTACTTCGATAGATGCAGAGAAAGCATTTGATAAAATACAGCATCCCTTCATGCTCAAAACACTAGAAAAAATTGGGAGAGTGGGAATATTCCTTAATATTTTAATGGCCATCTACACTAAGCCCATGGCTAATATCATTCTAAATGATGAAAAACTGAAAGCATTCCCCCTAAAAACGGGAACAAGGCAGGCATGTCCTCTTTCACCACTTTTATTCAACATCATCCTTGAAACTCTAGCCAGAGCAATTAGACAAACCAGAGAAATTAAAGGGATGTGAATAGGAAAAGAAGAACTCAAACTATCCCTGATCGCTGATGACATAATAATATATTCAGAGAAATCTAGAAATTCCACCAGAAAACTTTTAGAACTCATAGGTGAATTCAGTAAAGTAGCAGGTTACAAGATCAATGCTCATAAATCCAATGCATTTTTATACATAAATGATGAATCTTCAACAGAAAAGTTAGAAAATCTACGCCATTCACAATAGCATTAAAAAAATAAAATACTTGGGAATCAATCTCACAAAAGAGGGGAAAGACCTCTACAATGAGAACTACAGAACACTAAAGAAAGAAATTAAAGAAAACCTTAGAAGATGGAAATATCTCCCATGTTCTTGGATAGGCAGAATTAATATTGTCAAAATGGCCATACTACCAAAAGTGCTATACAGATTCAATGCAATTCCAATTAAAATCCCAATGATGTACCTTATAGAAATAAAGCAAGCAATTATGAAATTCATCTGGAAGAATAAGAAAACCAGAATAGCTAAAGCAATTCTCAGTAGAAAGAACGAAGCAGGGGGTATCGCAATACCAGACTTTCAACTCTACTACAAAGCAATAGTAACAAAAACAGCATGGTGTTGGTACCAAATTAGACAGGTAGATCAATGGTAGAGAATAGAGGACACGGACACAAACCCAAATAAATACAATTTTCTCATACTAGACAAAGGGGCCAAAAATATGCAATGGAGAAAAGATAGCCTCTTCAACAAATGGTGCTGGGAAAACTGGAAAACCATATGCAAGAGAATGAAATTAAACCCCTATGTCTCACCCTGCACAAAAATCAACTCTCCATGGAACAAGGACCTCAGAATCAGACCAGAGACCCTGAATCTTATAGAAGAAAAAATAGGTCCAAATTTTCAACTTGTTGGCTTAGGATCAGACTTCCTTAACAGGACTCCCATAGCACAAGAAATAAAAGCAAGAATCAACAACTGGGATAGATTCAAATTTAAAAGCTTTCTCTCAGCAAAGAAAGGTATCAGTAATGTGAAGAGAGAGCCAACAGAATGGGAGAATATCTTTGCCACTCATTCTTCAGATAGAGTGCTAATTTCTAGAATATATAAAGATCTCAAAAAACTCTACACCAATAATACAGATAATCCAATCAGCAAATGGACTAAGGAAATGAACAGACACTTCACAGAAGATGTATAAGCAATCAACAGATATATGAAAAAAATGTTCAACATGTATAGTAATAAGAAAAATGCAAATCAAAACCACCCTAATATTCCCTATCACCCCAATTAGAATGGCTATTATCAAGAACACAAGCATCAATAGGTGTTGGTGAGGATGTGGGGAAAAAGGTACACTCATACATTGCTGGTGGGGTTGCAAATTAGTTCAGCTTCTCTGGAAAGCAGTATGGAGATTCCTCAGAAAGCTTGAAATGGAAACACCATTTGACCCAACTATGCCACTCCTTGTCCTATACCCAAAGGACTTAAAATCAGCATACTCAGAGATACAGTCACATCAATGTTCATTGCTGCTCAATTCACCGTAGCCAGATTATGGAACCAACCTAGATGTCCTTCAATTGATGAATGGATAAAGAAACTGTGATATATATATATATATATATATATATATATATATATATATATATATATATATATACACAGTGGAATATTACTCAGCTATAAAGAATGATAAAATTATGGCATTTGCAGGCAAATGGATGAAATTGGAGAATATCATCCTAAGTGAGATAAGCCAATCTCAAAAAACTAAATGACAAATGATCTTGCTGATAAGCAGATGATGACATATAATGGGGGTGTGAGGGGTTAGTGTTGGGGTTAGGGTTAGGTTTAGGGTTAGCTTTAAGGACGGTCACAAGAATGGAGGAAGGAAGGACTGTATAGAGGGTAAGAGGGGTGGGAGGGGTTGGGGGGAAGGAAAAAAATAACAGAATGAATCAAACATTACCCTGTGTAAATTTATGATTACACAAATGGCATGCCTTGACTTCATGTACAGAGAAACAACATGTATCCCATTTGTTTACAATAAAAAAATAAGAAAAAGGTAAAATTTTACCCCATTTATGTATGATATATCAAAGTGCATAAATGCATTCTTCTGTCATGTATAACTAATTAGAACAAATAAAAACATTTTAAAATATGTTCAAAATCATTAGTCATCAGGGAAATGCAAATCATGACCACAATGTGAAACTACCCCACCCCAGTGAGAACAGTTATTACAAAAAGACAAAATTTAACAAAGCTAGCAAGGATGTGATGAAAGAGGAATTCTGATATACTCCTGGTGGCAGTAAATTGGTCCACATATAATGGAATACAGGATGGAGTTTCCCCAAAAAACAAAAACTAGAACTGCTTTACAATTCAGCAATTCCATCAAATTAAGGGACATCAACATGTCATAGAGATATTCCTACTCCTGTGTTTATTGCAGCACCATTAACAGTACCCAAAATTTGGAACTAGCCTAAATTTCCATTAGAGATGAAAAAAGAAAGCATGGTGTATGTACACAATGGGATACTATTCAGTCATAAGACAACATGAGTATCGGTCTTTTCCAGGCTAGAGATATGTTGTAAGGTACTGTCCTGTGAGGGTGCATGGCAGCAGCAAGTCACAACTCCCCAGTTCCCCAGGTGAACATGAGGGTAAATACCTGATACTCTACAGTGTTCTATGTTGTCAGTGTTGTTTAGACACAGGTATTCAGTAAATTACATAAAGTATTCAACAGTTTTTTTTATAAAATATTATTATGTTAGCTTAATTTGCCTGAGTTGACTATTGTAAGTGTTGTGAGCACATTTAATGTAGGGAGAGCTAAGCTGTGATGTTTGGTTTGTTAGGTCTGTTAAATACATTTTTTACTTACATGATATTCTCAATTTGTGATGGGTTTATAAGAATGCAATCACTTTGTAAGTCCAGGAGTGTCTGTACTGTGAAAATTGCTATACTAACCTAGAATGCAGAATTACCTTGAAAATGAGGAAAGTAAATTGTTATATGTTCTCTAGTAATTCAGTGCCTTTGTTGTATTTTTGAACCACTTTCTTGTATTTTTTTCCTTACACAATAAGTGAACTACACAAACTTTTCCAGCCATTTCTGCTGAGGAGAGTAAAAGCTGAGGTAGCCACAGAGCTTCCCAAGGAGACAGAAGTAGTGATATATCATGTCATGTCAGCTTTGCAGAAAAAATACTACAAGGCAATTTTGATGAAAGATCAAGGTAATCAGAGGGCAGTTCATTCATTTAGAAACTAAATGAGGATGTGACTTGGGGGCTGGGAAATATTTTATAATTACACTCACTTTGTATAGCAAGAATATAGGGTAAAATTTTTATTCTGAATGATACTCAGGTCAACTGAAATAAGACAATGGCAGTGTTAAGTGTATCAGACTCAGTTGTTGCATGATGGAATTTCCCTTTTTCCTTTTGCCTAGATTTTCTTATTCCTTACAAGGAAGCAAACACTTTTAAATATTCATTCATGTCTTTTGTCCTCCATTTGCTTCCCCCCCTTAAATCCACAATAGAAGTTAAAGAAGGAAATTTCAGAAATTTCCAGTTATTATAACAAACCACCACCAAGTTCAATTTATACTTTCTTCTCAAAACAAAGTGATGTATAGGAAAGTTCCATGTGGATATGCTATTAATTCTTAGTGCAAGATGAGCCATTGAGAGTTAGTATAAATTTGAGGAATGTCCAATAAAATTAGTAAGGTTATTTATAAAGAGTTGGGTTTGTTTTTTTGTTTTTGTGTTTAATTTGTTAGTCCATTTTTATTTCTCTCTTCAAAATTACAGATGCATTTGAAAATGAAATGGCAAAGAAAGGTAAACTTCATAATATCTTATCCCAGCTTCAAAAGTGTGTGGATCACCCATATTTGTTTGATGGTGAGGCAGTGTCCTTTTTCTCCACATTGTTTTTCTTTAGTAGTTCTGGGTCCAAAATCATAGAAGAATTCTTAAAAAGAAAAAAAAAAACTATCTGTATTACTGTGTGTATTTTGCTTACTCTCATTTTCTCTATATTATCTAATGTTAATCAGTTTTCTTCAGATGTTCCTGTAATATCCCTTATGGCTATGTTTTTCTTTTTCTCTCTTAATCCAACATCCATAGATTCTGTATTGCATTTGCCATGTCTCTATTTTTCTGAAATCTGGAAATGTTTTTAATCTTTTGGGGGGTGTGGGGAGGGGACCTTTTTGTCTTTCATGATGTTGACAGTTATGGAGAATAAAACTGGTAATTTTACAGAATGTGTCATAATCTGGATTTGTCTGAGCATTTCTTCATGATTAGATTTCCTCTAGTTTTGAACCTACTCAGCCATTATGCCAAGTTCACCAGTGATCTCTGTGATGCCCAGTGACTGTCAATTCACATTTCAGTTAAACTCTCAGAAGCCCTTGACACAGTAGATCACTTTTTCCTTGAAATGCTCTTCACTCAGCTTCTGAAGTAGCACTTTCACTTGCTTTATCTCCTACCCACATGCTTCTTAGAATCATTTGCTGCTTCCCCTTCATCTTACTGACTTCTGAATGTTTCTAAGCACTGCTTTAGTGCTTGCCTACAAAACTGATGTGTTGTGTTTTCATTTTCATTCAAGTAATGTTTTTTTTTTTTTTTTACACACTCTGATAGGCAATCTCTGGCCATGGAGGCTCCAGTATAGAAAGAATGCACAAGGTTTGCTGTACTTGTGTTAAAGTCTTTTTGCCAAGTAGCACTGTGAACTATTTAAAAGTTTAACAGGCTCTTAATCAGATGCACATTAGAATATTTTTTAAGGAAGAAGAGGCAATAGGAATGTAGATTTTGAAGGAAAACTTCAAGAATATTCTTATTTCTTTAAGCTTTTAAAATTTGTTCTTATTTGTTGTACATGATGGTAGAATGCATTCATACATTTTTATAGATCATACATAAATAAAGTATAATTTCTCATTTTTCTGATTATACACAGGATCACATCAGTAGGATCACATCAGTCATGCAGTCATATATGTACGTGAGGTAAAAATGTCTGTTTCACTCAACTGTCCTTCTTACCCCCATACCCCTTCCCTTCTATTCACTCCCTCTACCTAATATAAAGTAACTCTTCTTCCTCTACCCCATGTTATTGTGAATAAACATCTGCACATCAAAGAAAACATTTGGCCTTTAATTTTGGGTGTTTGGTTTATTTCACTTAGCATGACATTCTCTAACTCCATCAACTTACCAGCAAATGCCATAATTTCATTCTTTTTTTAAATCTGAGTAGTATTCCATCATTTATACATACCACACTTTCTTTATCCATTCATCTGTTGAAGGGCATCTAAATTGGTTTCATAGTTTAGCTATTGTGAATTGAGCTGCTGTAAACATTAATGTGGCTGCATCACTGTAGTATGCTTATTTTAAGACCTTTAGGTATAAACCAATGAGTGGGATACTTGGGTCAAATGGTGGTCCCATTTCAAGTTTTCTGAGGAATAATTATACTGCTTTCTGTAATGGTTGTACCAATTTACATTCCCAGCAGCAATGTATGAGTGTACCTTTTTCCCCATAACCTTGTCAACATTACTGTTGCTCTTATTCTTGATAATTACCATTCTAATTGGAGAGAGAAGAAATCTTAGAGTAGTATTGATTTGCATTTCTCTAACTGCCAGCAATGTTGAAATTTTTTCATGTATTTGTTGATCGATTGTATAACTTCTGTGATATGTCTATTAGTCCATTTATTGATTGGGTTATTTGATTTTGGTGTTAAGTTTTTTGAGTTCTTTATATATCCTAGAGATTAATGCTTTATCTGAGGTGCATGTGGTAAAGATTTTCACCTATTCTGTAGGCTCTCTCTTCACATTACTGATTGTTTCTTTTGCTGAGAAGAGGCTTTTTAGTTTGAATCCATTTCATTTATTAATTCTTGATTGAACATATTGCACTTTAGGGGTCTTGTTAAGGAAATCAGATTCTAGACCAACATGGTACAGATTTGGGCCTAGTTTTTCTTCTATTAGACCTGAGTCTTTGATCCACTTTGAGTGGAGTTTCATGCAGGGTGAGAAATAAAGGTGTAATTTCATTTTGTTACATATTCTTTCCATTTTTCCCAGCACCATTTGTTAAATAGACTATCTTTTCTCCAGTGAATATTTTTGGCACACTTGTCTAGTATGAGATACCTGTTTCTAGGTAGGTTTGCCTTCATGTCTTCTATATTGTACTATTGGTCTATGTGTCTGTTTTGACACCAAATCATGCTGTTTTTATTACTATACCTCTGTAGTATAGTTTAAGGTCTGGTAATGTGATGTCTCTTTCTTCACTATTCTTGCTAAGGATTGCTTTGGCTATTCTGGATCTCTAATATTTCCAAATGAATTTCATGACTGTTTTTTCTGGTTCTATGAAGAATGTTATTAGGATTTTAATAGAAATTACATTAAATTTGTATAACACTTTTGGTAATATGGCCATTTGGATGATATTAATTCTGCCTTTCCAGGAGCATGGGAGATCTTTCCATCCACTAATGTCATCATCAATCTCTTTCTTTAGTGTTCTGTAGTTTTCATTGTAGAGCACTTTCACCTCTTTTGTTAGATTGATACCTATCTTTTTTTTTGAGGCTACTGTGAATGGGAAAAATTATTGTCTTTTTGGGGTGAGGGGAATAATTTTCTTTATTTCTGTTTTAGTGAATTCATTACTAATATATAGGAAGGTATTTAATTTATGGGTATTGATTTTATATCCTGCTACTTTGCTGAATTTATTTATTAGTTATAGAAGTATTCTAGTGGAAATTTTTAGATCATCTAAATTGTGGGGGCATCCGGAATTCCATCCAGTGCTTGACAAAGATCCTCTGGAGGATGATTGCAAAGGCTCATCCTAAAAGGAATTGCCAGGTGTTTTTCTCCAAAGCATGGTGTTTTCTCTGATAATATATTACTCATTTCAGTCTGAACGGATTGCTTAAGGGGATGAAGGGAATACAACAAAATTCCAGAAAATATTACCTACAATCTGAAAAACAATGGGTCTTTACCACTAACAAAATTAAAAATAATTTTGCAACCCTACAATGAGTCCCTGAAAGCCTCTGGAGAAAATAGTTGTAGATCTGCCTTTGTCTCCAACAGGCTGGTTAAATTTTAACGATGGTTTTGTTCATGTGTGGTGGTGAGGTATAAGAATAAAGTTTCATAACATTCCTTCCTTACTACAAAGAATATGTCACCCCTATAATAAACATTGGTACACAATTACAATTGAGACCGCTGCCCTACTGTACCCCTTAACTCAGCAATTCAGATATTAAACAGATGGACCTAGTAGAGATAGTCACATGAGATTACTTGTCTATTGTTTTAACCGCGAGAATAATAAGAATAGTCTTAGGTCACATAGAGTTAAGATATTAAGGAAGAAAATATTGTATTAGTTTACCGAGGTAGTTAGATATTCTTAAAACAATTGTGAATAGGTAAGGATAATCTGTAAGGTTACTGTTTTCTCATAATTTTCTGTTCCTTGTTAAAAACAATTTCTGCCTGTGCTTGGAAAACTTCTGTAATATTAACCACAAGATTGTCATTATAGCCTGAAGAAAAATGTATATAAATCCGGCCTTCCCCAGAATAAAGTGGGATTGATTGTACCAGAACTAGAGTCTGTGTCTTTCATTCTCCATCCATCACTGATGCTCTACCCGCGCCCCGTTTACCGGTGTGGAGCCCATGGACTCCTGCTAGGACTGGACCCCGGCAAGTGGCGCCCAACGTGGGGCATCTGGTAAACTCCCCATTTATTATTAATTTCTTTCCTTTTTGAGACAGCTAGGATCCTGCCTGGGGTGCTGTGGACCCCTTGGTAGAGAAGGCCGAGAAAGGATAGGCAGGGATAGACAGAACAGCTACCATGGGAGGTAGTGAAAGCAAAGAAAGAGCATTATTTATTGATATTGCTAAGCACTTATTAACTAAAAGAGGAACTCATGTAAGAACAGCTCAATTAAAAAGATTTTTTCATTTTGTGCAAGAATGTGCCTCTTGGTTTCCTGAACAGGGAACCTTAGATGTTAAAACCTGGAAAAAGGTAGGCGATGCTATGCATGTGCATCATAGATTATATGGCAATGAAAGAGTCCCCGCTGATGCTTTTGCATTGTGGAATATTTTTAGGGACTGCTTAGACCCTAGATATAAAAGTGAGCAGCTAAGTAAAAGGGTAAGATCACCAGACGAAATGTCAGAAAAGGAGCCTTTGCTGACAGCCTCGGTTAAAAAATATACAGAGGAAACTCAGAGTGAAAGTGAAAGTGAGTCAGATGATGATGAAGACAGCCAAAAGGAGAAAGGTCTGCCTGATCAGCTCTCCCTGTCTGATGAGGAGGACTTGGAAGAAGCCGCTTTCAGATATCATAATGAGGATCCACCTTTGGTGGCTCCTGTTGTGCCAGCCCTTCCTAAACCCCCAGATAAAATAAAAAGGAAAGTCCAAAAGGTAGGATTTCTAGGTACTTTTCATGAGGCACAAGAACAGGGAGATGTTAGTATTTGTTGCCCTAAAGTATGGGCTATAGATGAGAGAGGAGAGCCTCATTGGGAGCCTCTCTCTCTTTTAAAATGTTAAAAGAACTAAAAGAAGCTGTAAAAGATTTAGGACCTACTTCCCCTTATACTCTGCAGCTAGTGGAGAATGTCCTTCTCCTGTGGATGTCCCTAAAGGCTATCATATTATAGTCATTGATTTACAAGTTTGCTTCTTTACTATTCCTTTAGCTAAACTAGATAGATGATATTTTGCTTTTAGTTTTACCATCGCCTAACTTACAAAGGCCTTTTCAAAGATTTCAATGGAAAGTATTACCTCAAGGAATGAAAATAGTCATTAATCCTCATTGAAGGTGGTGCCCCCTGATCTAACCATGAATTAAAAACCCCATCACCTCCTTACTGGTACAATGGGGAGCAAGATTTCATCTCATGAATTTTGGGGGAAATATTCAAAATACATCCACAATACAACAAGGAGTCTAATAGTTTTACACCTCAAACTTTTATTTGTGATCCATTTTATAAAAGGTTTAAAAATCTCAGTATAGATTTTTTTTAAATGTGGATGTCTAGTTGTTCTAGCACCATTGATTATAGTGAATATTCTCTCTTCATTAAATTAACTTTTTACCTTTGTTAAAATTTTTGACTTATTTCTATAGAATTGTTTCTGGTCTTTGTATTCTTTTCCATTGATGTTTCTGTTGATGTCTTCCAAATATTTCATACAGTTTTGTTTCCTGTAGCTTTATAACAAATCCTTTTATATTAGATTAAAAAACCTCTGGGATTTTTCTGATCTTTGTCATAAGAACATGATTTGATTCTCATAGATTGTACTTGAAATGTCCTCCACAGACTGGTTTCATAAAGGCTGGTCATAGGGCAGCAATGTCAGAAGTGAGAATTTTAGAAAGTGACTGGACCATGAGGGTTCTAATCTCAATAGTGGATTACTCTGTTTGTAGCTGAATGGACTATGGGGAATTGAGTAAACTGTAAACAGTGGGGCAGCATTGGAGGAAGGAGGTCATGGGAAGCAGACCCTGTAATAGTATTTCTGGTCCCCACCCTCTGTGTCTTTCTCCTTCTCTCTTCCTGACTGCTATGAACTGAATAGCTTTACTCCACCACACCTTTCCACCATGATGTTCTGACTTGCCACAAGCCCAAACCAGTGGTGTCAGAGAACCATTGAATGAAACTTCTTAAACCATAATCCAAAATAAATCTTAACTCCTTTGAGTTGTTTTTCTTAGGTGTTTGTTACAAAAAGGTAAATAAAGTTCCCAGAAGTAAAAGTTAGAAAAGTGTGGGGATTCTCCCCAATCTCAGAGCAATCCACAATGTCAAGTTCTGAAGATAAGACGGATGACATCAGTAGCTACCTATGTTCTGGTCAACTGGAGAAAGAGGCAAATTAAAATGTATGAGTTCGGAGGACCGCGCCCGAACGGCCTGCGGGTGGCCCTGCGGCCCCAGCCAGCGGTGCTGAGGGGGCCCAGAGTGAGCGGCAGTGGCGGCGGCACGCGGGGCGCCCCGACTAGCCCGCCGAGCCTAGAGGCCCTCCTCAGAGGTGGGGGCAGGCGCAGCGGAGGTGGGGCTTGCGTCGGGCCCACCCGCCCGCCCGCCAGGGGAGCGGCCGGCATCACAGCCGGCCAAGGAGGCATCACAGCGGATGGCCACGCTGCAGCCTGCGAGACCGCGCTGTGACTGCCCGGGCCGGCCGGAGGAGCTCCCACCACAGCTGCCCGCGGAACAAGGAAATGTGGGACACGTGGATTTGGAATATGAATTCATTTGAAAAACCGCTTTGGGGATGTGAACGTGATTTCTGATGAAACTGGATTGGAATCATTTTCATGATCTTTGTATATTTATATATATATTTTTTAAAATTTTGCATTCGACTTAAAGTGCCATGAGAAAATTGCATATTGCAAGGTGGTCTTAGCCACCTCCTTAATTTGGGTACTGTTGGATATGTTCTTGCTGCTTTACTTCAGTGAATGCAACAAATGTGATGAGAAAAAGGAGAGAGGACTTCCTGCTGGGGATGTTCTAGAGCCAGTACAAAAACCCCATGAAGGTCCTGGAGAAATGGGGAAACCAGTCGTCATTCCTAAGGAGGATCAAGAAAAGATGAAAGAGATGTTTAAAATCAATCAGTTCAATTTAATGGCAAGCGAGATGATTGCATTCAACAGATCTTTACCAGATGTTAGGTTAGAAGGGTGTAAAACAAAGGTGTATCCAGATAATCTTCCTACAACAAGTGTGGTGATTGTTTTCCATAATGAGTCTTGGAGCACACTTCTGCGAACTGTCCATAGTGTCATTAATCGCTCACGAAGACATATGATAGAAGAAATTGTTCTAGTAGATGATGCCAGTGAAAAAGACTTTTTGAAAAGACCTCTAGAGAGTTATGTGAAGAAACTGAAAGTGCCAGTTCATGTAATTTGAATGGAACAGCTTTCTGGATTGATCAGAGCTAGATTGAAAGAAGCTGCAGTATCCAAAGGCCATTTGATCACCTCCTTAGATGCTCATTGCGAGTGCATAGTGGGTTGGTTGGAGCCTCTCTTAGCAAGGATCAAACATGACAGGAGAACAGTTGTATGTCCTATCATTGATGTGATCAGCAATGATACTTTTGAGTACATGGCAGGCTCTGATACGACCTATGGTGGATTCAACTGGAAGCTCAATTTTTGCTGGTATCCTGTTCCCCAGAGAGAAATGGACAGAAGGAAAGGTGATCGAACTCTTCCTGTCAGAACACCTACAATGGCAGGAGGCCTTTTTTCAATAGACAGAGATTACCTTCAGGAAATTGGAACATATGATGCTGGAATGGATATTTGGGGAGGAGAAAGCCTAGAAATTTCCTTTAGGATTTGGTAATGTGGAGGAACTTTGGAAATTGTCACTTGCTCACATGTTGGACTTGTGTTTTGGAAAGCTACCCTGTACACATTTCCAGGAGGCACAGGGCAAATTATCAATAAAAATAAAAGATGACTTGCAGAAGTGTGGATGGATGAATTCAAGAATTTCTTCTATATAATTTCTCCAGGTGTTACAAAGGTAGATTATGGGAATATATCATCAAGACTTGGTCTAAGACACAAACTACAGTGCAAACCTTTCTCTTGGTACCTGGAGAATATTTACCCTGATTCTCAAATTCCACATCACTATTTTTCACTGGGAGAGATACAAAATGTGGAAACAAATCAGTGTCTAGATAACATGGCTAGAAAAGAGAATGAAAAAGTTGGAATTTTTAATTGTCATGGTATGGGAGGCAATCAGGTTTTCTCTTATACTGCCAATAAAGAAATTAGAACAGATGACCTTTGCTTGGATGTTTCCAAACTTAATGGCCCAGTTACCATGCTCAAATGCCACCACCTAAAAGGCAACCAGCTCTGGGAGTATGACCCAGTGAAATTAACCCTGCAGCATGTGAACAGTAATCAGTGCCTGGATAAAGCCATGGAAGAGGACAGCCAGGTGCCCAGCATTAGAGACCTCGATGGAAGCTGGTCTCAGCAGTGGCTTCTTTGAAATGTCACCCTTCCAGAAATATATTGAGACCAAGTTTTTATATAAAGAAAAAATTAAGAATTGACCAGGCTACCTCAGCATACATTTCTGCCACATTCTTAAGTAGCAAAAAAGGAAAAGTGCTTTCCTCCTCTGCGAGATGTGAGGTTTATTAGCCATTAAAACTCAAACTCCTCTAGCTTTTCACTAGCTGTGAACCAGCCTTCCTGTCCAAGGACGTGAAACTGCATAGTAGTGAGACTATGCACACTGATGTTTACAAGATTGAAAGAGTCTTTCATCAAGAATCATGGAAAAGAATATTCAGACAATGTGGCCAACAAAATGTGCTTTCTGGAGAGCTGCACCTTTTATGGTGTGCTTGCACATCAGTAATTTCTGCTGAGTGTGCTGACAAAGAAGAGATTACCAAGATTTTTTTTCCTGATTAGAACTGGTGGCCAGTATATTAAATATTGACATAAAAGCAAATGAAAAGAACTGGAACCAGATTCAGAATCATGAAAATAACATTTTTACAACAATTAAAAAATATATATCAAACAGGGTTTAAACAAAATTAAAACAGAACTGTGAGAAGTACAATTTGTTATAGTATAGTATCAAATTTCTATATAGATTCTATACCTCAGTGGGGAAAAATAACTGATTCCAATGACATTCATTTATTTTCATCTGTGATAGTCATGGATGGTTTTATTTTCCTTGAGGTGCTGAAAATGAGCTGGGAGAAAAAGCTCTTTGAACATAGTTTTAATTTCTTTCTACAATATTTTTATTTGATTTGTGGGTTGTTGGAATTGTGATTTTTTAATTACCTTCTAAAAATGGAGATTTAACATGATGACTGGTCTCAACCTAACAAGTTAGATATCTCAGTTGTTCTTGGGTCAACTGGCTTACAGTCTCTCTCTCGCTCTTTCTCTCCCCCCCTCCCCCTCTCTCCTCTCTCTCCCCACTCTCCCTCTCTCTCCCCCCTCCCCTTCCCTTCCCCTCCCCTTCTTCCCTTCCCCCCCTCTCTCTCTTAAACACACACACACACACACACACACAATTTCTTATCACATTTTCAACTTCTTAACTTAATTCAACTGATGATGCTTAATACCCAAGAGACATACTACTGTACTACAAATTTGTTTTCACAGTAATAAATCTTCAGTTCTTTATGATTCCACTTAACAAAAGTCTTTCAAGGAGTGGTTTATAATTTGGGTATTTGGAGATAATATATTTGATGGTTTTTTGGAAAACCTTTTTCACTCCATACTCACATGTGCTTCATTATTAAGTGCGTATTTAGATTAGGTCTTGAATTGTAATGTTGATCTGCTGCTTTTTTTTTAATAAAATTTGACTGAAAATGTTAAAAAAAGATATATGAGTTCATCTTTGTGAAAATTAACACAGTGTTCTCTGTAGACCTCACTATCCTATCCTCTCTGCACATCAATGCAAACTAATGTTGACCATATTCCTAGATGTGTAACTTGTTACTCTTTTCTCAACCTTCTTTTCAAATGGGGAGAAGGGATTGAAGTACTCTTTAGGTTTGTAGCAAAAAGGGATGGAGAAATGGGCTAAAATCCTGGCTTTCTGATATTCAAGTGCATAATAATTGATGACTCTTTTGTTCTAGGTAAAGAATAAACATCACTGCTTTACTCCTTTATTTAACCTACCCATGTGTATAAAGTGTAAAACCATTACTTATAGAGAAATTGCATTCTAAGTTAAACTAAATGAATGCATTTGATGAGTCCCTGTGGAGAAAGCACTGTGCTAGTTACCCTTGAGGATGCAGAGGAAGGGTATACCAGTCCTTCCTCAAAGGAGCTTAAAATGTAGCCAACATTCTCAGTAAGTGAGAACATCAATTTTAGACACCAATAGGCTCTATCTGGTGAAGGGAGATGGCAATACAGGGCAGTCAGCACTGGCCTCTATCTCCAAAGGATTTAGAACAAAAGGAATCTGGAAAATCTCTTCCAATGAGAGTCCCACAGATGAGGGTTTACAAATACTTATCATAGATTTTCTCCACATTTTCCATTCATAAATCATATTTAATTAGTATCAAAATCAAAAGAAGATGCATAGTGATGGACTGGAAAATACAATAATATGTGGTTGGGCAAAGTCAAGATCCTGCTCAAAAAATAAATTCAGGGAAATTCAATGCATGAGTGTGGTTAATTGTTTTATAGCAAGAGAACATTTACTGCACTTAGCAATACCTAGAGATTTCTGGAGAAAATATATTACTCAAGTGACCCAATTGATATCCCTATACCAAATAGCAAAACTTCCACTGTCCTTATGACTACCTGAGGTCCCTCATGCACATAAAAAAGCTAGAAGAATGGCTGTAATTCTATGGCCAAGAAAGGAAAGGGATCTCAGGTTAGGAGACATAGAAAGAGGGAAGATTTGTACAATGACCAGATGGTAGTGGAGAAAATGACTTGAGTGTTCTGAAACAGCAAGTGAGTTGGCTTAGAGTGACACTATTTCTTAGAAATAGGAGTGTAGCAAAACTGGACCTTATGAAAACTAAATGTGTAGTATATGATCTGCAACCATTCTCTAACAAATTCATCCTGGGTCAATAGTAAATTTTTTAATGGAATCAGGAATTTCATTACAGACTTAGATAAATCTCAGCACCACTATCATTACAGAGAAATTGATGATGATGTGAAGTGAGAAAGGCCACACATCATAATGATTGATGTCCATCTATATTTTGGATGGGGCTTATATTGTTCAATATGTGAGTGAATGAAAGCAAAACTAGGATCATATTTACAAGTCTCAAAATGGGTGGTCTTGGGCTGGGGAGATAGCTCATTTGGTAGAGTGCTTGCCTCACAAGCACAAGGCCCTGGGTTCAATCCCCAGCACTGCAAAAAAAAAGTGGGTTGACTTTACATGTACTCAAGGTTATACACAAGAATGTTTTAATCACATTGACCTTAGAAATGGCTCTTGTGTTACCAGAATAAAATTCATACATAAAAGATATGAAATGTAGTGTTTAGTGACAGTAGAAAACAAAAACAAAGCAAGGAAACATAAAGGAGGAGGTTAAGAGGCAGTGATGTCAAACTTTATTTAGGTTTAGTGAAACACCAACAAATGCCCAGTAAGAGAAAAGATGTCAATATAAAAATGGAAGATAATATTGATAAAAGAAAATTGATATTGATAAATCATTGATAAATTATTGATAAAATAATATTGATAAAAGAAAAAACTCAAAACACTCATAATTACTTTGAGTTATATAGCACTATTGTATTTTTTGGCAGGGGGTGGGAGGTTTGGTACTAGAGGTATAACCCAGGGGCACGTTACCATCCTCAATCCCTTACATTTTTTACTTTGAGACAGGGTCTCAGGAAGTTGCTGAGGGTCTCACTAAGTTGCTGAGGCTGACCTTGAAATTGTGATCCTTTTTTTCAGCTTCCTGAGCAGCTGGGTTTCCAGGCATTTATCACTGAAGCCAGCTCTTCTATATATTTTAAGGGACTTAGAAATAATGAGTACAGAGAAGAACATCATGAGAGTTTTACATTGGCAAAATTTACATTTTTCACTTGAGGAAAAACCTTAAGATCCATTTTAATGTTAAAGAAATGGTGAGCTGACTTCTGTGTAGTGCTGAGGAAAATTTAACATGTTGGAAAACTAATTCTACTCATGCAAAAAGGAGAAACATGAAGTATGCTAAGTTGTTTGGGAAAAGAGAGTTTGGCTATATTGGTAGAAGGCTACATAACTGTTGAGACTGGCAGATGAGTTGGGGATCCACATCTGTGATGACCTTTTGAAGAGACCAGGTGGCCTGTGGGTCAACCTGGATAAGGCAACTGAAAGGCAGAGGTTCCCCACATTTCATGACATCTCCAACCATCTGTTAGACTGTTACTTGGTGTACTGGCCCTACCTCCTCACTCCTGTGTCTGAGTCTGAGCTATAGGCAAAGACTTCAGCTCTGAGCTTTGGCATCTGGAGCCTTGTTTTGTGTATTAAGGACTCCTCAAATTTACAGGGTATTGATAAACCTTTTCTCAAAAATAACTTAGTGATTAGGCTATTGTCATCACTTAGGCCTCATGAAACTTATTTGATTTTATTTGTCTTTAACCCATGACACGTTTGGGTTTCTTCACTGTAGTCCTAGACTGTTCCATCTTGGCAGTATTAGTCAGCCCTTCACATGACCTATAGAGAGAAATGAATCTCCTAGAAATCAACAGGAATTGTAGTCTCAATTGAAAGAGATCAAACAGCAGTTTTGAGACCTCAATGAAAAAATTCTTATATCTAAATCTACAACCTACTGTCTGGTCAACTGGCTGAAATACTGTAAATTGTAGATGGGGGTCACAGTCAGCAAATGATGAATGATCAGCTGTTTCCTCTGAGAAACAATGTGTTCTCCAACTTGATTTTCCTGTTCTTTCATGTAATTCCAACCTTAACATATTTGTAGAAATTTGGGATTGGTATTTTACCTTCAATTTACTGACAATGGAAAAATGAGGAACAAATACTATAGTTTCTTATAGTTTACTAGTAGGTATAGAGTGGGAATATGATTAATGTCCCAGCTACTGACTGCTATTGGAGACATAAATTGCCTGTTCTTATCAAGAATAGCTCATATATTTTTTACTAGGATCCTCTGTATCTTATCAGTTCCTTCAGGCATATAATAAGTGTGTTGGTCTAAGAGTCTGGGACTAATGATTTTCCATTTAGTTCAAGCTTCTGTTGAGTACTAAGTGGACAGCACTTTCTGGTTATGCTGGGAACAGTTTGACAGTGCACAGTACCTTCTTTAAAGGAGCTCAAGTACAGTCTTGCATTAAATGAAAGAGTGGTATCCAGAAGTGACAAATTCAGGACTAGGGACTCTGCTGGTGGGAAATCGCCATTTCCAGGGGCACAGCCTCTTCTTAAAAATGCAAGAGAGTCTTCTACCTGCAGTGCATTATAAAGTTCCTTCAGGTGTGATGGTTCACACCTGTAGTCCCAGCACTCAGGAGGCTTAGGCAGGAGGATAGCAAGTTCAAAACCAGCCTCAGAATAGCAAAAAACTAAGCAATTCAGTGAGGCTCTGTCTCAAAATAAAATACAAAATAGAGTTAGGGATGTGGCTCAGTGGTTGAGTGACCCTGAGTTCAATCCCTGGTACCAAAAAAAAAAAAAAATGTTTCTGGGACATCAAATTCTTTAGCACCCTATAGGTCTGTCCAAGCTGTTGAATCTTCAGTTTTGCTAGATAGCCAGCCATTCTAGAAGCTGCTGTATGGTCTGAAATATGTGCTATGAGGTCAAGAGAAGAATGAATCTAGGTGGAGAAGACCATCAGCCCCAGTAAAGCCCAAGCTGATCAGAAGGTTGGAGACCCTTCCCTCCAACCATTAGCTTGGTAATGGGAGCCCAGTGGCTTATCAGTAAGGTGGGCTTTTGGTACTAAAGGAATCATGGAAAAAGTACCTGTGTTAGTCACTATGTTAAGAAATAACCTGGCTTGAATTTGCCTACATTTACCTACATTTTTTTCCCAAAAATTTATTGGCCTTTTTTTTCATATAGAAAGAATTAAAAAAATATGTATGGAAAGTTGTTAAGGAATTCAAGAAATCAATTTTGGGAAAAGGCAGACTATATTTTAGTAATTTTTTTCTTAGGATCATAGTTTAATTGTAGGAAAATCATGAAAAAACATATCCCTCAAGACCCTATTAACTGTGTATAGAGTATGGCACCAGCCAGTCTCCTGGGCTCTAATCCAGGTTTCTTGTCCTTTCTTCAGTTTCCTACTCTGTTTATGTGGTATATCATAGTACCTACATTTATGACTTGTCATATAGGTATTAATTCTCTTATTGTTCTTACATCAGTGCCTGGCATAGAGTAAACACTGATATTTTACTCTTATATTACTTCCCATTTAATACAAACTTTATTAGTGTTAAAGCATATTTCTTTCAGACATTTACAGTCTTAAGCCTTATACTTTACACAAGTGTATTAAGATAAAACTTTTTATGTTGGAGGTGCTTGTTTTTTTAAAGTTGTGAGCACAATTGCAACTTCAGCCCTGTGTGCTAGTGACCTTCCTGAGTGTACACAGAGCCTGTGCTTCATGCCCAGCTTAGTGTTTGACTCAAGGGGCTTTGGTAATTACAGTAGTTGAGGATTCAGAGTCAGATGAGAATCTGATTGACAAATACATTGAATTAGCCTACTGTAGTACTTTCTGTGTCTTCAAACTTCTCTTTCCTAATCTATAAATTGAGGATAATCAAATATCATGTATTTGGGGAGATTTCAAAAGGTGGAGGTCCCTGCATATAGCCTGGGACTTGAAGTTCCTGTCATCACTGGGGTGGGCCTGCCTCCTCTTCTGAAGGTGGTGCCTACAGCAGTACATCCAGCTGTCCACTGAGGAAGGCACATTTTTCTCTTCTCAGATGTGAAAACGACAAAGACATCAATAATCATGTGCTGGAGGAGAAGTTTCAGTGCAAGGATGGGAAGCTAGCAGAAAGGCTGACACTAGTCAAGAAGCTCAGGAAAGGAGGCTCTGTGCATTTCAGGCAGGCAGGAAGGTTTGTGAATCAACTCTGGCAGTTCAGGTGGGGGGACTAACAGCTCATTTGAGCAAGAAGGGGCATGAAGTCCCATGACAGGCACATGCCTCCCAAATAATTATAAAACTACAAACCAACAGATCATGTTGTGCATGCTGGTCTAAAATTGTTATGGAAAGCTTCATTTTCACTTTTCCAAAATGTACTGAGCTAAAATAATTACCAAATATAAAATTAAGCAAGCTTTTAGGTGAGCAACCTACTTGTGTGACCTTTGGTGTAGTCATAATGTTGTGTAAGTACTGCCTCATTTACTCTTAGTCCCAATCACCTCCTGAGTGCTGCTGACTTCTTGAGTCTGTCAATCTCCTTATGTTTCATTGCTCTCATTAACCCTAGCTGTGTGAATCAGGACACATTTTGTGTATGGTTTACATTCCATGCTGGAACAATGCACTATGTGTTTTACCACATGGAAATGACCAAATGAGAAAGTGAAGGGACATCTTTATGTAGAAGATTCATGAAGATACCTAGCTTTAGAGAATGTCTAGGGATCTTACAGAGCATTTTCTTATACAGGGGAGACCTTGGTTGCCCACACCTTTTTTTTTTTTTTTTTTTTTTTTGCTTTTATCATAGGATAAGAGAATTCGCTTTGAGAGTTTCTTGGGTATGTTCTCACCAAAATCTCTGTCAAACTTCAGATGATCTATTGTGAAACTCTGTAGACTTAAATTTATCTGTATTCTGCTTCAGAAAATTCCAATATCATATTCAAGATCAGACCCCAAAGCTGTCCCAGTTAAGGAAGAAATTACAACAGTGGAGAGATGTGTCATTTCTACTCAACTAATATCTGAAGCACCTTCTCACTCAGGAACATGCTGACACCCACCAGGGGTCAGACTTCCATGAGCTCCTGGTTGAGGGGCACAGGTTATTAAAGTGCCATGTCCTCAAACAGTCCATGTAAAGTGGCCAGAGGTCCTGATTACACTGAACAGCTTCCAGGTTCCAGGTTCCTGAATCTCATGATGCTCCATTCACCAAGTGATCTTTTGACCAGCTCTTCTGTTTTTCGTGTCAAATGTAGGGTATGAGAAGATCAGGATGCCTGAGTGAGAACACAGAAGAAAACTACACAGCATGAAAATGAAAGCAGTCCAACATGTCATTTCTCCCTGGTTAAGAATAGATTCAGCATGAAAAGACAGCATCTACTTAATGTTTAAGAAGAGAAAGGAATGTGACAGAAGGCCACATGTTAAACTGACATCACTCTGGATTAGGAGTGAGAGTGTCCCAGCCTCCAGCCTGACTGCTTTGCTTACTACTGTGAACCAGGGATCATTTTATCTGTACTGAATCTCTGTGTCCTGATCTAAAGAAATAGCAGCAGAGTATATATAACCAAAATGTGTGGAATCAATATTCATGAGTGCTTTGGAAATTATATAGACTCTCAGTCTTGGACTTTGTTTTGGGTCTTGATAGAGTAACATCTGATGATGGGAATGTTGCATATGATTATTAAAATTACTATGAATATGATTTCAGTTTTGTTGGTCAATGTATAAATAGAAGAGTTGAAAGTTCTTTCTAGGCTACATAGGTTAGATCACACCAAGAGTTTTATAAATTGTCCCAAGTCATATGTGAAAAGTAACATTAATAAACTGAAGCACAGAGTATTAGAAACAAACTTTTGAAACCCTTTTACATAAAAAATAGTTGATAGTTTGAACTAGAAAAGAAACTTGGGCCATCAAAGATTCTAGTTAATGAAGTAATTTTTCCACTTGTGCCTGAATTTACCTGAAGGTGTATGAAGGACCCTTTATCACACAGGATAAATTATAAAGTGAACTCAGTAGTAAACCAATTATAATCTAATGGCATATTTTTCTTCTAGGTTGTTGGGAGAAATCCTAGTTCTTGCATGGCAGCAGTGAATGTCTCAAGTGTGTAAGGAAAACTTGCAGGGAGGAGCACTCCACTTCTCCTACCTAGGAAAGTAAACAATTGCCCCAAGATGACTCAACATTACCAAGGGAACCCATATAGGAACCTGGTTGTCTGATCCCCTGTGGCACATTGTGATTGGACTACAAGCCTATAAAATGTATGGCTGCTCCCCAAATAAATGAGTTTGCAGACTGCTTCCACCCATTTCCCAGAGTCTGGGGGTCTTGCCCCCACGTCCTTACCAGCATCTGAGCTAGCGTGGCACAACTATATTTTGGAATCCCAATGTGCCTCGTCTACTCATGCACCTTGGGATTGGTGAGTCCCCCCTGATTTAATAAGGGTCCTTTGTGTTTGGTGTGCTGATGGTCCTGTGAGGGTGAGCACAGGACAACTTTGACCCTTTTCTTTCCTGTTCATCCTGTTTGTCCTAATCACCGCTGGCTCGTGTTATACGCTCCCCTTCCAGTGACTCTTTCACTTTGGGTTCTCCTGGAATTCACATAAGGAATTGAACCCCCCAAATTTGGAAACACATCTCCCTCTGTGGAGATTTTTCACTGGAGACACCGTGTGGACATACATAACATAAGGACTCTTGGAAGTTCCCTGCTAAATAGGAGACATATTGGATCCTAAACACTTCTCTGTATGTTAGAAAGTAGGCTCCCTTAGTCCTCCCATGGGTCCCCTATCTTAGGCTTAGGGATACTCATTGAAGTTTACTTTACAGTTCTTCTTTTTGTTTTGAGAGTTTTGTTTACTCCAATCTTCCCCCTAAGTAGAGAACTTTGCAGCTAGCTGCTTTAAAGTCACTTCTCTGGTAGTGTGAACTTAAAGTGAAACCAAGAGATGAGAAAATAATCCTTCAGGCCTCTGCTTCAAGCATTGTAACTTCTAAAGAGAAGGAAACTAATGCCAATAATAACAGAGGGCTCCCACTGAGTAACAAAGGCCTCCCACCATCTGCTCCTCCCATCTATACCCTTGGAATGAATTGTCCTTTCTTGCTCCCTCTGGAGTTCCCTCTGTGAAGCACAGAGTTTTAAAAGGGTCTTATTTTCTCCCAATAATCCATTTGCAGTATAAAATGTAGATCCCAAAGTTTTACACTCTCAGACTATAGAAAAAAGTAAAACAAAACCTGTAGTTTCCCCAACCCTGGGAAAAATGGTGAAGAAAAGGCAGCACAGATAGCAAAAGTGATCCCTCTCCAGCTACTCCTCTTTGTTCTCTGCCAGTAACAGGAGTACAGGACATTCCTAAGCAATCAATTTTGAGAGAATATCCTGTCTGGTCCCATTCCTCAGGCCCACCCCGCCACCCTATCCCAAACAAAAGAGTCAACCAACAGCTCCACCTACTGAAAAAAAAATCCCCATGGGAGGTGGCTGGTGTGGAGAAAATAACCCTACATTTGGCATGTCGCAGTAAGGGGTATGATTAGCAGCCCCATTTCTCAAGAATAGTGGGGGATAATATTTCATAGTTTTCTGCATCCAAACCTGACCTTATTCCCAACCAGGAAAAAGGGATAAAGAGCCCTAGGCAATTTTCCCACCTGACCTTGCTGAAGCCTGCAGCAGGCTCAGTGGTGGACCAACCTGAGAGTGAAGAAAAAAATGTCAATTTTAAACTTCTGGGTTGCTACAAAAACTCAGTCTCCCTTCCTCTCACCCCTTCTCTCTGCCTTCCTCTCTCTCACACTCACATGTTATAATTAATGGTCATTATCATTTTTCTTCTAGGATTCTTGCTTTGTTTTCCTTAAATGCTCAATTTTGATCCTACATATGTAGGTTAATGATTTGTTGATCAGTTCTATTTTTTATCCAACTCTAGAGTTATTTTTGAACATCTTTTACATTTCAATGGATATAAATGTTACAAGGCCTTTGCTTTTGTGTTATGTGTATATTGTGTTTTCTAATGTCATATTGTCTATTTGAATGTATATATCATGTACATAACATTTAAAGTAAACATGCATAAAATTAAAATTTAAAACATGGATCCAAATAGTTTTATTTCACCTGATTTAAAAGATTCAATTTAAATTGGGTAAACTATTAAAAGTAAAAGTTCTTTGAAAATAACTTGCAAGTCTCTCTAGGTGGTCAAACTAATAAAATGTTGACATTTATAACTGTCTAATATCAATTGTTTCTAAGACTTTTCAACAGGAAAGAGTCAGCACAAACTGTTTAATACACTGGTCTGATATCTTGGTTTTACAGTAAAATAAATAAATTAGACTTAACATATACAAGATTTCTCAAATGTGTTTGTTACAGACATCTGATTAATTTGCAAAGTTAAAATGCTAATTATTAAATAACATTGAGTAGTCTTAACTCCTTAAATTCCAGGGGGTAACATACTTAAATGTTATTGGTGTTTTCATAGATTGGGGAATAAAAAGGGTTTAAAATTGCTTTGTGTCATCACTAATAGCAAGGAAACTAAGAGTTAAGTCCTAACAGGTACAATTCTATATACAAAGGGCTCCAAAAGTTTCAACTGTGTTTCAATTAGAGAACTATAAACAACAAAGTGTTTAATAATTTTAAAATGGAGTGATTTAACTAAATTCAGAAATTGCATAAGAATTGTTTCAGGATGCGAACAACAAAGGGTCAACAGATAGGAAAGAAAAAATAAAAGGTTCTACATATGGAAATATATTTAGTGAAAAAAATGTTTCTGGGTAAGAAAATGCTTATGTAGTAAACATGAGGGTCTAAGTAAGTGCTATGACAGTCTGTGTGTATGTAAAGGGCAAATTTCAACAAGTTTGCATGTAACTAAGTTGGTTATACACATGTGAGATTATCAGTTAAAGCTACTTAAGATTTTTCCTAAGGTCAAATACTAACATACTGATATAAACCAAAAGTTTAATCTATGTGTTAAAATGATAAGTATTTCTTAGAAACACTAATTTACTCTTAACATCATGTCTGTTTTCTTCTTTAGAAAAATTACTCTTGAAAATTGGGGTTATACAGTTTGGTTAAGCAACAATTGTTAGAATATTATACTACAATACAGAGTCTAAAGTTTTCTTTAAAAAACTAAATTTGTTCAATATAAAGGTATTACGGTAATTGGAATGGTCATTATTTGTATATTAAATGTGTTCATTTCTTTCAAGTATACAAGTCTTTAAGCAGAAATTTATCAAGCTGTTCTCTCCAAGTTAAACTTGCCTGTAATGGTAATTTTATAACTTATAAGGAGTAAATTTTATTGAGGATTTGTTTCTATAATTTAATGCTCTATTATAGGACTTATTATTAGTAGGCTATATGTACAATTTATTACTTTTTCCACTGAGATAAAAAATTTCAAATAAAATGTATTTCTTAAAACTAGGGAGAGTTTGATTTCTTTAAAGGTTAACATCATGAAACATAAAAAACATTTTGTCACTCTTCCACACAAAAGGAAATTTAAGAGCTCTATCAGCCTTTCTTTGATTTGTGTTTTGGTTATAATGTTAAATTGTGTTGACTGAAGCTCATATAGACTCAGGAAACAATATATGTAAACTTAAAATAATATTTAAGGAAGTCAAACTCACCATCAGAATTAGAACACTTAAGATTGTGAGGACCATGCCTTACCTCAGATAAGGCTCTGCCTCCCAACTAAATGCAAGTTAGATTGACTCAAAAATAAGCTAGACTTTAGCTTATTTAAAGTAATAGTCAGGTCCACAAATGGAGGAACTACCATAAAGAAAAATCCACTCAAAGGAGAAACTAAGCCAAGTTAAAAACCAAAAATAAGCCCAAATGACTGGGAATACAAATCACACCTCAATAATAACCCTGAACATTAACGACCTAAACTCATCAATGAAAAAACATAGACTGGCAGAATGGATTAAAAAGAAAGACCCAACAATATGCTGCCTTCAAGAGATTCATGTCATAGAAAAAGGCATGCACAGACTAAAGGTGAAAGGATGGGAAAAAACCTACCATGCAGATGGACTCAGTAAAAAAGTGGGGGTTTCCATTCTTATTATAGATAAAGTGGACTTCAAGCCAAAGTTAGTCATAAGGGATAAAGAAGGACATTTCATACTGCTTAAGGGAACAATAAATCAGGAAGACATAATGATGGTAAATAATTATGCCCCAAACAGTGGTGTATCCATGTACCTCAAAAAAATCCTTCTCAATTCCAGGAATCATATACACCACAACACAATAATTTTGGGTGACTTTAACACACCTCTGTCACCACTGGATAGATCTTCCAAACAAAAACCAAAGAAAAAATAGAACTCAATAACACAATCAATAACTTAGTAGACATACATAGTATATTCCATCCATCAATGAGTGAATTCACTTTTTTCTCAGCAGCATATGGAATCTTCTCTAAAATAGACCATATGCTATGCCACATAGCAGCCCTTACTAAATGCAAAAAAACAGAGTTACTGCCTTGTGTTCTATCAGATCATAATGGAATGAAATTAGAAATCAATGACAAAATAGAAAACAGAAATTATTCCAATACCTGGAGAGTAAATAATATGTTATTGAATGAAACATGAATAACAGAAAATATCAGGGAGGAGATAAAAAAAATTCTTAGAGTTAAATAAGAATGATGATACAACCTATCAAAATCTCTGGGACACTATAAAAGTAGTACTAAGAGGAAAATTCAGTGCATGGAGCACATTCAAGAAAAGAATAAAAAGTCAACAACTTAAAGACCTAACATTACACCTCAAAGTGCTAGAAAAAGAAGAACAGAATAACAGCAAAAGTAGTAGAAGACTGGAAATAATTAATATCAGAGCTGAAATCAATAAAATTAAAACAAAAAAATCCAAAAAATTGACATAACAAAAAGTTGTTCTTTAAAAAAGTAAGCAAAATAGACAAACACTTAGTCACACTAACAAAGAGAAGGAGAGAGAAAACTCAAATTACTAAAATGTATGATGAAACAGGAAATATCATGACAGACACCACTGAGATACATAACATAATGAGAAGCTACTTTGAAAATCTGTATTCCAACAAAATAGAAACTACCAAAGATATTGACAAATTTCTGGAGACATATACTCCTCCCAAACTGAACCAGGAGGACATACACAATGTAAACAGATCAATATCAAGCAATGAAATAGAAGTCATCAAAAGTCTACCATCCAAGAAAAGCCCAGGACCAGATGTATTCTCAGCCAAGTTCTACAAGATCTTCAAAGAAGAACCCATTCTAATACTTCTCAAATTATTGCAGAAAATAGAAAAGGAGGGAAACCTACCAAACTCATTCTATGAAGCTAATATCTCCCTCATAACCAAAGCAGGAAAAGACAGATCAAGGAAAGAAAATTTTAGACCCTTAACAAAATACTGGCAAACTGTATCCAAAAACATATTAAGAAAATTATTCACGACGATCAAGTGGGGTTCATCCCTTGAATGCAAGGATGGTTTCACATCTGTAAATCAATAAACATAATCCATCATGTCAATAGATTTAAGAATAGGAATCATAAGGTTATTTCAATTGACACAGAAAAAGCATTCGACAAAATACAACACCCTTTTATGCTCAAAACACTAGAAAAAATAGGGGTAGTAGGAACATACCTGAACATTGTAAAGGCTATTTATGCTAAGCCCATGGCCAACATCATTCTTAATGGAGAAAAATTGAAACCATTCCCTTTAAAAATGGGCAAAAGACAGGGATGTCCTCTTTCACCACTTCTATTCAATATTGTCCTTCAAACTCTAGCCAGAGTAATTAAACAAACTAAAGAAATTAAAGGGATATGAATAGGAAAAAGGAACTTAAGCTGTCACAATTTGCTGATGACATGATTCTATATTTAGAGGATCCAAAAATCTCCTCCAGAAAACTTCTAGACCTCATCAATAAATTCAGCAAAATAGCCGGCTATAAAATCAACATACATAATTCTAAAGCATTTTTATACACAAGCGATGAAACATCTGAAAGGGAAATGAGGAAAGCAACTCCATTTCCCATAGCCTCAAAAAAATAAAATAAAATACTTGGGAATCAATCTAACGAAAGAGGTAAAAGATCTCTACAATGAAAACTACAAAACATTGAAGAAAGAAATTGAGGAGGATCTTAGAAGATGGAAAGATCACCCATGTTCTTGGATAGGCAGAATTAATATTGTCAAAATGGCCAAAATTCCAAAGGCACTAAACAGAATAAATGCAATTCCAATTAAAATTCCTATGACATTTCTCATGGAAACAGAAAAAGAAATCATGAAATTCATATTGAAGAACAAAAGACCCAGAATAGCAAAGTAATCCTGGGCAGGAAGAGTGATGCTTGAGGTATCACTATACCAGATCTTAATCTCTACTATAGGGCAATAGTAACAAAAATGGCATTATATTGGCACCAAAATAGACAGGTAGACCAATGGTACAGGTTAGAAGACACAGAGACATACCCACATAAGTACAGTAACCTCATACTAGACAAGGGTGCCAAAAACTTACAATGGAGAAAAGATAGCCTCTTCAACATATAGTGCTGTGAAAACTGGAAATCCATATGCAATAAAATGAAACTAAACCCCTATCTCTCACACTGTACAAAACTCAATTCAAAATGGATCAAGGATCTTGGAATTAGACCTGAGACCCTTCACCAAGTAGAAGAAAAAGTAGGCTCAAATCTCCATCATGTTGGCCTAAGACCAGACTTTGTTACAAGACCCCCATAGTGGGGGTCAATAAAGAATCAATAAGATCATCGTAGAGGAGGCGGCTCAGCATAGCGCTTGGACGAGCAGCCGCTGGGGCTCCGGGCGGCTGCCTGGGGAGGAGCTGCGTGGTGAGCTGTTTGGACCCAGAACAACCGCTTCTGAACACCAGGGGGTTGCCCGGAGGAAGAGGAGGAGCGCGGCGGGACGCTTGGTCTAGGAGTGACTGCATCAGAACCACAGGCGGTTGCCAGAGGAGGAGCTGCATGGTGAGCTCTTTGAACTCAGAGTGGGCGCTCCTGAGCGCCGGGGGACTGCCCGGAGGAAGAGGAGGAGCACGGCGGGACGCTTGGTCTGGGAGTGACTGCATCAGAACCACAGGCGGTTGCCAGAGGAGGAGCTGCGTGGTGAACTGTTTGAACTCAGAGCGAGCGCTCCTGAGTGCCGGGAGGTTGCCTGGAGGAGGAGGAGGAGCGCGGCGTGTTGCTTGACCTGGGAGTGACTGCATCAGAGCCGCAGGCGGTTGCCGGAGGAGGAGCTGCGTGACGAGCTGTTTGAACTTGGAGCAGCTGCTCCAGAACACTGGTGGCCTGCCTGGAGGAGGAGAGCGGTGGGACACTTAGTCTGGGAGTGACTGCATCAGAACCACAGGCGGTTGCCAGAGGAGGAGGCGAGTGGTGAGTTGATTGGACTAAAAGCGACCGCTCCTGAACACCAGTGGCCTGCCTGGAGGAGGAGTGTGGTGAGTCACCTGGTCTCGGAGCCACCGCTCCTGAACACCCGGGGGGCTACCCCAAGGAGGAGGAGGAGGAACAGGGCGGGTCACTTGGACTTGGAGTGACTGCCTAGGGCTACGGGTGGTTGGCGGGAGGAGGAGACCCAAAGTGAGTTGCTTGGACTCCTAGTGACTGCGTCGGAAACCGGGCGGCTGTCCGGAGGAGGAGGTGTGTGGCGGGTCTCTGGGTCTCGGAGCTATTGTACGGGGCTCAGGGGAGGGGCTACATAGCCAGGTGATTGGTGCAGAGCAGGGTCCCAGGAGCTAGGTGGCTTCTTGCTGGAAGAGCCGCACAGAGACACGCCTAGGGGCGGAGCGAAGTTTCCAGGGCAGCGGGCAGAGTCTCTGGGAGGGGCAGCCTAAGGAGACTCGCCTGCGAAGGGTGAGGCTCCCAGGCCCAGGACGTAGGTCCGGGCCCCTGGGATCGTTGCAGAGGAAGACAGCCCAGCCCAGGTGGTGGTTGTAGATTGAGGGGAACCTCTAGGAGGGCAACTGACCAGCGAGACGTCCCCACTGAGTGACTCTTCCCGGCCGGGGGAGGTTTTCCCACAGGGACGGTAAAGCCAGAGACATAGGCACAAACAGGCCTTGCCTCAGCCCGCAGTAGTTCCCCATTGGATGACCATTGGTCAACAAGTGGAGGCACCCCTGCCCACTAGCAGGGAATATACGCCATCTGAGGGTTACCACACCTAGAGAGGCAGCTTCTTTGTGGAGCTCTGCATTATCAACCTCCTCCAAGACTTCAGGCTACTGAGGGATAAGAGAGAATATACTAGCAATCTTCAGGGACATTATAAGTTGATAGAGGAAATCTGCAATATCTTAATGACCCACTGATTCCTGAACAATATGAGAAAACAAGGGAAGAAAATGCCCCAAACAAATCTAGATGTTACATCAATAAAATCCAACGACAGCATGGCAGAAGAAATGACAGAAAGGGAGTTCAGAATGTACATAATTAAAATGATTAGGGAAGCAAACGATGAGATGAAAGAGCAAATGCAGGCATTGAATGATCGCACCAATTGACAGTTAACAGAGCAAATTCAGGAAGCAAAAGAACATTTCAATAAAGAGTTAGAGATATTGAAAAAAAACCAAACAGAAATCCTTGAAATGAAGGAAACAATAAACCAAATTAAGAACTCCATAGAAAGCATAACCAATAGGATAGAACACCTGGAAGACAGAACTTCAGATATTGAAGACAAAATATTTAACCTCAAAACAAAGTTGAACAAACAGAGAAGATGGTGAGAAATCATGAACAGAATCTCCAAGAACTATGGGATATCATGAAAAGGCCAAATTTGAGAACTATTGGGATTGAGGAAGGCTTAGAGAAACAAACCAAAGGAATGAACAATCTATTTGAAGAAATAATATCAGAAAATTTCCCAAATCTGAAGAATGAAATGGAAAATCAAGTCCAAGAAGCTTATAGGACTCCAAATACGCAAAATTACAACAGACCCACACCAAGGCACATTATAATGAAAATACCTAACATACAAAATAAAGACAGAATTTTAAAGGCTGTGAGAGAAAAGAACCAAATTACATTCAGGGGGAAGCCAATACGGATATCAGCAGATTTTTCAATCCAGACCATAAAAGCTAGAAGGGCCTGGAACAACATTTTTCAAGCTCTGAAAGAAAATGGATGCCAACCAAGAATCTTATACCCAGCAAAACTTACCTTCAAATTTGACGATGAAATAAGATCATTCCATGATAAACAAAAGCTAAAAGAATTTACAAAAAGAAAGCCAGCATTACAGAACATTCTCAGCAAAATATTTCATGAGGAAGAGATAAAAAACAAAGAAGCAAATCAGCAAAGGGAGGAATTATCCTAAAGGAACTGTCAAATAAAGGAGGAACCAAGATGTGTCAAAAATTTTAAATATGAACCAAATGACTGGGAATACAAATCATATCTCAATAATAACCCTGAATGTTAATGGCCTGAATTCATCAATCAAAAGACATAGACTGGCAGATTGGATTAAAAAGAAAGATCCAACAATATGTTGCCTGCAAGAGACTCACCTCATAGAAAGAGATACCCATAGACTAAAGGTGAAAGGATGGGGGAAAACATACCATGCACATGGGCTCAGCAAAAAAGCTGGAGTATCCATCCTCATTTCAGATAATGTGGACTTCAAGCCAATGTTAGTCAGAAGGGATAAAGAAGGACATTTCATACTGCTTAAGGGAAGCATAAATCAGCAAGATATAACAATCATAAACATCTATGCCCCAAACAGTGGCTCATCCATGTATGTTAAACAAATCCTTCTCAATTTTAGAAACCAAATAGACCATAACACAATAATACTAGGTGATTTTAACACGCCTCTTTCACCACTGGACAGATCTTCCAAACAAAAATTGAATAAAGAAACCATAGATCTCAATAACACAATCAATAATTTAGACTTAACAGACATTTATAGAATATACCATCCAACCAAGAGCGAATAAACTTTCTTCTCAGCAGCACAGGGATCCTTCTCTAAAATAGACCATATATTATGCCACAAAGCTAATGTCAGCAAATACAAGAAGATAGAGACACTACCTTGTATTCTATCAGATCATAATGGATTGAAGTTACAAATTAACGAAAGACTAAAAAACAGAAACTACTCCAACACCTGGAGATTAAACAATATGCTACTATATGATGAATGGATAACAGAAGATATTAGGAAGGAAATTAAAAAATTCTTAGAGGTAAACGAGAACAAAGAAACATCATATCAAAATCTCTGGGACACTATGAAAGCGGTACTTAGAGGAAGATTTATTTCATGGAGCACATTTAATAAAAGAAGTAAAACTCAAAAAATAAATGACCTAACACTACAGCTCAAAGCCCTAGAAAAAGAAGAACAGACCAACACCAAAAGTAGTAGAAGACAGGAAATAGTTAAACTGAGAGCTGAAATCAACGAAATTGAAACGAAAGAAACAATACAAAAAATTGACAAAATAAATAGTTGGTTCTTCGAAAAAATAAACAAAATTGATAAACCTTTAGCCACACTAACAAAGAGAAGACGAGAGAAAACCCAAATCACTAAAATTCGGAATGAACAAGGAAATATCACAACAGACACGACTGAAATACAAAACATAATTAGAAGGTATTTTGAAAATCTATACTCCAACAAAATAGAAAATTTCGAAGACATCAACAGGTTTCTAGAGACATATGAATTGCCTAAACTGAATGAGGAGGACATACACAATTTAAATAGACCAATTTCAAGTAATGAAATAGAAGAAGTCATCAAAAGCCTTCCAACAAAGAAAAGTCCAAGACCAGATGGGTTCTCAGCCGAGTTCTACAAAACTTTTAAAGAAGAACTCATTCCAATACTTCTCAAAGTATTCCAGAAAATAGAAGAGGAGGGAACTCTCCCAAACTCATTCTATGAAGCAAATATTACCCTGATTCCTAAACCAGACAGAGACACATCGAGGAAAGAAAATTTCAGACCAATATCCTTAATGAACATCGACGCAAAAATTCTAAACAAAATTTTAGCAAATTGCATACAAAAACATATTAAAAGATAGTGCACCATGACCAAGTGGGTTTCATCCCAGGGATGCAAGGTTGGTTCAACATCAGGAAATCAATAAATGTAATTCACCATATCAATAGACTTAAAGTCAAGTATCACATGATTATTTTGATAGATGCAGAAAAAGCATTTGATAAAATACAGCACCCCTTCATGCTCAAAACACTAGAAAAAATAGGGATAGTGGGAACATTCCTTAACATTGTAAAGGCCATCTACGCTAAACCCATGGCTAATATCATTCTAAATGGTGAAAAACTGAAAGCATTCCCTCTAAAAACTGGAACAAGGCAGGGATGCCCTCTTTCACCACTTCTATTCAATATCGTCCTTGAAACTCTAGCCAGAGCAATTAGACAGACCAAAGAAATTAAAGGGATACGAATAGGAAAAGAAGAACTCAAACTATCCCTATTTGCTGATGATATGATGGTATACTTAGAGGAACCAGGAAATTCCACCAGAAAACTTTTAGATCTCATAAGTGAATTCAGTAAAGTAGCGGGATATAAGATCAATACACATAAATCTAAGGCATTTTTATATATAAGCGATGAATCTTCAGAAAGAGAAATTAGGAAAACTACCCCATTCACAATAGCTTCGAAAAAAATAAAGTATTTGGGAATCAATCTCACAAAAGAGGTGAAAGACCTCTACAATGAGAACTACAGAACACTAAAGAAAGAAATTCAAGAAAACCTTAGAAGATGGAAAGATCTCCCATGTTCTTGGATAGGAAGAATTAATATTGTCAAAATGGCCATACTACCAAAAGTGCTATACAGATTCAATGCAATTCCAATTAAAATCCCAATGATGTACCTTACAGAAATAGAGCAAGCAATTATGAAATTCATCTGGAAGAATAAAAAACCCAGAATAGCTAAAGCAATCCTTGGCAGAAAGAGTGAAGCAGGGGGTATCGCAATACCAGATCTTCAACTCTACTACAAAGCAATAGTAACAAAAACGGCATGGTATTGTTACCAAAATAGAAAGGTGGATCAATGGTACAGAATAGAGGACATGGACACTAACCCAAATAAATACAATTTTCTCATATTAGACAAAGGGGCCAAAAATATGCAATGGAGTAAAGATAGCCTCTTCAACAAATGGTGCTGGGAGAATTGGAAATCCATATGCAACAGAATGAAACTAAACCCATATCTCTCACCATGCACGAAACTAAACTCAAAATGGATTAAGGATCTCGGAATCAGACCAGAGACCTTGCATCTTATAGAAGAAAAAGTAGGTCCAGAGCTTCAACATGTTGGCTTAGGACCAGACTTCCTCAACAGGACTCCCATAGCACAAGAAATAAAAGCAAGAATTAATAACTGGGATAGATTCAAACTAAAAAGCTTTCTCTCAGCAAAGGAAACTATCAGCAATGCAAAGAAAGAGCCTACAGAGTGGGAGAAAATCTTTGCCAATCATACTTCAGATAGAGCGCTAATCTCCAGAATCTATAAAGAACTCAAAAAACTCTACACCAAGAATGTAAATAATCCAACTGACAAATGGGCTAAGGAAATGAACAGACACTTCACAGAAGAAGATATACAAGCAATCAACAAACATATGGAAAAATGTTCAACATCTCTAGTAATAAGAGAAATGCAAATCAAAACCACCCTAAGATTCCATTTCACCCCAATTAGAATGGCAATTATCAAGAATACAAGCAACAACAGGTGTTGGCGAGGATGTGGGGAGAAAGGTACACTCTTACATTGCTGGTGGGACTGCAAATTAGTGCAGCCACTCTGGAAAGCAGTGTGGAGATTCCTTAGAAAACTTGGAATGGAAACACCATTTGACCCAGCTATCCCACTCCTTGGCCTATACCCAAAGGACTTAAAATCAGCATATTACAGAGATACAGCCACATCAATGTTCATAGCTGCTCAGTTCACAATAGCCAGATTGTGGAACCAACCTAGATGTCCTTCAATTGATGAATGGATAAAGAAAATGTGGTATATATATACAATGGAATATTACTCAGCCATAAAGAACGATAAAATTATGGCATTTGCAGGCAAATGGATGAAACTGGAGAATATCATGATAAGTGAGATAAGCCAATCTCAAAAAACCAAAGGAAGAATGATATCGCTAATAAGTGGATGATGACACATAAGGGGGGGTGGGAAGGGTTAGTGTTGGGGTTGGAGTTGGGTTTAGGGAGGGGGCAGGAATGGAGGAAGGAAGGACTGTATAGATGGAGGGGAAGGGTGTGAGGGGAGGGGGGGAAGGGAAAAAATGGCAGAATGAATCAAACATTACCCTATGTAAATTTATGATTACACAAATGGTATGCCTTTACGCCATGTACAGACAAACAACATGTATCCCATTTGCTTACAATAAAAAAAAAAAGAATCAATAAATGGGATAGATTCAAACTAAAATGTTTTTTCTCAGCACAGAAAACAATTAACAGTGTGAAAAAAGAGTCTTCAGAGTGGGAGAAAATCTTTTCCACACATACTTCAGACAGAGCACTAATCTCCAAAGTTTATAAAGAACTTATAAAACTTTGTACCAAAAATACAAAGAACCCAATCAATAAATGGGCTAAGGAAATGGGCATACAGTTCACAGAAGAAGATATACAAGTAATTAACAAATATATGAAAAAATGCTCAGCATCCCTGATAATTAGAGAAATGCAAATTAAACCACCCCTAAGATTTAATCTAACTCCAATTAGTGTTGGCATGAATGTGGGGGGAAAGGCACATTCATACATTTTTGGTGGAGTTGCAAATTTGTACAGCCACTCTGGAAAGCAGTATGGAGATTCCTCAGAAAGCTTGGAATGGACCCACCATTTGACCCAGCTATTCCTGGGTTTATACCCAAAGGATTTAAAATCAGTATACTATAGTCATGCAGTCACATCAATGTTCATAGCAGCTCAATTCACAATACCTAGATTGTGGAACCAACCTAGATGCCCTTCAATTGATGAATGGATAAAGAAACTGTGGTATATATACACAATGGAGTATTACTCAGTCATAAAGAACAATAAAATTATGGCATTTGCTGGTAAATGGATGAAGTTGGAAAATATAATGCTAAGTGAAATAAGCCAAGCCCCAAAAACCAAAGGCTGAATATTTTCTCTGATAATTGCATGACAATATGTAACAATGGGGGTAACAGGGGGAAGAGAAGAATAAAGAAATTTTGGAGGGGGTAGAATAAAAGGGGGTGGGAGGGGGTGGGGATCAAAAAACAGTAGATTAAAACAGTATTACCCTATATATATGTACGAGTACATGAATGGTGTGAATGTACATTGTGTACAACCATAGAAATGAAAAGTTGTACCCCATTTGTGTACAATGAATCAAAGTGTCTCCGTAAAAATTAAAAAAAATTAAAAAATAAAGTTATAATCAGAGGATTGGTTCTTGTTGTGGAATTACTGTGATCTCAAAAGGGGATATATGGTAGAGCCAAAATGCTCAGCCAAAATTCAAGATAGCTATTATACAAGCTGAATGTATTTTTACTCTTGCTAATTTTATTTAGTAAAACTGTTACCAGTTAATGTTTGCAGAGGTACTGCTTCAACAACCTAGGTAACTTGTGATAATAAGCCATCACCTACAGAACAGAGAGTATATAATGGTAAATTCCAGTACAAATGCAGACTATAAATAAAATTATAGACACTGATATTGAAGCCCACTACTCTTACATTATGAGTGGTGAGACTGGCTTCCTCGATATTTAAAATCAAACTTAGAGAATGACATTAAATACAGAGGCCAAGAAACACCAGTATTTGGCTCTTGCCCTCTAAGTCAGCCTGAATCCAGGGAACAAGAGGACTTCTCTGTGGGGCTTTGCAACTCTGGGTCACACGACCTCCCAATCAAGGAAATTGATGAGACCACTGGAGGATGGAAAGCCAATCAATGCACTTGCTGCAGAGGAGGGTCATTGGAAAAGGGAGACATCCCTGATGCTTCCAAGGAAAGCCATCTCATCAAGGAGACCCTATCTAGCAAATGACACTAATGGACCTAAGAGGCTGCTCTCAAGTTTCCCATGAGTGACCCCTGTGGGAGCTCAACTGACTCTTAACAATAAAGAAACAAGTCAATTTGATCAGCTTTATCATAAACATCTAGAAAAAGAGTTGAAACCAAAACATTCTTGGGCATTTAAATGAAACAATAGTTAAATGTAACTTATACAATACACTTGTGTTAGCCCACTAGAATAAGTAAAGTTTGGAAGTTACAAAAAAGAGATTCTTAGGCAAATGAGCCTGATAACTATCAAGAGAAACTGCCAGAGTCAGAAATTTTTCACCAGTTTAAGGCCTACAGAACTTCCTAAGCTAAACAGTTTGGCTTCATTTATGTTTGCTAGTTTGATTATCTAGCCAGAAGTAACTGAAATATAGAGATCTCTACTAAACACAGGTTATACCAATAAAAAGATATTTTACAAAATCAGATGACACAAAGTCATTTAGTTATATTTTCTGGTGTCACCAATGACATTAAGAATTAAATGTGGTGTTTACATTCCTGATAACTTGGAGAATGCTAACAATGATAACAAGACCACATAAAGACCTTGTTCTCTCCAGCCTTTGTTAGGCCTTGTTATGGGAACAATTTCTCAGTTCTTCCACCTTCTAGTGAGGGATTATTGACTTCTGTCATCTTCATGACATGTTCCAGATGCTGCAACATTTATTTTGTATTAATCTCATTTCAATACTCATGTCTTTTGTTTCTCTTTCTTAGAAGCACCCACACCCAAATGACATTGCAACCTGCTCTTCCCCAAACAGACTTGTACCATGGACCCCTCCATTGACCCAGTTTCTAAAAGGGAACTTCAAACTGCTTGTCACATGTTGCCTCCTTACAGTTCAAAGAAGGCAGAGCAATCATCACTCCCTTTCCTTATAGCAGTAAAGAGTTTCTAAAGCAAAAGGGAGAAATAAAGCCAGAGTTGTGGGCAGGCAGTTAGTGTAGAAATAGGGGATCAAGTCAAATGGAGGAAATGGAAGCCAAGAAACCATCTGTCTCTGGAAACTGGAGACTGCCCCTGGGAGAATGGAATGTCAAGGATCTGCAGAGTCCATTGATTATCAGACTTACCTGACTGAATCACTTTTTTCTTGCCCTGCCCATTCACTTCTAACTTTGTGCATCTTCCTGTACAACCATGCCTAGTAACATAGACAGGAAGGGGAGAAAAGGGGGAAAGAACTGGAGAACAAAAGAAACCTTAACATAAAGGATATAGGGTGTGCTCACTTCTTGGGACTTTAGAACATCAGCCATGCCCCCCTTCTCCCTCCGGGGAGAAGTCTTGTGTTATTACCTTTAAATAGAACCTGCTTAATATGGTAAATCCTACTATAATGTTAGGATTATCCTGCATACTCTTTCTTCTAATACTTGCAGTTATAAAATGTTTGTGGTCCACTTTCAACAAAAGAATCACAAGAGTTCAGGTCAATCAAGTCCTCCTGAAGAAAGCCCTTGTCCAAATTAATAAAAATGGGGGAAATGTTCGGAGAAATCCTAGTTCTTGGGTGGCAGAAGTGAATGTCCCAAGTGTGTAAGAAAAAATTGCAGGGAGGAGCATTCTGCTTTTCCTACCTAGGATAGTATAAAACTGCCCCAAATCGACTCAGTGTTACCAAGGGAACTTGTATAGCAACCTGGTGGTCTGATTCCCTGTGGCATATTGTGATTGGGCTGAAAGCCTATAAAATGTATGACTGTTCCCACAATTATTGAGTTTGCAGGCTGCTCACCACAGAACTGCTTCCACCCAACTCCCCGAGTCTGGGAGTCTTGACTCCACACCTTACCAACTTCAGAGCTAGCCTGGCACAACCACACTTGGTGTCGATGGAGGGAGTACTTTCTACCAATTAAATTTGCCTATAAACTTAAAAAAGAAAGAAAAAAGGGTATTTGCTTTTGTTAAAGGGCAAGTTGAAGAAACTGCTCAACTCGGTCAATTCTATAGAGAACTGTACAAAAGCAACTATTTAAAAGCAATTATTATTTGAATTGTACCAGTGCTTTCTTTCTTCCATTTAGTATTTACCTAACAGTTTAAAAAGCATTCATTAAACAGATAAACATAAAAATATGTACACATACATATTTTCATGAATTTTATATACAGTTATATATACTGCATAAATAATATGAAATAGCAGTGTATGTCTGTACAGACATCACATATATTGTATAATAAACACTTTTTTTTTTTTTTTTTTTTTTTTTACGTTTGTTCATATGATGATCATCCGATTGTGGTATCCTGGTTTATAGCAGACAGTATCAGTGTATTTTTGTAAACCTGGTATAATTAAACATCTACACTCTAATCTACTTGATATGGATTATAAATTGTATGGTTTCCTCATTTTGGGGAACTAATAATCTCATACTAGATTTTGCTTAGTTTCACATTGGTACATTTGAGGGTGTTACATCATAATTATATTAAACTTTGTTTTTCTGGTTGACATAAATGTTCTAAAAGATAATTTTAAGGAATCATCAGGAAAATCAGTTATATACATTTATATATAGTAATTATCTTACTTTTATTACTTTATTTCTCATAAAAATATTTAATAAATAATAAAAACAATAAAACATTAAGAATCTTATTAACAAAAGTATGGAAATAAAAGTGGCAAGATTTTATATCTTACTGATAACATAAACTATAACTATGATTCAATGAAATCTTATTATATTTCAGCCAAATGAATTTTTACATGTTAACAAACATTTGTGCTTATCAGATTGACCAAATTTCAAGGACTTCCTGTGCATAATAATTAAGGACTGATTTTATTAGTCCAGTAAATCACTCATTTTAAAATATATGTGTTGATTCACATTTTTAGACTAGAATTTATCAAACAACTTCATTAATTCAAACTATATGCAATTATATGAAATTATTCTGTGTTTTGTTTTGCTTTTCTCTATGATAAAACCATTATAGCCTTCCATTTACCTTCAATTTCTTTAATGACAACAAAGCTTTTAATACTAAATTTAGTCTAATTGTGCAGATTATTGTTTAAATCATACTTATCAAGTTATCATACACAGTACAAAATAAAGTTTTTATGTTTATAATTAAAGGACTTATCTTTTATATTTAAAATCTACTATAGCTTTCTACTTTCCCTCTCATTAACACTATCTACCTAATATATAAATTTATCCAATGTAAAATTAATTTTAAAAATTTACAAGCAACAGAAATCCTAGTAGAAATAATGTGGATGCACCTACAATATTGATAAAAGTACACCATTTTTAGAGTCAGTGACAAATTGAAATGAAAGTGAATGGGGAATTTAATGAGAATGTGTTTGTCCATACTAACAAATGCATTCATTGAATATTGCCATTTTCATTAACAACTTCTAAATTTTTTTTATGATTAACTTGGGTAAATTTTAGAACATCACATGTAGTAGATATAGACACTACTTTATTTTAATTTTTTAGATAAGTAACTCACTTCCTATTGACAGAAGTAAAATACAGATTATTAGATTTGAATACAGTTAGAAAATTAGCTGTATAGTTACTAACCCTAGCCAGGTCAGAAATGAATATTGTCAAGAAAGTCACTTATTTGAATATATATCTTTGTGACTTTCTCTAAATCAAATATATTTGTATTGTCAGTAGAATTGCTTACATACCTTTTTTATTTCATGAAAGATCTCTAAAATTATATCCAAATTTAAAATTCACTTGGGTGCTTAGAGAATTAATTAAATTGGGAAATAATTATTTAAATTATATGACCAAACTATGTTATGTAACAACACAGAAAATACTACAAATGTTCCATCTGCTTTTTTCCACTATCCTATAAATTGAGGACTTTCTGTTACACCACAGAATCTTGTGGTGCATACCTCACTATTACAAGACCCATACACTCCATAAATCAGGCCTCTTTGCACAATAATATTAACTTTATTTGCTATAAGCTAGGCTATTTGATTTCTTGCACACTAATTTTGGCAGAACTGAAAGCAGAAGCAGCCTCTCCTGGTCTTCCAAAAGGATGGACTCAAAGAAGAGATTATCCTAGTGCCCCACCTGCTCCTTGAAGGCACTTGAAAAGTGTCTCTGAGAAAAAATAAGCTGAGTAGACTGTGTTTGTTGGAAAGAGAGAGAGAAACGTGACTTTATGCTCGACAAGCTGTAAAGACTTGTCTCTTTCTCTTGTCCAGGGATGTGGAAGTTTCTCAGAATAAAATGTTCTGAGATATTTCTAGGAAGCCAGAGTCCTTGCAGCCTGCTGATTCTCACACTTAAATTTCCAGTGTTCCATATTTGGAATGTGAATACCAAATCCCTAGGGGCATTGGACTAATAAGGATGGAACGAATCACTTTCAACAGCAAAAATATGGTTCCCTGAACAAAAGTGGAATGCCAAATACCTTGGATATTTACAAAATCTAAGATAGCCATCAAGGTAGTGTTGCCAAAAGAACAATACATAATTAAATTTGTGTTTAGAAAGAGAAATTGGAAAGCAATATCAAGGTGATTTTGTAAAAGTTGAAGTTAAATGGTGTTTTCAGCTGAGTCAGTTTGAAATTCACATCCTTTGTAATTGTAAGAAACATAAATGGATTGATGTTTTCTGAAATAGAAGTTTTAGCCTAAAATTGAGGACAGAATCTGTAACTGATATGGCAACATCTTTAGAGTCTGACTCTTGTCCATCAGTTTTATTCTACCACCTCATTAGAATATCATTTTGTCTTCAAACAAGCCCTTTTTCTTCTATCCATTTTCTTTTTCCATGGCACCTGTTCTTGCCCCCTTTATATAATAATATTCCCATTTTTTCTTTCAAAAAATCCTGCCAACATTATTGCAGTTATCCACTTAAATTGCTGCAAAAGATTTTCAGCTTGATTCAGCTCATCTTTTTTGAGGAAAATCTTGGTCCTAGGTTTTGGGTCACTATACAATATGTTTTATCAAAGGTGCTCTCAAAGGACCTAAATCTGCTCAGTCACTGAGAGTAAGGAATTTACATGGTTCCAACACTTATTCATACACACATCAAGCAAATGATCATTAAAATTTTGTGTCAAGTGTGTGTATAGGCAATAAAACAGTAAAGCAAAACCAAAATATTTCAATGCATCCATGAAGCATAAATTAGAAACCCAAAAAATCATATAAAATAAATATATTAAAATTTATATGGTAGGGGTTACAGAAAAATATTTGATAAAGTACAGACACTGTGATTGTAAATAAGGTAGAAATGGAAATATTTATTGGAAATTAATAATTATAGAAATAAATATTTATAGCAAGCAAGTTATGGAAATACAAGGCAGAGAAGCCTTCAAGGAAGAGGCAAGATGAGTATAAAACTTTCTGATAGAACATTGCCAATGTTCAGAAAACAGAAGTCCTTGGTGGCTAAAGAAAGCTGAACCTTCGTGTGAAACAGAAGATCAATATTTTGTAAACTATCATCAGCTTCTTGTGCTTTTAATCTGAATCATATAAAAAAATTGGGATAACTTTTATTAGAGGTATCAAATAATTTGTGTTTGGTTTTAGTAGATTTCTACTGTAAATACTCTACTGTAAATAAAATCCATGGGTTCTAGATACAAAAGACAAAAGAATTCTGTTTATTGCAGTAATTTAGGTGGGAGATTGAGTGACTAGATCAGAACAATGAGAAGTGGTTAAACATGATTTGAAGTCATATTTTGCTGATGATTATATACATATATCATGTCAAAGAAAGAAGATACTAAAAGATTTCCTTAAGGAGGATGTTGGCCCCTGTAATTGGTAGAAAAGTGTTGCTATGAACTTCAGAGGCAGAGACTTGAGAGAAGTAGGTTTGGAGGCAAAATTATCAGAAAACCCAGTTTTAGTCAGTATATATTTCAAAAATTCAGATGTATATTTAAGAGGGTTTCCATTTAGACTTCAAATAGTAGGTTCATGTAGGAAAAAGAAATTTGGAAGCAATTTTTATATGAATTCAGTTTAAGTTCACACAGACTGAAAGTGCACAAAAGGAAGGCCAGGCAGCAAAGAGAAGAGGCCCAGTGACTTTGTAGGCCTGCATGAGCAGAGAGCACCAGATTGAATAAGAGTAGGGTACATACAGAGATATCACAGGCCAATGATCTTCATAGCATTAGATTATTATTCTCTTAACCCTGTTTATCTCTTTTGAAATACTACATAGATACTTTCAGAATCATTATTTAGCTCAAATAAAAAACCTAGAATAGAAATGACTTGTGATTTCTCTTACTACATCTTCCCATTATGTTTGTGTCCAAATGACTCAACTCCATCAATCATTCATCCCATGGACTCTTCTTAATATCTACTGAATTATCATTTAGCAGTCCTTGTTCTTTCTTTCTATTCTCCCTAATATGTAATTTAGAATTCACCTCTTTCCATAAAGAGTCTTAAATCTTTCATTTCCAGTACATTCATCTCTATTAAAAAAAAATCCTAATTATCCCCAATGGTTTAATAATGATAACTTGCTGATTCTTCCTTATCTTCATGACTGGTGATCTCTTCAAAGTGACTTCACTTCCCTTCTTTATCTTCCCTTGACCACTGTTCCATTGTTTTCTCATTGTTGACTCTCATGGAATGATAAAATAGTCATGATTTTTTGTGAAACATGCTTTCATTTCCAGATTGCTTCTACTGCTCCCACTTTAATGAAGATTCTTTTACCTCAGTATCTATTTTCCATATGTCAATCTTCACACCTGTTTTGTTTTGTTTTTGTTTTTCTGGTGCTGGGGATTGAACTCAGAGCCTTGGGCTTGCAAGGCAAGCACTCTACCAACTGAGCTATCTCCTCAGCCCCTAATCTTCACACCTGTGCTTGGCAGTCACTGGTAGTAACAGCCAAAGAAGCTGCAGCCTGGATTGTGCTGTCATGCACCATGTTGTTTTATTCTTCTCCACATGTGCTTCCACTCTCAAATCCCTCAATACAAAGGACTCCCATCAGTAGCAGCATTTTCCACACACAGTTTCCTACCAGCTAGATCACTGACTAAATCACAATGCTACAACTTGACTTCCCCAGAAATTATTTTAATCTATATTTAAATCATATTGAGTATTTCAAAAGATGCATAAATATCCTAGGAAATTGGGTCTGAAAATGTTTATTCTAAATCTTACTCATAGATTTTATATTTGCATGTTTTTAGCTTATGCTTTGATTTTGTCTAATTGTTCAACATTTCCTTATACACTAGAAATATTATCAAAAATATTTCTTGAATATTTTCCAGGAAGAAGAGCATACCATACCCTAGAATACTTAGGGTACCACTTATTAAAATGGCTTCAGTAACAAAGAAACTTAAAATATTATTTCTATTGCTTCTTTCACATAGGGTTACTTTGCATTTATTTAACTAAATATTGAATTAACAATGGAAGCATCCATGTGACATATTCAAGGTGGCGATTTGGGAAAACTAGCTTTGTAAAATAGTCTAGATAGTGTGGTTGCATGACATGGTCAAAAAGAGACTTACTCTTTTTGACAAATGAAGTATTTCATCATGTTAGCAATATAAAAATCTGAAGATTTCTGCTCACAGAAATCTAACATGGTTCAGTCCATGCTCAGAGCCTGTTTAATTACAGAAATCCTTCCTCAAAAATTTATACCTATTGGCTTTCTCAAAATAGTAAAACCACCTTCACCAATACTAGTAAAAGTTGTAAATAAATTAAGGTTTGCTTATGTGAATTTTGTTAATTCTAAAGTGTGATTCTACCATGTTTAGCAAGTACAATATATTTAATTGGTTTAGTTATTAACATCTTTAAAGCCTTCTCCCTTCCAGACAAAAATATTGTACAGAATATATAAAATAATAAATTAACTAAGTGACTGAAATTCCCAGACCTGGTTTTTAAATATTCTGTTATATATTGTATTTTTAATGATAACAGGAGAGATGCTACTAATTGGTCCATTATTTTCACAAAAATACATAAATATATGTTGTATTATATTCTTTATTACACAATGGACTATTTAATTTTGAATTCACACATTAAAATTTCACTACTTTTTACAAAAAGTGGTATGAATATACAAAAGATTCTTAATATTTCAATTACCAATTTCATCAGTAAATACATTTTTAAAAATTATATTTATATTATATATATAATATAAATTATGTATACATACATATATACACACACACACAGACATACATATATTTTGTGGGGATACTGATGATTGAAACCAGGGGTGCTTAATCACTGAGCCATATCCCCAGAATTCTTAAACTTTGAGATAGTGTCTTGCTGCATTACTTAGGGTCTTACTAAGTTGCTGAGGCTAACTTGAAACTTTTGATCCTCCTGCCTCAGCCTCCTGAGCCATTTGAATTACAGGTATGTGCCAAGGAAATAATATATTTTAAAAATTAAAATTTCTGCCTACATGCATTTATATGATCCATTTAGACTCTTGAGAAATTTACAAATAAGTATGTGTAACTAGATTCTCACATAGTTTCAGATACAAGAGTAGAAGTACACTCTCCTGCAGGAGTAAAAACATAAGAATAGGTATTAAGGAAGAGTGTGAATTACTTAAGTGAGAAAAGAATAGAGGGACATTTTAGATACAGGTGTAATTTCATTGGGGCATGAAACAGAATTATGAGTTCAGGGAAGTAAATTTAATTTCATATTGCTGACATAAGGGATTGTACTCATATCCACCATTTTGGAGTTTAAACTGACCATTGCAGATGTAAAATTATGTGAGTATCTGGGCAAGGTTAAAGACTGCACTCTATTATAGGTTTTGGAGAACAATTAATGGATTTGCATGGAATTCCTATTGATCAATTTACATTTTGTGTGATTCAGGGTGTATGAAGGTAATTAGAGGTGAATACTACAATAGTTTAAATTAAGGCTGTGTATAAAGTGTTGAGAAGGAGAGGATAAAGTATGAGTACATAAAGTTGAAGAGTCATAGCTTGGTTGTTGCTTGGATTTGAATAATCATAAAATAAAATTATGTAAGATTCTCAGCACTCCAATTTACTCAGGTTTCTGTTGAATTTTACCTAAATAGAAAGCCTTTTGGAAGCACAGGAGGGAACAGACCCAAGGAGAAAAGTCATCATCCAAGAAAGTTGTCAATAATTAGTAGAGAGCTCCACACTTGTGCTACTGCTTAATTGAAGTGTGTGCTAGAAAACCAAAGAAAATCATTCCCAGTGATTCAAGTTGAATGGAATCTTGTGTAATCATGCACAAGGGGAAAAATTTGCAAGTTATGGGAAGAAGGTCAAGAACAGAAATGCATAAAAATAGCATTTCAGTATCAGTTAACTTAGGTAGGGACCAAGAGAAAGAGCAGAATATGGCATAAGACAGGAATCAATCTAGAAGTGATTTGACCCACATGACCTCATTTGTGGCTAAGTGAAAATGCATGATGACATATAAAGCAGTTAACTCATCCACATCTCAGAGAAAAATAAATTAGGTCTCTGAGACCTATTAGCATTGCTTCATGTTTCTGTTTTTAAAAGAAAACTCTCCTCTACTTTATGCTGCAGTGTTACAAACAGACCAAGAGGTTTCTTTTTATAAAAGAAGTTAACAAATCATTCTGGACATATGCAAATTTTTTGCCATGGCATAATTAAGGCATACACAAAACCAGCATATTCATTCTGGGCAATGAGTGGTGCATACTGTTTAAACTGTTGAAGTCTACCTCACTGTTTGGAGCTACTACATATCACTGAAAGTCTCTCAAAGTGACATCCATCACTGTGCTCTATAAAATAAAATGTGAACCACCTTACTGTAGGAATAAATATATAATATCTTTTCAAAGCCTTATGCCAGAGTTGAGCTATGGCAATTGCTACCCCCTCTTGTCAGTCTTGAACTCTATAAATCAGACCTAGATCATTCCAGAGAAGACTGCTATAATTTACTCTACCTTCAAAATTGTTGAGTGGAAAGAAACCAAATCTCTCTCTCTCTCTCTCTCTCTCTCTCTCTCTCTCTCTCTCTCTCTCTCTCTCTCTCTCATAGTGGTGATTTGTACATGGTAACTTCTGTTTTATTTTGATGTATGACATTTTTATTTTCTTGTGTTGAAACTGAAGGGATGATTGGTTGGCAAGGATGCAGCCATTTCTCCCCTGATTCTGTCCCCCATCATTTTACAACCTACATTGTTACTGACTGTAAACAATAATTGAGATAACTCACTACCTTTCTAGATTGTTACCCTGAGAACTTCAACTACTTAAGAATAGCTTCCACATCATTTGCACCCTCTCCCTGTCCCCATCCCCCTCCTTCTTCCCCTCCCCCTCTCCATGACACTCTGCTCTTCTGCTTTGTAAAATCTCTTATCTGAGTTCCTGCATCCAGAGTGGTTTTATGGATGCTTTCAGAAACTATTGTTTTCTACAGTACTTAGTTTTCTTTTATATATATTTTATTATTATTTAATGACATTTGATACAGAAACATCCAAACATCCACAAGTTAGAGATTTATTTTTCTCCAATTTGTCAAAACAATTAAATGTAATTTTATTGCATTGTTGTCAATTACATTAATATAACTACTAGTTTATGATTGTGTTCTGTTTCTTGTGGATGACTAAAGAAAAATATAGCATATAAAATGATTGACCTCAGAATAAATGATAATTAAGCAGGGTATATAAATTAAGTCATAAAGCTATTTCCAAAATTCAGTATCAACATGTAAAACTATGATGACAGATTTTAAAACCATGCCTAAATTAAATAACCTGCTGTTCTCAAAACTTAATTCACTGTAACTCATTTGTATTTTCTCTCCCATGCAAATGCAACATACAAATACTTACATGGATGAATTAATAATGGTCCTGATTGAAGAATAAAACTCTTTTGAACATCAAGAAACCATCAAAGTCAGGTGAGTCTCCCCCACCAGGTGAAGCTCAGCCCGGGTGGCAGGCCCGAACAAGGGCGGCTTCTAGAGCAAGGAGGGGCAGCTAGAGTCTTCCCCAGGCAGCTCTGCGCCTGTCAGCAGAAGGCTCCTTCCACGGTCAGATTCTTGGAGCAGGCTGCCCAGTGAGAGTCTTTCTGCACAGAACCAACTCCAAGTCGTGGACCTAGCAGTGAGCTCCAGCCTGCAGGCAGCCTCTGGAACCAGGGCAAGGCAGTCAGAGACTTCTCCAAGAAACCCTGCTCCCTTCTGGCAGCAGTCTCCTTCCACAGGATGAGCCAAGATGGTGAACTAGAGGGTGGCTGCATCTCCTGTTGCTCCAGAATCCAGGATTTAAGAAGGGGAGGCATTGAGAGACTCAGACTAACATAGAGCCACGGGATGAGTCTCCTCCACCGGGTGAAGCTTGGACTGAGTGGCAGACCCAGACAGGGGCAGCTTCTCAGAGCAGGGCAGGCCAGCTAGAGTCTTCCCCAGGCAGCTCTGCTCCCTCTGGCAGCATGCTTGTTCTGTGGCCAGATTCGAGGAGCGAGCCACCAAGTGGGAGCCTTTACACTCAGAGTCAGCTCCAAACCCTGGAAACAGTAGCAGGCTGGGGCACCTTTCTTTGGAAGCACTGCATTACAAAGTTCCTCCAAGATTTTAGGCTACTGAAGGCTGGGAGGTGATATACTGGAAATCTACAGGGACACTATAAGCCAATAGAGGAAATCTGCAATATCTCAGACTCTCACTGATATCTGACCAATATGAGAAAACAAGGGAAGAAAATATCCCAAACAAATCTAGTTATTATATCAATAAAACCCAATGATAGCACAGCAGAAGAAATGTCAAAAAGGGAGTTCAGAAGGTACATAATTAAAACAATCAAGGAAGAAAAGGAGGAGAAGAAAGAGCAAATGCAGGCATTAAATGATCACACAAATCAACAGTTAAAAGACCAACTATGGGAAGCAAGAGATCATTTCAATAAAGAATTAGAGATACTGAATAAAAACAAAAAAAACCAGAAATCCTTGGAAATGAAGGAAAAAATAAACCAAGATAAAAACTCCATAGAAGGCATAACCAATAGGATAGAACACCTGGAAGACAGAACCACAGACATTGAAGACAAAATATTTAACCTTGAAAACAAAGTTGAACAAACAGAGAAGATGGTGAGAAATCATGAACAGAATCTCCAAGAATTATGGGATATCATGAAAAGACCAAATTTAAGAATTATTGTGATTCAGGAAGGCTTAGAGAAACAAATCAAAGGAATGAACAATCTATTCAATGAACTAATGTCAGAAAGTTTTCCAAATCTAAGGAATGAAATGGAAAACCAGGTACAAGAGACTTAAAGGAATCTAAATATACAAAATTACAACAGAACCACAACAAGGGACAATATTATGAAAAAACGCAACATACGAAATAAAGACACAATTTTAAAAGTCATGAGAGAAAAGAATCAAATTACATTCAGAAAGAAACCATTAAGAATTTCAGCAGATTTTTCAATCCAGACCCTAAAAGCTAGAAGGACCTGGAACAACATTTACCAAGACCTGAAAGAAAATGGATGCCAACCAAGAATCTTATACCCAGCAAAACTTACCTTCAGATTTGATGATGAAATAAGACCCTTCCATGATAAAAAAAAAAGCTAAAGGAATTTACAAAAAGAAAGTCAGCATTACAGAACATTCTCAGCAAAATTTTCCATGAGCAAGAGATGAAAAACAACAATGCAAATCAGCAATGGGAGGAACTAGACTAAAAGTACAGTCAAATAAAGGAGATACCAAATCGTGTCAAAAAACAATAATGAGTCAAATGACTGGGAATACAAATCATATCACAATAATAACCCTGAATGTTAATGGCCTGAACCCATCAATCAAATGACATAAACTGGCAGATTGGATTAAAAAGAAAAATCCAACAATATGCTGCCTGCAAGAGACTCATCTCATAGAAAGAGATACCCATAGACTAAAGGTGAAAGGATAGAAAAAAACATACCATGCACACGGACACAGCAAAAAAGCTGGAGTATACATCCACATTTCAGATAATGTGGACTTTAAGCCAAAACTAGTCATAAGGGACAAATAAGGACATTACATACTGCTTAAAGGAAGCATAAATCAGCAAGACATAACAATCATAAATATCTATGCTCTGAACATTAGCTCATCCATGTACGTCAAACAAATCCTTCTTAATTCCAGAAATCAAACAGACCACAACACAATAATACTAGGCGATTTTAACACACCTCTCTCACCACTGGATACATCTTCCAATAAAATATTGAATAAAGAAACCACAGATCTCAATAACACAATCAACAACTCAGATTCAACAGACATAGAGAATATACCATCGAACACAGAACGAATACACTTTCTTCTCAGCAGCACATGGATCCTTCTCTAAAGTAGACCATATTTTATGCCACAAAGCTAATGTTAGCAAATACAAGAAGACAGAAATATTACCTTGTATTCTACGATCATAATGGATTGAAATTAGAAATAAATGACAGAAAAAAAAAAAACAGAAAATTCTCCAATAGCTGGAGATTACATAATACCCTATAATATGATGAATGGATAACAGAAGACATCAGGAGGGAAACAAAAAAATTCTTAGAAGTAAACAAGAACAAAGACACATCATATCAAAATCTCTGGGACACTATGTAAGCAGTACTTAGAGGAAGATTTATTTCATGGGGTACATTCAACAAAAGAAGTAAAAGTCAACAAATAAATGACTTAACACTACAGCTCAATGCCCTAGAAAAAGAAGAGCAGACCAACACCAAAAGTAGTAGAAGACAGGAAATAGTTAAACTCAGAGCTGAAAAAACACAATTGAAAAAAAAGAAACAATCGGAAAAACTAACAAAATAAATAGTTGGTTCTTTGAAAAAATAAACAACTATGATAAACCCTTAGCCACACTAACAAAGAGAAAGAGGGAGAAAATGCTAATTACTAAACTTTGGAATGAACAAGGAAATATCACAACAGACAAGAGTGAAATACAAAACATAATAAGAAGCTATTTTAAAAATCTATATTCCAACAAAACAGAAAACCTCGAAGACATCAACAAGTTTCTAGAGACATATGAATTACCTAAACTGAATGAGGAGGATATACACAACTTAAATAAATCAATTTCAAGCAATGCAATAGAAGAGGTCATCAAAAGCCTACCAACAAAGAAAATCTGGGACCTGATGGGTTCTCAGTCGAGTTCTACAAAACCTTTAAAGAAGAGCTCATTCCAATACTCCTCAAAGTATTCCATGAAATAAAAGAGGAGGGAACCCTCCCAAACTCATTCTATGAAGCCAATATCACCCTGAGATCTAAACCAGACAGAGACACATTGAGGAAAGAAAATTTCAGACCAATATCCTTAATAAATATTAACACAAAAATTCTCAACAAAATCTTAGCAAATCACATACAAAAATATATTAAAAAGATAGTGCACCATGATCAAGTGGGTTTTATCCCAGGGATGGAAGGTTGGTTCAACATCCAGAAATCAATAAATGAAATTCACCATATCAACAGACTTAAAGTTAAGAATCACATGATAATTTTGATAGATGCAGAAAAAGCATTTGATGAAATACAACATCCCTTCATGCTCAAAACACTAGAAAAAATTGAGGTAGTGGGAACATTCCTTAACATTGTAAAGGCCATCTATGCTAAGCCCATGACCAATATCATTCTAAGTGGTGAAAAACTGAAAGCATTCCCCCTAAAAACAGGAACAAGGCAGGGATGCCCTCTTTCACCACTTCTATTCACCATCGTCCTTGAAACTCTAGTCAGAGCAAATAGACAAACCAAAGAAATTAAAGGGATGCAAATAGGAAAAGAACTCAAACTATACCTGCTTGCTGATGACATGATTATATATTTAGAGGAACCTGGAAATTCCACCAGAAAACTTTTAGATCTCATAAGTGTATTCAGTAAAGGAGCATGTTACAAGATCAATGCTCTAAATCCAATGCATTTTTATACATAATTGATGAATCTTCAGAAAGAGAAGTTAGGAAAACTACACCATTCAAATAGCATCGAAAAAAATAAAATACTTGGGCATCAATCTCACAAAAGAGGTGAAAGACCTCTATAATGAGAACTACAGAACACTAAAGAAAGAAATTAAAGAAAACCTTAGAAGATGGAAAGATCTCCCATGTTCTTGGATAGGAAGAATTAATATTGTCAAAATGGCCATACTACCAAAAGTGCTATACAGATTCAATGCAATTCCAATTAAAATCCCAATGATGTACCTTACAGAAATAGAGCAAGCAATTCTGAAATTCATGTTGAAGAATAAGAAAGCCAGAATAGCTAAAGCAATCCTCAGCAGAATGAGTGAAGCAGGTGGTATCACAGTAGCAGATCTCCAACTCTACTACAAAGCAATAGTAACAATAAGGGCATGGTATTGGTACCAAAATAGACAGGTACATCAATGGTACAGAATAGAGGACATGGACACAAACCCAAATAAATACAATTTTCTCATACTAGACAAAGGGGCCAAAAATATGCAATGGAGAAAAGATAGCTTCTTCAATAAATGGTGCTGGAAAACCAGGAAACCATATGCAACAGAATGAAATTACACCTCTATCTCTCACCCTGCACAAAAATCAACTCAAAATGGATCAAGGACCTCGGAATCACACCAGAGACCCTGCATCTTATAGAAGAAAAAGTAGGTCCAAATCTTCAACTTTTTGGCTTAGGATCACATTTCCTTAACAGGACTCCCATAACACAAGAAATAAAATCAAGAATCAACAACTGGGATAGATTCAAACTAAAAGCTTTCTCTCATCAAATGAAACTATCAGTAATGTGAAGAGAGAGCCTACAGAATGGGAGAATATCTTTGTACTCATACTTCAGATAGAAAACTAATTTCCAGAATATATAAAGAACTCAAAAATCTCTACACCAAGAATACAGATAATCTAATCAACAAATGGGCTAAGGAAATGAACAGACACTTTACAGAAGATGTACAATCAATCAACAGATATATGAAAAAATGTTCAACCTCTCGAGTAATAAGAGAAATGCAAATCAAACCCACCCTAAGATTTATCTCACCCCAATTAGAATGACAATTGTCAACAACGCAAGCAACAACAGGTGTTGGTGAAGATGTGGGGAAAAAGGTACGCTCATACAGTGTTGGTGGGGTTTCAAATTAGTGCAACCACTCTGGAAAGCAGTATCAAGATTCCTCAGAATATTTGGAATGGAACCATCATTTGACCCAGCTATCCCACTCCTTGGCCTATACCCAAAGGGGTTAAAATCAGCATACTACAGAAATGCAGCCACATCGATGTTCATTGCTGCTCAATTCACCATAGCCAGATTGTGGAACCAACCTAGATGTCCTTCAGTTTATGAATGGATAAAGAATCTGTGGTATATATATAAAATGGAATATTACTCCACCATAAATAATGATAAAATTATGACATTTGCAGGCAAATGGATAAAATTGGATAATATCATGCTACGTGAGATAAGTCAATCTCAAAAATGTAAAGGATGAATGATCTCGCTGATAAGCAGATGAGGACATATAATGGTGGGTGGGAGGTGTTAGCGTTAGGGGTAGGGTTAGGTTTAGGGTTAGGTCTAAGGAGGGTGGCAAGAATGGAGGAAGGAAAGACTGTATAGAGGGAAAAGAGCGGTGGGAGGGGTGGTGGGGAAGGAAAAACAACCAGAATAAATCAAACAACATTTTTCTATGTAAATTTATGATTACACAAATGGTATGCCTTGACTCCATGTGCAGAGAAACAACAAGTATCACATTTGTTTACAATATAAAAAAGAAACCATCAAAGTCAAATGAACAAATCAGTTGCTTCAAATATCAAAGTGATATGCTTCTTTACCTTACCAAGAAAAGAGGAAATATTTTTGTTTGCACAAAATTATTTCTGAATATTTCTCCTACAGTGAAAATTCTGTTGTCATTAGGCAAAAGGAGGTAGCAAGTTTTTCCCATAGTAGATATTGCTGATGATTTTCTCACCAGAATTGACTTTCCCTTAACCCACTCTAATGTACTTCAACTTTAATGTGAGTTCTTTAAGGGTCCAGAAAAATTTATCACAGACTGGAACTTGTGTAGTCACTTAGATCCCATTGAAAGTTTCAGTATTCAGCAGGATGTCTAATTGCAAAGATTGAATCTCAGAATCTTTGTAGTGAATGCAAAAAGAAAAGCAGAGAAAACACTATACATTTCTAAACATTATAGCATGCATTAACCAAAACCAAACTTATCCACATATTTGGACGATGTGTTCTAACTCAGAAATCAGTAGTTTTATGTTTTATTTAGTAGAAGTAGGATATTATCCTTTTTATAGGCAAGGGAATCTTGTATTCACCCAGGACAAGTCTGGCTTTTTTTTTTTTTGGTTCCTCTTACCTAATGGTGCAAGCAATGGAGATCAGAGATTCCAAGAGATGTGAGTACACTAGAAACACAGAGAAAGTGGTTAGAGCCAGCAACCAGTGGCACCCACCTATAATTCAAGCAATTGAAGAAGCAGAGGCAAAGGCATCACAAGTTCAAAGTCAGTCTCCATAACTTAGTGAGGCTATAAGTAAATTAGCTCTCTAATTTATGCTGGTTCAAAATAGAATATAAAAAGCACTGGGGATGTGGTTCAGTGAATAAGTACAACTGGTTAAATCTCCAAGACTAGGAAACAATAGATAATTGATAGATAGATAGATAGATAGATAGATAGATAGATAGATAGAAGATATAGTGGCTTAAATCCAGAGGGAGGGAGGAAATTGATACAGAAAAGTTTTCAACAGAGGCAGAAGGAGGCTTATTTAAAAAAATGGGAAGCTGTGTGCTTAGCTAATCCTCAGAATGAAAAAAAATAAGAAAGCATTAATTTTTACTTCAAACACATAAATAAATTTATCTCACGTTATCACTGATATTATAGGTGCTAGTAATGTATAACACTGTGAAATAAAGACTATTATGGAAGGTTAAAATGATAAGTTGCTCACAACAAAATACATATACACAATAACCTTTTATTATGTTATAAATTTTTAGGACAAATTAATGGTTTAGCTCCAAATTGGACTTCAACAATAGACTGCATTATGTTTGTACTTTATGTAAATTCATGAGACTCTGATTTGAGAATATTCCCTATTTCATAATATCATAAATAATAATTGAAAATTTATATATATGAAATACATATAATCTGCACTTGAATATTTCATTGACAATTTTGTATATTGAAAATTAAAGGGATGCTGTATTTTATCAAATGCTTTTTGTGCATCTATTGAAATCATCATGTGATTCTTGACTTTAAGTCTATTGATATGGTGAATTACATTTATTGATTTTCTGATGTTGAACCAACCTTGCATCCCTGGGATGAAACCCACTTGATCATGGTGCACTATCTTTTTAATATGTTTTTGTATGCAATTTGGACAAAGTTGTTATTTTCAGTTGTTTAAATAAATCCATTTAAAGCATCTTCCAGTATTAGAAATAATTGTTTCATAAATTCATTTCAGTATGAAAATAATTATCTCATATTTATTTTTCTTTTTCTTTAATTCTCAGTATTTGAAAAACTTGTACACTTTTAGTTCAAATAGGATCGTAATTCACAGTGTTATATTAATTCATTGTAAGCCAAAATCAAAGCAGAGCATTTTTTTTCTTTCTGTAGTGCTGAAGACCAAACTCAAGATCTCATGTATACTAGGTAAGCACTCTACCAATGAGCTATATTGCCAGACCTGAAGCAAGTTGTTGGAAATTCATGTAATATTTTTCATACTGTAGAAATACCTGGAAACTCTTTTCTAGTTAGACAAATATTTAAAGAAAATTATTTAAATTCGGGGGGGGCATTTGCCCAGCAGTTGAACCCAGAGACATTTAACTACTGAGGTGTATCCCAGCCCTTTTTATTTTTTATTTAGAGACAGGCCTTGCTAAGTGCTTGGTGCTTTGCTAAGTTGCTGATGATGGTCTTGAACTTGCCATCCTCCTGTCTCACTCTCCCAAGACTGGGATTGTGGGCAGGCATTACTGCTCCCAGCTTATTTAATTTTTTTTAAAAAATTATTTACTTTTATTTTTTCTTTTTAGATATACATGACAGTAGAGTATATTTTGACATATTATACATACATGGAATATAACTTATTCAAATCCCATGGTTGCACATGATGTGGATTTTCATTGGTGGTGCATTCATGTATAAACATAAGAAATTTCTGTGTGATTTATTCTACTGTGTTTCCTTTTCCCGCTTCTTTAATTTTAACTACATGAAATATTTGTGTCATGTGATAAGATATTCTATCTAATTATACCCCTTCACCTATGATTTTTCTACTCTGTACTTTCTAAAATTGTAGAAATGTAGTTATTTAAATTTAATTCAAATGGAAATCAAAAATGCAATTCCTCAGTTGCACTGTCCCATAACTTCAGTGCTGAGTAGATCAATTTGGTCAGTGAACAGTGTGTTCACACATATGTAGAATGTTTCTTCCATCAATAAACATATAATGGAGTGTTCTTGTTCACTTCTTTGTGCTTGAAATAAATACGAGTAGCATTATTTCAAATTATCATCCATTGTTTTCATTTTCCAAAACAGAAATGATGCTTAAGGTCCTAATACTTGCTTGAACCTGGAATTAACAAACAAGCCCTTCACTCATGCAGCTTATGTTTGCTGGATAAGAAAGAAATTAGCAAACACACACAAAATATTTTACAGTAAGAAGTGCATTGAAAAACTAAATTAGATAAAGTTTTAGAAGTGTCTTAGAAAGGTGTATTAGACCAGGCTGAATAATCTGAAAAAATATCTTGGATAGGGGACTGAATAAATGCAGAGGGTACTATCAATACCAATACAAATACTGTCAATGCTTTGAGAGCATTCCATATGGATGGAATAATACAAATATGCTGATTACAAAAAGCACTCCTTAGATGTGTGAGGTGGCACATGAATGCAATACCAGCAGCTTGGGAGGCTGAGTCAGGATCATTATATATTCAAGACCCTAAGAAAATTAGAGAGAGCTTGTCTCAAAAATTTAAAAAAGGTGGGATGGTTGGAATGTGTCTAAGTGTTTATGGATATTCTTCCTTGGATTTAATCCCTGTTACCAGTAAAATAAATATATAAATAGAAACCACAGATACTCCTTAGTGTGGTTCAGGGGATAACCTCAGGATAACTAGAAGCAAAGGGCAGTAACAGCAGTCAGAGTATGTCTATGTCTTGCCTTTACATCTTCATCAGTATTTTGAAGTATATATTAAGATGTGATAGAAAACAATGAAGAGATTCAGGATGGGGTGCTCGGCATAATACAATTTAATATTAAAGAGCATTGATTTCAGTATAGTGAATAGAACAGGGTTGGCAAAGGCAGTAATGGAAAAAGGAAAGACAACTGCTAGTGCAGGAGTTTAGATGAGAGGTGATGGTGACTTGGGTATGTATGGTAGCAATGAGAGAGATAGTTTGGATTTCCTGTGAAGAATGAATTTTTCCTGCATTATGTCTCTGCATCTTCTCCTATCATTGAACATAAAGCCAGTGTTCAAACGCTCACATTATGCTGCAGTTATTATTTCTTTAGAGCTGTGAAGTCCTCTATCCTGATTAACAAATCATACAAAACCCATACTAATTCTCAGAGGTGTTGAATTATTTGAAAATAATTCCAAAGCGTATCATCACAGTTTAACAATCATTAACAGGTTTTGGAAAAAAGAATGGTCTTCATGTTATTTCTCATAAAATTATTTCTCTAGTCCTCATGTGCTTTATTTGATGACAATTTTCCTATATCTATTATTAAATTAGTGCTCCTTGATGTTCTTGCTCCACAAATATAATGTTACCTTGGATGCATCAATAGATGTTGTATATTTTGCTCTTTAGCACTCATCTAATTTTCTTTTCTCATATCACAACACACATTGTTTGATAAAAATGAATTGAATGAGAAATAATACAATAAGAACTAAAGGAAAAATATGATGAGATATTTCATTAACAGGGCATTCGATTAAAGAAGCAGAGTCAGATGTTCTAAGAATGTTAAAATAATACTAGCTTATTGTAACTCTATTGTCCTTTAGAGGAGAGAGAGGAGCACAGAAGGGAAATATTCTAGCTGAACTTCTCCTTTGATATGTTTTCTCTTCAGTAGGGTGAATATGCTATAAATATCTATACAAATATTTTAGTATTATATATAAATAAATTGAATAGATTAATTCATGACAGGAAGACTTAACAACAATATTTTATCACCTTTTTGTTACATTTGTTATGAAAGCCTCTTCCATGATATATATAGCTAGTATCCTTTAAACAGGTCTAAGGAAATTCCTTTCTATTTTCTACTAAACTACCTACCACTCAACCCCTATGATTATGTTCTCATACAGCAGGCATTTTATGTATTAGTATAGTGGTTCCAAACACAATAATAAATGCTACCAAAACTTTTTAATAACTTCAAATTTACTACTTTATTGAGAAAAATATTTGATATAATATTATGAAGTGATTAGGAAACAGAACAAGGTTGACACCCTAAAAATTTCCACTTTGAAAGTTCAATGTTCAATTGAAATGTTCTGTTTATGAAAGAAAATCCATGGAGTTTAACAAGTAAGCAAGTACCTGGTAAAATAGTATCAGATCATACAAAAGGATTTTCATTTATAAACTGCTCTTTCATATTATCAAAACTAAATATTAACATTCCCTGAGTATAATTTTAGTGCTATTCTTAAATTGATAAGCCATCTAGATATTTTTCTCTTTTCTATTTCATTATTGTTTTGTATTATTTTGTTTTTCATAGTATTTAATAATGTGGGATGTTGACTTCACTCAATTGGTTAGATTCCAGAAAAACTGGCTATGCATTTGTTATTTAAGAATAAAGCTTAGCATGTATGAGTCAATCACTCATTTTAAGTGTTCATAATCTTATAATTTTTTTTATTTTATTATCATGTATCAAACAAATACAAGCCCAACAAGCAATAAGTATTTACTGAATGGCTTTCTAATATTGTTTCTGTGTTTCTCAAACTATTCCTACATTTGAAATAACTTCTTTTATTCTCATCCCCTCCCGTTATGTGCATTTCCTGACTATATCCTTGCAAAGACAATTTTCTCTTTCAGACTTTCTTTAGAGAATGTGGGAAAGATAAGTGCACTATATCCTTGTATTTCTCCACTTCTTTAAAGGCAAAACCAATGCCTATGCATCTATGAATTCTATTGCTCCTAGTTGTATAAATCAGACATAAACTTTTTTATACAATGCCCACTATGTTATTACTCCAGTAATACAGAACACAAACCAACACTTAATAATCTTCTCAAGGGTTTCAACATCAATCCTCTTCTTTCATTCTGTAAAAATTTTAGGTCCCAAATCTCCCTTTTGTCTCAAAATCAAATGAAGGCACTTAAAACCTTTTTATTTGCAACACTTGTGTTTTCCATTGAATGCAAACTGATGGTCTCTTTGTCAGAGAAACATACACTGACTTTCTACTAGCTCTATTCATATGGACTATGCTGTCATACACTGCTCCCAGGTCTGTGCTACTGATGTTTAGTTTTCCAACAAATATGTGCTTTCATTTTTAAATACTACTGAAATTATTTTTATGTAATTTAACCTCCTGTGAGTATTCTCTTCCATTACATCATTTCTGCACACGCTGAATGTTCTCCTTCACTCACAAAACTTCTCAATGGTTTTACAAATATTGTCAGTATCATAAATAAAACAATATTTATATAAAGCCAAGAGACTCCAATGTGTGAGATGAAGTAAGCATTTTACATATAATATCTTTGTTCATTCTTCTCCCAGATTTTACATAATTACTCCTCTCTTTATATTTTATAAGAGAAAACTGAGGCTGAACATTTTAATTGCTCAGGTTCACAGAGCTACAAATTGCTATATGTGTTCTAAGTCTTTCAGTGTAGTTCATCTAACATGTAAATTTTTTGTTTTAGTCAAGCATTTTACTTGTACTTAATGTTAAATCTGTTTTTATACTCTACATATTCAAGAAAAGTTGCTCAAACAATTTGAAAGTGAAGAAACTTATGGTGACATATCAGTATGTTAGTAATCAGAGAAGAGATGTGAAAAATATTATTTGAACAATTAAGTATATCAGTCAAAATGAATAATAAGCAGAATAAATAGCATCAAAAGAGCACCATAATGGGACATGGATAATAATTGTCAACTGAACCTAGCATGGAAATTGCAGTAGAAAAGGCTCTGACTGGGAATTAAAGAATCCTACACATAGGTTACTTTTTTGTAGAAATCTATTTTATTTGCAAGACACTGAATCTATTAGAGAATGATTGTTAAATCATTGCAGTGCTTGGTAATGTGCCAGAAAATAATATGGTAAAAATCATACATGTATTACTATTGAAGGATACTCAATTCACGTGAACACATTCTAATAAAAAATCCTAAAAACAGCATCAAAACACCATCAGAGATGTGTTCAAATGAATTGTTGGATAGAAAACCAGAAACTGTTGACAAACTACACAAAAATGTAATATTTCCCCTACATGCTTGAATTTGTCAATTACTGAGTTACATAAGATTAATTTCACATATATAGTAAAAATTAGAACTGTATTAATTTTATTTTATTTTTTTTGGTGGTGGGGAGATGGACTGATTTCTAAGAAGGCAGTGGGATTAACAAATAGAGGCAAATTATATTGGAAAATACTTGTTTAACTCAAGATAATAATTATTCTAAGTTATCTACTAAAATCTCTTATTGGAAAAATTAAATGAATATCTGCATATATTAAAGTAATGAAGGAGATTAGTCTCTGCAGCTACAAGTGAGAAACTAAGGCATAATTGAAGTATAAAATTGTCATTTTTTGTGTAACAGAGTAAACAAATGAGCTAATTCTTGCACTGAATAACTTGAGAGTCATTAAAACCTTAATCAAAAAGAAAAGGAAAAAAGAAAGGAAAAAGTGAGAAAAAATGATGAGGATATGTGCATAAGAACCAAAGAACTGTTGGGTAAAAAAACACAAACAGTTATGAATGGGTCAAAAATATACTTCAAAAATTCAGCTACATTGAAGAGTGCTAATTTGTAAAATAAATGTATATCATTAGTGAACTGAAAAATTAATGAAAATATTTAGAATGGGTTTTAGGTTAATGAGTTAAAAATTCTAAAAAAGACTAAATTTGTCAAATATTTGTGGCAAAAATCATATCATCATTTCTTTTCCTTTTTACTATACAACAAAGAACACATCACATTTAAATATCCAAGGAAAAGTCTTTCAGTGGAATTTATTTAGATGTAGATCTTGAGGATTCATTTTGATCAATTTTAGATCAGTTATCTATGCAAACTGGTTACTTTTCTCATTTTACTCCAGTTAAAAAAATTAATCAAAGAGCTCTTGATCCCTACTTCAGAGGGTTAATAAAGTTTTCACTCTCGTTAATCTTGTATATGCTAATATTCTGCACAGAGTCTATTAACAGAAATCCACTCAGTAAGGGTGATTTTCTGGGAATCAAGGGATAGCTATTTCTATTTGCTTTATAAACAAAATGTTTGTTAGCAGTAATTGACATTGTTTCTGAAAACAGAAAATTTTGCAAGCAAGAAATATGCCTATGGTGTAAGTATTTCTCATAGGGGACTTTGAAAATAACATGAAAAAAGTAAAATTTAGAGCAAAAATGTGCCTTGCAACTATATATTGTCATTAGTGAATGTGGGAAATAGCTGGGTCAAGCTAATTAGACAAAGAACAATATAATATATTTAGCCAAGAATATAAATGATATTTTGATGTTCTTTTAGAAAATAACTTTCCAGTCCATTATATCTATCATTCCTAAGGATGATGTTTTCTATACTTTCTTGACTTCAGAAGGCATTATATTTGAAATATTTACTTATTTGTAATCATGTTTTATAATACTGAGTTTTGAGATCACATGCAGCATTTCCTACAGAGTAGCTGTAATAATAGGAATACTAATAATAACAACTACATCTCTAAGTTGAAAGCAACCTACCATTCTGACAATTAACTTGACTAATTCTATTAACAGTCTCATTTCCTCAGTAGGAAAAAAAAATTTCAAAGAGGATTAATAGCTAACTTTCACATGTGTTTCTATCTATGGTTGCCCACTGAAACCCCAACTAAATTCTAAGTGCTGTAACAGGAGGGTCTTAATCTTCCTAGAGAGAAAAGCTATTTCTGTGTTTTTTTATAATAGTTTTGAGTTCCTATTTATGATTTCTGAGAAGAAATAAACCAAGGAATGAATGCATAATAATTTAAAATATTTAAAAAATTAATGATCTTATAAAACTTTCTTGTGTATATTTATTATATCAATTATTTTTATTTGTATGTGTATAGAATTAAAATGTATAATACTTATGTTTCAAATTTACCTTTTCTTTGTCATTTTCTGTACATAATTTTATCTAAAATCATCACAAATTAATTTTTTTGAACCAGGAATTGATCCCAGGGTCGAATAAACACTAAGACACATCCCCAGATCTTCTCTTATATTTTATTTTGAAGCAGGTCCTTGCTGAGTTGCTTAGGGCCTTGCTAAATTGCTGAGTCTTGTTTTGAACTTGTGATCCTCCTGCCTAACTCATCTAAGCCACTAGGGTTACAGGTGTGCACACTGTATCCCACTAATTTTTTAAAGCTTAAAATTTTGATGAATGAATAAAGAAAATGTTGTATATATACACATGCAATAGTATTGGTCAATTAAAAAGCATTTGCAACAACATAGGCAGAAAACTTTTATTAAGTTTCAGAGGCAGAATCCAAAATTCAAAGCCAGCCTAAGAACTTAGCAAGGCCCTAAGCAACTTAGTGAGATCTTGTTTCAAAATAAAAAATAAAGAGATGGGGACTTGTCTCAGTGGTTAACCTCCACAATGTTCAATTCCTGGTACGAAAATAAATAACTGGTTCCGTGAAAAAGTAGTTTTACTCCTAGATATAGAGCATTGAAAAAACATAAATAAAAATATACTAAAAGAGAAAGTACTTGAAAAAACCATAAATGTGCACAGCATCCAAACATTCAAAATAATACAAATGTCTATTAATTGGAGATTAAGAAGTCATAGTATGTCCATATGGTAGACTATTCTTCAGCAATATAAAGAAGTGAATTATTGCTAGATGCAAAAGCATGGAAAAAATTCAAAATCTGAAAATTTAATGAAACAATTGAACATGAACCCCTCCTTCTTGGTACACCTTTCTTTAGGATTCAAACTTCTCTCATGTCTGTACACTTTCTTGCCATCTTCTGCCTCACCTTGGCATATTGCCCCTTCCAAAGCCAATTCTGGCATTTGCACCACACCCTTGCTCCTCTATTATCCAGGGGCTCGCTCAGAATCCCACCAAAACTTCTCTCCTAAGGTCTGTGTGGACACCTTCATAATGAAATGTAGAGGTCATATTTTCTGTCCTTAACTTTTTGATATTTTACTATTGAAGAAAGCTTGAAGTTCTTTGTTTTCTTCTGCTCTATACTCAACATCCACATGTCTAATAATACCTTCTGTGTGTGGAAGTCCAACAGACACATAAAGTTTAATAGATTCAAATTTGAAATATGGTCTTCTGCACACCATACCTTTATTTTATTTTCTCCACCTGTGATCTTTCTGTACAGAAATTAAACATCTTCTTCTAAGCTGGAAAACAGGATGCACCCTTAACAATGTCCTTTCTTAGTTATGGGTCCTATGTTAGCCTGATATCCATTGCTGTGGCAAATTACCTAAAGGATCAACTAAAAAGAGGGAAGATTTAATTTGGCTTATGATTTGACCCCATTGCTCTTGGCTTCTAAGAGGCAGGATATCATGGTGGGGAGTATGTAGTAATGCAAATATGATCACTTCATATTTGAAAGGAAGGTGAGGGAGAGGGGGGAGATAGATATGGGGAGGGAGGTCAGGTTAAAACTATAGTCCTGAAGGACAGACTTCCAAGGAAATACTGCCTTCTGGCCCCATATCTTACAGTTTTCAGTTCTCCAAAAATTTTATTCTGTTATGAATTCATCAATGGATTAATACATTGGTGAGATTACAGCCCTCATAATCCAACCACTTCCTGAAAACCCTGCTTCTGAACATTGTTGTACCAGTGAGCTTTGGGAGGTTTTGCAGTATACTACATATCCAAATCACACATGTCCTATCTCCTATACAGCTCCTTCAGGTGCTGCTTCTGTGCTATCCATGCTGTCACTGTAATATCTTAATTAAATTGCAGCAGTCACCTCCTAGTAGCTCTTCTGGTTTCCACTCATGCATAGTCACAACCCAGTGCATTGTCTGAATCATGCTTCTAAAGACATTTTGTATGGGGTAATCCCCTGTATAAAAAACTTCATGGTACTCTGTTTTTTATGTTAAAATTAAAACTCTGCTTTCCATGTGCCATTCTCTTCACCAGGAATACCTTTTGTCCTGGCTGTTGATTCCCTCTTATTTATCCTGTAGGTCTCACTTTAGACATTAATTTCCTGGAACATTATTCCTGGTTTATCTTTTGTTCCAGGAAGTATTATTGCTTGTCATATAATAACTGTAATTGTTTCTCTCTTGCCTGGCCCCCAGGGCTGGAAAAAAGAGTCTGATAAACACTTCCCAAAAATTTAGAATGAAAGCAATTTCTTTCCACCAATAGTCATCAAACATGAGTTGCTATGGAATCACCTGGAATACTTACTAAACCATAGCCTTCTTGCTCTCCCACTAGAGTTTCTGTTCAATATTTTGGGGTTGTGCTGATGGTAAGGCTGGAATTAGATATTGGCAGGAATATGAGAGTGAAACACTGAAGCCTCTGGAGGGGAGAGTTCTCATCCGGAGAAGTCCACAGGTCCAGGTGTAAGTAACCCAAGGATGGGGAATGGGGAGCTTTGTTTGCACATGAAAATGCACAATATTCCTTTGTGGACACATTTATATTGTAACTTGCCTTCTAATGGTATTGGGGATTATTTTTCTCAGAGAACCTACTGAGAATTCATTAGGGACATTTCTTAATGAGTTAGGTAACAAGTGACTTATTAGACTTATCACCACCCGCTTTTTTATGAAAACACTTTACTAGTTTACTATAAAATATATATTCACAATTGAAATTTTGTAAGAACAGGAAAACATGATTTGATGCCCCTTGAGGTACAGACAGAATAAATATGGATAGGTAGAAGGGAAACCAACAAAGAAATTGCAAATTTAAATCTGAGAAGCTGTTATGAGCATCCTCACCTTTCCTCCCCAAGACTATTCTCCTCCAGAAACAATTTACAATACTTTGAATCTTAGTGTATTGTAAGTCAAATTAATGTTCATATTTGTTGCTAGTTTTCATACAGTTTCCTTTAGACTAAATAAAGTGAAGGGGAAATATCTGAAGAGACTCATCAGTATATTCTGCACATTATATGTTGACTGGATGACATCAACATAGAGACCCTGAGAGAAGCAGGCAACTGTAATGGACCCCATGCTCCATGATTAAGTGTTGAGCTCAACAGATAGATATACACTCAACCCCTTGCCACTTCTCATGTTCACTATCTACAAAATTTTTTTAAAAAGATGAGCCCATTACCCCTAAAGTGAGTCTCAGTCTCAAGTACTTCCACCCCTTCTCCCATTGAGTGTATATCTGACTCTTTCATTTACATTTCTAATAATCTCTTTGTTTTCCTGAATAAATCTTTGTGTTTCTTCTTATATGCCCTAAGATTCATTTCTGTTGTGTAATTCAAGAACCTGCCAGGGCCAATTTGTGATTGTCATTTCCCTTCTGGGTGAACTTCTCAGATTTTATTAATTGATATATGAAGGAAACCCATTATGACTTTCATTTTCATTTTTGAATGGCTTAATTTCTTTGTGCCTTTTTAAAACATTTATTTCCCTTTTTATTTTTTGAGAGTTGCCTGTTCATCTTCTTTGCTTATTTCTATAGGAGTTGTTCATCTATTTTTTTATTGAAGGAAAGCTACTTATATAAATATTAATATTTTTCCAAGAGTTTCATAAAGATGATTTTTTTGGCCCATTAAGTACTAAGTATTCAATTCTGTGAACATAATAGTCACATATTCTCTCAAAGTTACCACAAGTGGTATGCTTGTTGAACAATTTTTTTATACTTGTTCCACGTCTGGAATGATGGAACAGAATGTATCAATTTACAAATAGGTGGCTCTATTAATATTTTAGGAAAGCTGCATTTTTTCTTAAAAGTAAATTTATGCATCTATCATTTAGAAAAAAAAAATTTCTTTTATTCTCATGAGCCATGAGAGGATTTAAGACAGAGAGAAAAAAGGACATAGGAGATTGATGTTTATCATGCTTATAAAAAATTTCTAACAGTCATGAAGGAATTATTTAGTGACTATCAAATTTTAACTTACATCGGAATCACTTGGAAATGTTGTTAAAATACAGACTGGATCCGGTAGGTTCACGTTAAGGCTGAGAATGTGTATTCAGTTCTACTTCCAGGTGAGTTGGATGATTCATTGACTATAACAGGAATACTGGGCTCTACATTGTAACATGTGGGAAAATATTAGGGTTCAGTGATCGTTCTAATACCATGGTATCATTTATTTGCAAACCCTCTCATCTCTAAGTTTATTATTCTCAACTTCTTATTCTCAAAAGTAGGAGAAAATCACAGCTCATTTTTAAATGAAAAATGCCTCAGTGTTCATGGAGTAACAGCCCTCTGTCTATGGTTCCTCAATCTAACTATTGTGAATGAAACATGGATAGCAAAAAACATCAGGGAGGAGATTAAAAAAATTATTAGAGGTAAATGAGAATGATGATACAACATATAATTAACATTGCTGTGGCTCTGCTACTGTAGTATGTTGATCTTAAATCTTAAATCTTTTGGGTATAAACTGAGGAGAGGGATAGCCGGGTCAAAATGTGGGCCCGTTCCAAGTTTTCTGAGCAATCTCCATACTACTTTCCAGAGAAAATGCACCAATTTGCAACTCCACCAGCAATGTATGAGTGTGCCTTTTCCCCCACATCCACGCCAATACATACTGCTTGTGTTCTTGACAATAGCCATTCTAATTGGAGTGAGATAAAATCTTTGCATTTCTCTAATCACCAGAAATGATGAACACTGTTACATATATTTGTTAATCACCTATATGTCTTCTTCTGTGTAGTGTCTGTCCAGTTCCTTAGACCAATTATGTATTGAGTTTTTGTGTTTCTGTTGTAAATTTTTTTAAGTTCTTCAAAATTTTGGAGATTAGTGTTCTATCTGAAGCCCCTGTGGAAAAGATTTTCTCCCATTCCAGAGGATCTCTTTTCACATTCTTGTTTCCTATGCTGAGAAAGAGTTTTTGAGTTTGAATCCATCCCATTTATTGTTTCTTGCATTAATTTCTTTCTCTTTGGGAGTACTGTTAGGAAGTCTGTTCCTAAGCCAACATGATGGAGATTTTGTTCTACTTTTTCCTCTATTTGGTGCAGGGTCCACAGAGCTGGTTCCTGTTGGGACAGGAGTCCTGAAAGTCAGAATATTCACTTTTTTAACAAACACAATTGAATATATAGAATGAATAAAATCACAGTAAGTACAAAATTTTCAATGCCAGAAAATGCGAGTTCCAAGATGGTGGACTAGAGGGAGGCTGTGTTCCTTGTCGCTCCATAACTCCAGTTTCAAGCAGAGGATATCTGTTTCTCCATGAGGCAGTTTTTGGTGCTTATCGATCCCCTGGTGTTTACCCCATTTCTCTGCTGTGATGACCTGCAGTCTGCCAGCATATTGACACCTTTTTTGAGTGCAGATTGCTCACTGTCAGGCACCTATCATTTGCCATTTGCCTGCCTCTCAACTGTCCATTGCCTGCCTTACATCTATCCATCACCCAATGCACTAGGTTCACCTCCCAATCATCCGACAACAGTCAGCAAAGTGATTGCAGGCTGCTAGTGGAGAACCAGCTGCCTGCTGTTGCCTGGAAGTTCACTGTTACAGTTCCTGCAGGTTTGATTACACGTGGCTGCCACCATTTTGAGACAACAACCAGGCCCCATAGAACCCCTGGTCAGACTAATTGAGCCCTGTCTCCAGGATCACTCAGCCCAACTGATCACTCCCTGACTCTGGGGCCCTCACATCAACTGACTGCTCCCTGTCGCCAGGACCCCCAGACCAACTGACTGCGCCCTATCACCGGGACCCCAGACTGAATGATTGCACCCGGCATCCAGGATCCCACAACCACACCAAACACACCAGATCTCCAGGACCCTTGCTGGACCAACCGCATCCTGCCTCCAGGACCTCTAGCTGACCACGTCCACCACTGAGCTGCAGCTCCCCATTTGCCAACACATTTCAAAGTCAGAGCTGCCATCTTGGAGAATCCTGGAAGCCGTCGCTCCAATCTTAGGGTTGAGAAAAACCCATCCAGAGATGCCTGCTGGAGGCTTGAAGCTCATTGTCAGGTTCCTTTCATGGATCAGGCTACTGAACAATGGGAGGTTTCATTAGTATATGACTGTTATACTGTAGATTTTCTTTTTTCTCCTTTTTAAAAAAATATTTAAGTTTTTATTTCTTTACTTTTCTTGCTCTCTTTTCCTTTTGTTTACCTATTCCCTCAGAGTCTCTTTCTCCCTTTTTTGCAAGCTAATATCCGATTTCTTTTGATTACACTCTAACCCTTTCTATTTTATAGAACTTCTGTATATTCTTTTCTTATCCCATTAACAGTCACATTCTACATCCCTCTGCATCCTCTTTGTCTTCCATTTGAAAGAGCAGACCTTATTGCAAAACTGTTTGTTTTACCAAAGATAATATTTTAACTCATTTTGTTTACTATGACAATTTTGTTATTGTCCCCATAGGGGCTATTTGGTCTATTATTGCATAGTGTCTGATTTGGGCACTGCTAATATTGATCTCCTCTTAAATAAAGGGTTTGGGAAACCTATAGGGCCACTATGAGCCTATAGGGGGAAATCTGCAATACCCCACATCTGCACTGTTAGAGGGGAAGATACATGAACAACATGAAAAAACAAGAGAATAAAATGATCCAAACAAACATAGATTCTATATTAATAGAATCCAATGACAGTATGTTAGAAGAAATGTCAGAAAAGGACTTCAGATTATACATGATTAAGATGAATTGTGAAGCAAAGGATGAGATAAGAGAGCAAATTCAGGGAATGCATGATAATACCAATAAGCTGAAAGAGCAAATGCAGGAAACAAAAGGTCATTTCAACAAAGAGATAGAGATTCTCAAAAAAAAAAAAAAAACAAACCAAAAACAAATGGAAATCCTTCAAATGAAGGAAACAATAAACCAAATAAAAAGCTCAATGGAAAGCATCACCAAAAGACTATACCACTTGGAAGACAGAACTTCAGACAAGGAAGACAAAATATTTAATCTTGAAAATAAAGTTGCCCAAACAGAGAAGATGGTAAGAAATCTGAACAGAATCTCCAAAAATTATGGGACATCATGAAAAGACCAAATTTAAGAATTATTGGAATTTAGGAAGGCACAGAGACACAAATCAAAGGAATGAACAGCCTATTCAATAAAATAATATCAGAAAATTTCCCCAAACTGAAGAATAAAATGGGAAATCAAATACAAGAGGCTTACAGAACACCAAATGCACAAAATTACAACAGATCCACACCAAGGCACATTATAATGAAAATGCCTAACATTCAAAATAAAGATAGGATTTTGAAGGCCGTAAGAGAAAAGCATCAGATTACACATAGGGTGAGACCAATATGGAGGGCAATCAACTTCTCAACCCAGACTTTAAAAGATAGAAGGGCCTGGAACAATGTATTTCAAGCTCTGAAAGAACATGGTTGACAACCAAGAATCCTATACCCAGCAAAACTAACCTTCAGATTTGAAGATGAAATAAAATTCTTCCATGATAAACAAAAGTTAAAAGAATTTACAAATTGGAAGCCTGCACTAAAGAATGTTCTCAACAAAATATTCCATGAGGAGGAAATGAAAATCAACAATGTAGTTCAGCAAAGGGAGGAACTACCTTAGAGATAAATCACTCAAAGGAGAAACCAAGCCAACTTAAAAAACAAAAATAAGCCAAATGACTGGGAATACAAATCACATCTCAATAATAACCCTGAACATTAATGACCTAAGCTCATCAATCAAAAGACATAGACTGGCAGAATGGATTAAAAAGAAAGACCCAACAATATGCTGCCTGCAAGAGACTCATCTCATAGAAAAAGGCGTCCACAGACTAAAGGTGAAAGGATGGGAAAAAACTTACCACGCACATGGACTCAGTAAAAAAGCGGGTGTTTCCATCCTTATATCAGATAAAGTGGACTTCAAGCCAAAGTTAGTCAGAAGGGATAAAGAAGGACATTTCATACTGCTTAAGGGAACCATAAATCAGGAAGACATAACAATAGTAAATATTTATGCCCCAAACAATGGTGCATCCCTGTACATCAAACAAATCCTTCTCAATTTCAGAAATCACATAGACCACAACACAATAATTCTGGGTGACTTTAACGCACCGCTGTCACCACTAGATAGATCTTCCAAACAAAATCCAACCAAAGAAACCATAGAACTCAATAACGCAATCAATAACCTAGACATATATATATATATATATATATATATATAGTATATATATATATATATATATATAGTATAGTCCATCCATCAATGAGCAGATTCACTTTCCTCTCAGCAGCACATGGAACCTTTTCCAAAATAGACCATATGCTATGCCACAAAGCAGCCGTTAGGAAATGCAAAAAAATAGAGATACTGCCTTGTGTTCTATCAGATCATAATGGAATAAGAGTGGAAATCAATGACAAAATAAAAACAGGAAATTACTCCAACACCTGGAGACTAAGTAATATGCTATTGAATGAAACATGGATAGCAAAAAACATCAGAGAGGAGATTATAAAAAATTCTTAGAGGTAAATGAGAATGTTGATACAACATATCAAAATCTCTGGGACACTATGAAAGCAGTACCAAGAGGTAAATTCAACGCATGGAGCACATTCCAGAAAAGAATGAAAGGTTAACAACTACATGACCTAACATTACAGCTCAAAACACTAGAAAAAGAAGGACAAAATGACAGCAAAAGTAGTAGAAGACAGGAAATAATTAAAATCAGAGCTGAAATCAAAGAAATTGAAACAAAAGAAACAATTCAAAAAATTGACAAAACTAAAAGTTGGTTCTTTGAGAAAGTAAACAAAATAGACAAACCCTTAGCCACACTAACAAAGAGAAGGAGAGAGAAGACTCAAATTACTAAAATACATGAAGCAAAAGGAAATATCACGACAGACACCACTGAGATACAGAACATATGGAGAAGCTATTTTGAAAATCTGTATTCCAACAAAATAGAAACTATTGAAGACATTGACAAATTTCTAGAGACATATGCTCCTCCCAAACTGAACCAGGAGGACATACACAATTTAAACTGATCAATATCAAGCAATGAAATAGAAGAAGCCATTAAAAACCTACCAACCAAGGAAAGTCCAGAACCGAATGGATTCTCAGTCAAATTCTACAAGACCTTCAAAGAAGAACTCCTTTCAATACTTCTCAAAGTATTCAGAAATAGAAAAGGAGGGTACCCAAACTCATTCTATGAAGCTAATATCACCCTCATACCCAAACCAGGCAAAGCACATCAAGGAAAGAAAATTTTAGACCAATATCCTTAATGAATATAGATGCAAAGATCCTTAACAAAATATTGGCAAGCCATATCCAAAAACATATTAAGAAAATCATGCACCATGATCAAGTGGGGTTCATCCCTGGAATGCAAGAATGGTAAAACATTTGTAAATCAATAAATGTAATCCATCATGTCAAGACTTAAGGATAAGAATCATATGGTTATTTCAATAGATGCAGAAAAAGCATTTGACAAAACACAGCACCACTTCATGCTCAAAACAGTAGAAAAAAATAGGGTTAGTAGGAACATACTTAGACATTGTAAAGGCTATTTATGCTAAGCCCATGACCAACATCATTCTTAATGGAAAAAACTGAAACCATTCCCTTTAAAAATGGGCAAAAGACAGGGATGTCCTCTTTCACCACTTCTATTCAACATTGTCCTCGAAATTCTAGCCAGGGCAATTAGGCAAACTAAAGAAATTAAAGGGATACGAATAAGAAAAGAGGAACTTAAGCTGTCATTATTTGCGGATGGCATGATTCTATATTTAGAAGTTCCAAAAACCTACTCCAGAAAACTTCTAGACCTCATCAAAGAATTCAGCAAAATAGCAGGCTATAAAATCAACATGCATAAATCTAAACCATTTTTATATGCAAGCAATGAAACAGCTGGGTTACCACCAACAAGAATACAATAACACAGAAATAACACAATAATAATCAGCTTAGTTGTGGAATTCTGGGTAAGTTTGGCAAACAGAACGGTAACCAAATTTCCAGGGTACATTTTAAATCCATCTGTTCTAGCAAATGTTGAGTATATGCTAAAATCTTTATATCCCCCAAATCACTAGATCGAGGGTTTCTTGGGCCTCTTGTTCTTTTTGGAGTTCCTTCTTTGAATTAGGGTCCTCCTCATCCAGAGTCAAATAGAATTTGGTAACCAGTTTGGGAATTCCTTGATGTCAACTCATGATGATGGATGGATCTCACACATCTGGCAGGAATTTAGAGAGAAACTGTATGAGTAATAACAGCAGCATATCCCCTCACATGTAATTAAAGTTGCAGGATCTGCCATATTAGTTATGGTGGAACTTGGTATTTTACTGAAATCTTTGGTAGGGGTTTGTTAGAGGAAATGTACCTGTCCAAGACAGAGGACCAACAACGTGTATTATCTTTATACTGTATATTAAGAGCATTTCTTGTGAACAGGGCAATATTGAGAGCATTATTAACATGAGCAAGTCTATGATCCCTTTTTGTTTTCTTTTAAAAGGCACATTTTAAGTGTATGATGTGCACACTCTACTAAAGTCTGCCCAGTAGGATTTTGAGAATTTCCATGGGTTAAAATTATATTCCATTGATTACAAAACTTAGCAAAGTAACTAGAAGTATAAGGGACATTCTCAGTTTTTAAATGATGAGGTTTGCCCACGGTGGCAGTGCAGAGGAGCACATGAGAGATACAGGCTGAGACCTTCTCTGAACAATGTGCACTGGCCAATATAAGACCTGGGGATGTATCTGTTGTAACATGTAAGTAGAAATAGGGGTAAAAAGAAGGAAAATGAGTTATACTTATCTGCCAAAGGGCATTATAATATAAACCTCGAGGGTTTACCATTTCCCAAGTGGGGAAACAAAAGGGTTTAAAATGAGAGCAATTATTAACAATGATATGGGCCTGTTGAGAGGAAATAGAAAAGGATTTCATTAAAAAATAAAAATTTTGATGAAAAAAGTATTTGATACCATGACATCTGAAAAGAGAGGATAAAGTGATTTTATAGCAGCATCAGTATGAGCATTTTCTCCAGTGAGTTGTCCAGAAATCTTAGTGTGGTCACATATATGAGGAAGAAATACTGGAGCTGTATAATCCTATAAAAGGCAATAAAGAGTAATAAGCAGAGATAACAAATTAGAGTTCAAATGAGGTGACCAAATTTCAGAGAAAATATGAGGTATAAGTTTGGCTATATACTGAGAATCTGTAATGATGTTTAATGTTGTGGAAAACAAATGAAGAGCCAAAATAATTGCAGCTAATTTTGCTTGCTGAGGAGAAACTTGAGGCAATGTGTAATAATCAGTCCACTTTTTATCAGTGAATATACATAATAATCTTGTTGTTTTCCTCCATCAGTATAGACAGTAATCCCACTGTAAAATGGAATGGAGGAGATTATAGAAGGAGCATGAGAGACTTGACACAAGGAAAGGCATTCATCCTGAGGTGTATGGAAAGCAATAGGAGCTAAAATTTTAGTTAAGACAGCTTGAGAATATGAAGAAAATTGTAAATACTGTAAATGTTAAGTCATTCTATAAGTAGCATAAAGAACATGAATATATCTGTTCCTGTAAGAGATAAAATTTGATGACAACATTCTGAGATCATTTGAAAACATATCAGCATAAGGGTGAACATTATTTTTTCCTGAAAATTGAGGAGAATATGACCACTGTACTACATAGAAGATTTGATGATAAATGGCAGCAACTGAAGTAAAGGCATAAGGCTTTCCTGTAAAGATTATTAGAGATGAAAGAACATTGAGTGTTGGGAGTCTATAAGAACTGTAAAAAACTTCTCGTTAACATGCTGAAAAGTGGCAGTGTGTGAAGAAGTTACCTGAAAAAACTGGTGGGATTATGTTGTTTTCTCAACAACTAGAAAAAGAGGTGACAACATATCAGTAGTTAAAGAAATATATGGTGGAGCCCAATTAAAATGTCTTAATAGTTGTTGTAAATGAACTAAGAAGAATTTGGGAGAAAGAGTTAATTTTCAAACATGAAGAATGGAATAAAAATTGGAGTATTCTATATACTAATTAGTTAATAGGGAGTTGTCATTGAATTTTTTCTGTGGCCACATAGCGGCCAGATTGTAATAGAATATGTTGTAATTTATTTAAAGTGTGTTCTGTAAGTATGGGCCCAGAAAACAAAATATCATCCATGTAATGATAAACAAGAATATGTGGGAATAGTTGTCAGAAACACCGAAGAGCATTATTCACAAAATGTTGATATAATGTGCATCTACTGAACATACCTTGAGGAAAAACTTACCACTGATATTTATCAGCAGGCTTATGATGATTGAAAACAGGAACTGTGAAGGCAAATTTTTCTCAATCATCAGGAATGAGAGGAATAGTAAAAATAAAAGTCTGTTTAGTCTATTACATATAAAGAAAAATCTTGAGGAATTAAATTAGGATTAGGCAATCAATCCAGATTTAGGTGGACCCATATGTTGTATATATTTATTAATTTCTCTTGATTCTTGTAATAATCTCCATTTCCCTGATTTCTTGTTTATGATAAAAATGGGTGTATTCCGTGGTCATTTAGAAGGTTCAATATATCCCAATTTTAACTGATCTTGAATGAGAGCCTCTGCAGCTGCCACCTTCTCCTTAGACATTGGCCACTGTTCTACCCATACAGGAGTGGTGACCTTTCACTTTAATGGCAAGGTGGTCATTTCCACAGACACCCCTATAAATAATGTGACTCCATAGGCATTTGTAACTTATGTAAGATGTCTTGGTCCCTTATAGGAAATTAAATCGCCATAATGCATGTTTAAATGTGAGTAATAACTTGTGAGTTGGAAGGGGTGAAGCATTGCAAACACAGAGACCTTTTAGACACCTGTTTATTATTTCCTCCAATTTCCCACCCTGGGATGGCCCTCTGAAAGAGCCATGCATGAGGCCACTTTGAGACAGGTATAACTGTTACATCAGCACTTGTGTCCAGTAACCCTGTGATTGACTGCTCATTTTTTAAAAAAAGTTAATTTTCATCTATTTTCAGTAATAGGTAAACATACTTCTATAATACTGTAATCAAATTCTGTGTTTCCTCTTTCATTTAGGGGTTGTTGGGCAGTAATATAAGGAATGACAATTAATTGAACTGTGGAGGATCCTTTGGGGATAACTAAAGGCATATGAGACAAACTTGAATGTATACTACACCAGTGTAATCAGAATTGATCACTTCTGGAATTATAGATTTTCCTTCTTTAGCACTGTGAGAGTGGGGCAAAATTAAACCAAAGTTACCTTTGGGTAGAGGCCCTTGAGTTTGAGTAAGAATTTTATAAACTTCCCCAGGTAGACATATTTGAGCATCCTCAGTAGTAAGCAAATCTAACCCTGTGCTTCCTCCAGTAGCATGAAAGGATTTGTGGAAGGAGCTTCTGTTTGAACTGTAAACATCTGTGAAGGAGACATCTGCATCTACAGATGAGAAGGTTCCTCTTCCTTTGGCCTTGGGTCAGGAGATTACCCCTAATTAGTTTTCCTGATGTGTGTGTTTTAGATCTGCATTGATTAGTCCAATGAAATCTCTTATGACAGATTGGATATTTCTTATTGGGCTGTTTTTGCAGTCCCCCCTTTTTTTAATCTTACAGTCCTTTAATAGATGACCAGGTTTTTACAATTGTATCAGTTTATCAAAGCCATGTCCACTCCTGGCAACTTGGGTGGGTGCAACCAAACTCTCTGGTATGGTGAGGGGTGAAGGGGGATTGGAAAATAAAGATTCACAAACACGACCTTGAAGATTAAGCTGGGATCAGGTGGAGCTCTGCTCTCTGATGGAGAAGCAGCTCTAAAGACTTATGCCAGCAATCTTTATATATGTTTCATTATCAGATTAAAGACTATGCAATTCTTCATATTCAGGAAAGTTTCAGAAATTAGGACATCCTATGTAGTTTTTCTGTAGTTGCAATCCATAGTTGGAAAGTGCAATGATAGGGCTTTTCATAGCTCTCAAGAAAGACCATTGTTAAAAGTTACTCTAAGACAGGCAGAACCTGGAAAGCAGAGCTGGTGAAATAGTGTGGTTGTCTAGCATAATAATTCCTTCCTTTCCTTGAGCTGTGTGCCTGAGATTAAGGTCAGAGCTAATAGGACTCTTGAACAGAGACTGCTCATGCAAGGCATTGCCACAGTAGTTAAGCATCCTGTGCCTTTGCACAGAAACATTCCCAGGCTCTTGGCTCTTTTCTCACAGCTATGATGCTATCAGAGACAATCTCAGTCACTGCTCTCCCATCCTCTGTCACAGCTCTTCACAGGAGGGGTTGGACCCCATGGTGCCTCTTGTTGCTAGGAATAAAAAAAACATTTGCATTAATTTTTCATGAACAGTTACACCAACTTTGTGTGTCACTACCAATCACAGAGACTGTGGGTGGGTGCAGGGCACTTCTTTGTGTACATGTAGGGGCAAACCCATATGCTCCAGGTCCAAGAACCAGAGTATTCCCTCACCCTGCCTTACCTGCACGGGTCCTACCTGGCCCACAGCACCTTTTTCTCACCTTTTCCTCAGAGTCACTGGGTCAGGATGGAGCATCGCTAGGTCTGGAGGCAGTGGGTTGGTTAATGTGGTATGCCTTTAATCTGTGAGGCATCCACAAGAGGAAAACTGAGCTAGTGAGTGTGCGCCATGTTGCTGTTTTTTTTCCTTAATCAAAGTCAAGAGAAACCTTTAAAGCTATGACCTCACCCTCTGCTCCTTCAAAGAACATTGGAGACCCATCCCATTACTCTGATTAATGGTGGATTTATCAGTGTCTGAGTCTCAGTACTGCAGACTTGTGATCTAAGGATGACTGACATTCGGTGAACTTCAAATGTCAAGTGCCAGTCACAGCAACCCACCCTTTCAGTTCTCTCTACTGGACCCTGTCCTCCATGTCCACCAATGCCTTGTTCCCTATCCCAAGTGGGTGTTGTGTAATACCTGGAACAAAAGTTTTAGTATCTGCAGTTTTGCCAGGACACTCTTTCTCCCTCTGTTGACTTCTATTTAGAAAATAGAGGTGAGCTCGGAAATAGGGAAGGAGGATCTGCTGATTACAGTTAACCTAAACTTCAATGGACACTTTCTAGTTCATTTATCTACTTTGAAATAATCCTGCTTCATGCATAGGTTTGGTGCTACTGAAATGGTGCCTCATGTTTTTTTTTTTTTTTTTTTTTTTTTTTTTTACAGAAGAGAAAATGTTTTATCACTGTTCTAAACTATACTACACAAAGAATCTCCTTGTTGTGTCTGCAGGTAGCTCCACAGTGATGTGATTCCTGAAGAATTTTTGCCAGGTTTTCTTCTATTGGTACCATCAATTTAGTAAAATATAAAGCAGTTTTTCATGTCTCAGTTTCTGCAAGCAATGCCTTCATTACCTACTTTGATATTTGTATTACAGTACATTTTTTGATCCATCAAAAATTGTGGCTATCCTCACAAAAGTGTTACAAAATCACTTCTTTGTTGTTTGAGTTTATCACCAGTGAGCTTTCAAAATATTAGATTTTTAAATGTTATTTATATTTGCAGGTATTTAAAGAAACCTGACTTCTATTGATACAATAAATATATCAGTTTGGTGTGATTTTTCTATAGGAAGAATCAGGGCTAATCTTTTGAAATAATATGCTCAACTAGAAAGTATAACAGTCTGGATGGTATGGACTGGTGACTATCCATTTCAGACTTTTGTCAGGGAGGAGAAAAGGTAAGAATATCTAAGTGATTTCAAAGTCTAAAAATGCTCTTCAGAACATTTTCTTTTATGAATGTTTATTTTCTAAGTATGGATTATTTTACTTTTATAAAATGTTACTTGGATATTACATTTAATTAATTTTAATTGAAAAGAGATTCTAAGGAAATTCTTACACAATTGAAAACTAAAAGGGAAAAGTGATATAATATGCTTTCATATTTTGCCTATTGTTAAAAGTAATGAAATTTTACTAAAGAGTTCTTTGATACTAATTTTTGTCTTTCAAATATTTTCTCTTAATACTAAAAGTATATAAATCTTCTACATAAAACTGAATACAAAGAAAGGCACAGCTGGTTATAGTGTGTATACAAGCACAATTCAGCATATGCAGAATTAAAAAGAAAAAAGGTTCACATGCTTATTAGTTCCACTGAAAACATTAAGAAAATTTCTTCACTGTCAACAGTGTTCAATGTTTAAGAGCTAAGAGCATATAAAAACAAAAACATTAAAATTCACTTAATAAAAAATGTATTTTCATATATAGTGGAATATATAAAAACAGTTTTTAAAATGCCAACATAAATGTAGACTATCAATGTTATAAAAAGTGCAAACCAAATGAACAGAGAGTTTCACAGTATCCTTCTTTTGACACAGGAAAACTAGACTAGGGGGACAAACTTGACCAGTTAATAAGACTTTAATTTCAGTCAGACTTCATTAGAATTTCTGAGAGCTCAAATTAAGCAGTACTGGAGAATCAGCTCTGTCCAGATGCGATTGGCACTGACATGTGTCTGTTAAGTAGTGTGGGAAACTGCAGGGGCCAAGAAAGTTAAAATAATTATTATAATTCCCTGGGGAAAATGGTGTTCCTTACATTCCCAAACAGATCACAGTCATTTGGTTGTCTCGTGACCCCTGTGATGGATCAATTGCCAATCCATTTTATAGAATGATTTGCAGATAACAATTGCAAAATTACCTAAAGCAAAGAATAAAGCCCATAAAATATACTTTATTGTTCTATATGACAGGCTACTAGAAAAATGTACATATTTTAGATGTCACTTAAGTATAATCAAATAATGGTTTTAAAAGGTTCTAGGCTATCTAGGAATGCTGATCTACTTTAAATATTGAGGAAAAACAAATTAATCAGACTCTTTGTAAATCTATAATTTCTAATACTATATTTTGGAATTTGTCATCAGTTTCCAGAGCACTACAAAAATGTTTCTAAGTAAACTAAAAATGATGATTGGGCTGTGGAGATAGCTCAGTTGGTAGAGTGCCTGCCTCACAAGCACAAGGCCCTGGGTTCAATTCCCAGCACTGCAAAAAAAAAATAAGGATTGTTTATCTTGAAGTATATAGATGAAGTATCTCTATTATAGTTGAAAATGTATTTTTAAAATATTTTTATTGGTTCTATTTAGTTATACATGATAGGAGAATGCATGTAGTTTCATTGTGCACAGTTTATTTTTTTTTGTTTTATTCTTCAGTGGACCTTTATTTGTTTATACGTGGTGCTGAGAATTGAACCCAGTGCCCCACACATGCTGTACAAGACCTCTACAACTGAGCTCTAAACCCCAGCTCCTGAAAAATATTTTAATTATAAATAATATCAAACTTATTAGAAAGATGACTCATAAGAAAAAACTTACTGTACAATTAATTTCTGTATTGCTAGCAACTAAGAAGATAAATAGCAAGATAAAATGGTATATGTTTTAGTGACAAGTGTCAGGTCTGAAGCAAATCCATCATCTGTGCTCCCAACAGAACAAGCTGAAGGAAAGACCTCCTGTTAATACCTGACTGTCTGCACCTAGATGTTTTATTGTCTAGGATCATATATGTCAAAATGATTTCCTATACTGTCTTGTAGCTTAATTCCTATTTAGCCCAGAGTAAGTTTAAATATTAAACTTCATCACTAAATATCAAACTACAAAGTCTGGCACCTGTTAGAAGTACATTAAATATCTGTAAAACAAGTAAATATATTTTTGCACTTTTCAGACTATTTCAGCAAATTATTTACATCTGTGCTTTCTTGCTTATTAAGGGCTGTCATTTCAATTGGTATCTAGGGGCTACAAATGAGCAGTTAAAGTTCTGATTACATAAAAGTCACAACTAGTAATTAGCAACACCTAATTTTAAGCTCTGACTAAAATTTATCTGTACTAAATTGTCCAACTTCTTATTTTGGAAGGGATTATGGGTTGTCTTAATTACTGGTTCAATTTATGCAGTGTTTTTTTTTTTTGTATATTACAGGTTCTTTTTCTTTCATGGTGCTTTAAAATTTTAATTTTTTCTAAAATGTTATCTACCTCAACTGTGTTTTCATATTCTTCACCTATAATTTATAGTGTATCATTTATGCTCCTAACCAGTATTCCCATTGATTTGGAGTGAACATTGAAGGAGAGTAGGCCTTGAATTTTCATTGTGAGGGGATTTTTAGATGTTATATTTTGGGTTTTGTCCATTTTGTTGATATTTTCAATGCAATATCCTTTCTGGGGCTAGGCTTGTGGCTCAGTGGTAGAGAACTTGCCTAGCATGTGTAAGGCACTGGGTTTGATTCTCAGCACCACATATAAATAAATGAATAAAATAAAGGTCTGGCAACATCTAAAAAGTATTTTAAAAATGAATCCCCTTTGTTCTTTTCAATCTCCTCTGTTGTTTTAAAGAGATCACTGACTTCTGCCCCTAACTCTTTATTTGGGTACACTCAGTTGTCACAGTTCTCAATTAGCCTGGCTTTACTGGCAAGTTTCTTAGTCCTTTTTATGGACTCTTTACTACAGTCCCACATTTTTCCTTCACATAATGAATATTTGATAGAAAAAGGAGTAATAAAAGTACAAACTATATTGAATATAGGACATCCAAAAGATGGTCCAGAAAGTAGCTAATGTTGGGGGCATGTCTGGCAGAAGTTCCAAGCAAAACTGGAACTCAGTGCTATAGGTCAGAATGCATTTGTTTCTGGAATTCATTCACTCCCATTTCCTGTCCTTCAGCATCTAATCTACAGTATATGAATAGTCAAATCAATGCTGTAGCATCACAAGGATGTTTGGGGTGGCTGGCCTGAGATAACCTGGGGCAACTTTAAGAAACCAACAGGAAAATGTGCTTGATAGAAAGGCAGATTAGTTACTGACTGAGGGCAATGTGTTGTGTGTGAGTTGGGGACAGGAGGCAGTGGAGGGGATCACAGTCCTTTTTACATTGCAGCATAGTCCAGGCTTCTGTCCTCGGCCTACTTTTCTCCATAGTCATACATCGACCTGACAACCATTTCCACTTTCAGCATCTCCAGTCAGTGCTTTTCCAAGAGAGTTGCTCTTCTCTGGTGCTGTAAGTCAGTGAGAGTAGTGGTTGGGATTGCAAATTAAATTTTAATCAGGCTCTGACATTTACTAGTGTGTGATCTTGGGTAAACTGGGCAATATCTCTGTGCCTTCGTTTCCTCAGCTTTATAATAGCACTACTGGTATCATTAAATAAATCATGATGAGTGGCCCAGACTGGCACACAGAAGACCTTCAATTCACATTAGCTATTGTTACTAAAATATTGCCAGTCTCATAGTTAGTTTGCCTCTTCCACATTTTCACTGCTTGCTTATTCCTCAAACTAAATGCAAGTTCTTCTCAATCTTGCCTCTGAAATGTCTTCAAAATTAATTTCTCTGTCCACTTTACCTTCATTATTTGAAGTAATATAATAATTTTCTCCTATCTTCCTGTCCTTTTACTTTCTATTGATGTCTTCCTTCACATGGATATCACTCTTGAAGGTATGCAACATATAAAGGTGGAACTCTTCAAGGCTCACACCTCCTTTTCAGATTCACCTATCACCAGGTCTCTTCCTGAATATGCTTTCCCTATCCAAACTAGGCAGATCTATTAAATTCTAAAATATGCTTTGCTCTCTATCAAAATCCTATCCTTTCTCTCAACTCTGCTCAGGTGACACTTCTTCCTCAGAATCTGTCTAGTCCCTAGGTGCAAAGAACCACTCAGTCTCTGCACTTTGCTTATTTCTGTTAATACACATGTTGTCTATCTCTAATTTGGATTTCAGTAGGGAAGCTGTGGTCATAATATATCACTTTAAAATTTTTATTTTGTCTACGTTGGTCTACCCATCAGAAAAATCATAATTTTAAAAGAATATATGTTCTTGTGATTTTTCTATTGAGAGTTTGGCACAATACACCTGTGTCATGGATGATCTTCTTAGAAAGGAAATAGTACAGCCCTCAGTGGTTTGGATGCCTCAGTGTTTGGATGTGGTGATGCCATGCTTCAGAGTGTGAAAGTCAGGACTGGAACAACTGGGTACAGAACCATGTTGAGGATATTGGTAGAAAGATGTATTAGACTCAAGGAACTAACACTCATGTAGGCTTTATACTTGTTTGTGGGACTTATTTGTTAAGACAGTGAATCTGTTTCCACTGGAATCAAACCCCTCTGAAACCCAGAATCCACCACTCCTTTTCTTTGATTTCTTTTTTCTCCTGTTTTGGAGAATTAAGCAACAATCCCAGCAGATCAATTTTTAGACATTTTCCAAGAGTGGTCAATGATGAGAAATTATCACTACCTGAACTTGCTAGCTTAATGGCTTTTTACAATGACTTGGAAACTGACTGAACTTCTGCTAATTTCATGGTCCTATCTGGCCTGTCAAAGTTCATTAAGGGCTCTTTCTCCTTCCTGAAGAAATTTAGTGGATAGGAAACATTATCACATAATGTCATAATGTCATAAGATGAATATCTACAGGAGCAGGAGATAAGAGGGGAGAATTTTCCATGACATAGATTTTACCAGCTTAAAAAACAGAGTCTATTTCATTTTTTCAAATCCACTGGTGCCTCAGGGCTTACCGAACTCAGCACTATTCAGAGTTGCAGGTCTCCTTTGTGTTGACCCTCCCCATTGGTTGTTCCCCAGTAAATTTAAAGGATCTCAGAAGCATTCAGCAATGCCCTATTTTGGGAACCCTCCCAAAGGGGTGATTGCACATATGAGTATTGATATTCAAGTCTTTCTAAGCCAGTGGTCTATCATCAGACTCTCACATTTGTGGGAAGGTAATGAAAAGCCAATTAGTTATGGGTGCACAAGCAAGATGGTTCTAAGTCTTTGAGATAGCTTGATAATTTTTGATGTTTCTTGATAGAAGAGAAGGAGATCAGCTTTTTGTGTTCATTCAAAAGTGTGCACAGGGCTCTTAGTGAACCTGGATTAGATTAATGACTATCCCCTTAAGAGAGTGGTTACATAGTCCTTTTCCATTTTTCAAAACTGAATTGTCAGTCCTTCTCTCTCCTCCAGTAACCTTAGCTATTGAATAAATATTACCTTCTGAGTTGGTTATTTGTTCTTCTATTGGGGCCTTCTTTCCAAACTTTAGTAGGAAGAATAGAAAGAAACTGTCTTCAACAACACACACTGAAAGAAGTGACCTGCTGTGACCTTGAAAGAAGCAATGCAGATGTTCCCTAAAGAAATAAAGAGAATTCCACTCCCATGGTTATGACCATGGTATTGAACAAAATTTTGTCAAATTCACACCATCATTTCTTCTTGATAAAAATTACATTCATGAATTTTATAACCAAAATATTTTCATCTATGTGAGTAATTTAGAAATGGAAACAGAAATGCCAGTTTCTTGCTATTTACTGGGGTCCCTGGAACTTTGCTTGCTGCCACACAAATTTTCCAAAAGATCTCTGGAAATATAGCACTGCCACTGTTATGGGACTATGGAGACAAAGAAGTGAGAATTCTGATGACTACATCTTGGAAGTAAAATACCATGGCTCTTGCTGATTTATTTTTCTTTGAAACCAGATGCTGATGTGGATTCACTTAGATGGGGAAGCTACAGGTTTTGGACAATAGAATTTTTTGGTACCAGTGATCCCTTGTAGTGTACCCACATAATAAAAGGAGAAGAAATAATGAACAATTCTAAATTTCACAGGAATCATTGGAAGGTCTATGGCACAAGGAGACTATCTCTTAAAATCAGTGAAGAAAAACTTCCAGTGGGTCAGAATCTTCCAGTGGGTCAGAATAGAAACAAGGACAAGGTAGAATTTGATTTTTCTTCTTTCACTGTTGACTCACATCATGGTAGAGATGTTTGTTATCCCCTCTCCCTCTCCTTTCTGTGTTGCATTTTCTATATGTTGGTGCATTACACACACATGACTCAAACATTAGGGTTCCCAAGGAGTACATATATAAATGGCCTTATACACCTGATGACAACTTCAAAAGCATACACTAGAATAATCTCAGAGGAATAAATAGCAAAAGTATTCAAGCCTTGTAAGGCATAATGGCTTCTTCAGGACCACCCACATGGCCAGAAGGAAGAAATGGGTATAATTCTGTCTCTCCAAACCAGGTTAGTTGGCTACACCTGGGACATCTGGGTCCAGAACCAGGGTGTGTTGGTGTAGCCATGTCCACTTGTGTATATGTCAAGGGAAGATGGGTGGAACCTGCATCTCAGTGGGTCATTAGGACCATCTTGTGTGAGAAAGGGCTTTCAGTATGGAGTCCCCAAGAAGTGACCTCACTTTCTTGGCAGTAGAACACACAGAACTTGGAACATCAGTTGCTAGGCACCCACATTCCAGATAAGCTCCCATTCTGCTCACTTGTGTTGAGATAGCAAGTCCAGAGCCATGAGTTATTGCTGTCTACTCATCTTTGGATGCTTATTACTCAGGAAAGTTCCTAGTAGGGGATTTTCCCAAGATTGGAAGAACTGTATCAATGTTGGGACCAACAACTCTGGCAATATTTCCTAAGAAGACCAGAGGTGAAACAGAAGAGGCCATTAGAAGTGAGTAGAGTCTAACCGTCCACTCAGATTTCCATTTAGATAGCACCAGACCCACAAAGTTTTGTCTGTGTGTGTTTATATTTGTTTCTCATATTTGTGACTCATTGAATTTGATGTTGATCAAGCTGTGGTACTATCCTTTAAAAGAGCACCACTTTACATCATTCCCTCCATACCTCAGAGAGATATAACTACATATTTGAGTGAGTACAAACTAGTACTTCACAAGACCTAGTAACTATACTTCTTAGCAAGTCTTCTGTAAACACCTTAGAGAGACTTCTACTCATGTCAGAGAGCCTGCAATACACACCTCAGAGATAACTTTTGACTTACCACAGAGACCTTTCCTATACACTGAAAATATCCTTGTTATTCACTTAAGTGAACACTTACACTCTCATCAATAAGCCTTCCTACAAACCTCATAAAGCCCTCCTACACCCTTCAGAGTGTTCTCCCTACATGTCAGAGAGCCCACCCTACATAAAAATGAGAACCAACTTAACACCTCAGAGAATCTTTACTTCACACCTCAAACTCATTTCACTATATGTCTAAATAATGACTCCCTACTAATACCAAGAGCTTTTTCTACACACCTCAAATTCCCATTAATATAGCCCATAGGTACACTGCCTCCACACTTTATTGAGCAACACTTAAATGACTCAGCTTTTTCTATACAGCCCAGAGAGTGCTCCCTATCAATTCCACTGAGATGTTAATTCAGACCTCAGAATTTCCATGCTACAAGCAACACACCATACTACACAACTCAGATACAACTTACTACTCTCCAAAATGCCCTCTCTACTTGCCTCTGAGGTTTGGTCTGACACACCTCAGAGAAGACTGGAAACACTGTTGAGTGACCTCCCTAAACAATGTAGGGATTCCCCCTATTATACTCAAAGAATATTCTCATTACATCTCATGTGTTATACCTAGTCATAGCAGAGAGATTTCATTATTCATTTCTGAGGGCCCAAAGTACACAACAGAGAGCACTCCTATGTAAAAAACAGCCCTTCTACACTCCTTATAGATTCCTCCTGCATACTTAATAGAGGCCTCCCTAAACACCTCAAATCTTCTGCACTACAAATCTCAGAGAACCTTTCCTTCACACTTCAGTGAACACTTCCTTCACACATAGCAGTCACCTCTCCACACAGTTCAGAACTCTACCTACACATATCAACTGCCCTTTCTACAGAATTCAGAGGGCCATACACACATACCTTAGACACATTTCCTACACAAATTATTTATCAATCACTGTATCAATGTTATGACCAGAGAACCGTTGTTACACACCACACACCATAATTCAACACACCTCAGAATGCCATAATTTCACTATTCAGAGGGCCCTGTTACACAACTCATACAGCCGTCCTTTCAAACTTCAGTTTGTCTTCATTTATCTCAGAGATCTCTCCTTACTCACTAAGGATGTCCACAAATACACACCTCAATTAACTCTTAATTTTTACCAATGAGCACCCAACTTATACACCTCATTCAACAGTCCTCCCTACAAATCTCAGAGAGACTTCTTCTATACAAGCCTCAGAATGCCCTATCAAAAAACCTTTAAAAACCCTGACAGGTTGATATAAATGAGTTTGCACTGATGAGAAAGGTAGATATTAATGAATATACCCAGAAAAATAGATATCAAAAAATATACCTCAATGGGTTGATATCAATGAATCTACATTGACAAATCCATACTGACAAATCAATATTGATGAATCTACCCCTATAAGTTATTATCTACAAATCTTCACCAAAGAGTCAATATCAACAAATCTACCCACACATATCAATATCAACCAATGTACATAGCCTAGTCAATATTGATGAATCTACATAATTTATTTCAACAAATCAATATTGATGAATCTGCCCAGTTTAGTTGATATCAGAGAATCTACCATGACTCATTGATTATGACAAATCAACCCCAACCAATCAACAAAACTCTACAGAATTGTGGATATCAATAATCTATCATGGTGAATCAATGTTTACAAATGTAAATGATGAAACAATACCAACACATCAATATCAATAAATCTTCCCAGAGTTGATATCAACAAATAAACCCCAGCATCAATATCAATGAATGCACATCAATGTGTCAATATCAACAAGTAAATTCCATTGAGTCTATATTGGTGAATCTACCTCAATGTTTTGATATCAATAAATCTACACCAGTGAGTAGATTTTAATGACTCTAACCTGATGAGTCATAATCCATGGATCTACACTGATGGTCCAATTTTGACAAATCTACACAGGTGAGTAGATATTGACAAACCTTCCCCATTAAGTCAGTATTGACATACCTATATTGAAGAATTGATATCAGCAAATCAATAGTGAACAATATACCCCAACAAGTCAATATCAAAAATTTGCACCAATGAGTTGATATTGATGAAAGTATGCCTATTTGTCATAGGGTCATATCAACAAATCATTGCTGAAGGATTCACATAGCTGTTTCTTCACCAAAGTGTCGAAGTTGATGAATCTAAATTTTCAAGTCAATATTGATGAATCTGTCCTGACAGGTAGATATTGATGAATCTGCAGCTTTAAGGTGACATTGATAAATTTAAAGAATCAAGTCAATATCAATGAATCAAGATCAATGGGTCAATACTAAAAAATCTACACTGATATTTTGATATTGTCAAATCTACACAATTGAAACAATTTTGATAAATATACCCAAAAAGAGTAGATATGGAAGAATCTACACCCATGAGTCAACATTGATAAATCTACACCAAAAGTCAATATCAACAAATCTACCCTCAGGACAATAACAATGAATCTATCCAGAAAAGTTGATATTGATTAATATACCCTGATACCCTGATGGTTCAATATAAATGAAGCTACATCTATGAATCAATACTGACAAATCAATATGTTATGAATCAACATGGATAGTTCAATATCAACAAAACTAAACTGATTAGTCAATGTAGATGAATCAAAATCTACAGGTCAATGTCAATGAATCTACCCCAACAAGTTGATATTAATAAATGTAACCCAATGGATTGATGTGGATGGATCTACACTGAAGAGTCAATATCAGTGAATCTACTCCAATTGTTTTATATCAGAGAATCTACACCAATGAATCAATATCAATGAATCAACACCTATGATTGACATCAGTGAATATATCCCATCAAGTAGATATTGACTGTTCTAACACAGTGGGTTGGTGTGGAGGAATCTACACAGACAAATCAGTAACAATGAATATGCACCAAAGAGTCAATATTGGCAAATATACTTCAAAGGGTCAATACAGATGAATCTACCTTGATGGTTTGATATTGATGATTGTACACCAATGGGTAAATATTGATGATCTACACTGACAAGTTGATATCCACAAATCTACCCATCAAAGTATATCATATCATTGAATGACAAATTGATAATGAACAATCTATCACAATGAGTCAATATTTATGAATCTACATGCTTGTATCAATATTGACAAATCTACCCCAATGTGTTGATATGAACAAATCTAACCGAATGGGTCAATATTGATCAAACTACATTGATGGGTCGATATTGACAAATGTACTTTGAAAGGTCAATATTGATGAATCTACTCCATAGGTTTAATTTCAATAAACCAACAAAAATGGGTTGATATCTGTAAATCTACACTGAAGAATCAATATCAACAAATCTACCCTGATGAGTTGATATCTATGCATCTACACTGATGAGTCAATAATGTTGAATCTATATCAATGAATCAATATCAACAAATCAATATCAATTAATGTATCCAAAAAGTTGATATTGATGAATCTATTGTGTAATATATTGTGTTGATGTGAACAAATTTACCACTACAGTTTGATATTGATAAATCTACCCCTATGGGTCCATATCAATAAATCTATGACATCAAGTTAATATTGATGAATCAGGAAAATGGGTCAAATTGATGAGTGTATCCAAATGAATTGATTTTGACAGATTGAACCATTCAAACCAATTGAATCAATATTGATAAAATTAATCCATCAAGTTGATATCAACAAATCTATCCCCATTGGTTGATATAGATGAATCTACTCAAATGACTACATTTCTGTGCAGAGTGGTGACAGGATGGGAGAGCAGTGATTGAGACTGGGGGTCTCTGATGACCTCATGACTGTGGTATGACTGGTGCCTGGAAATTTTCATGTGCAAGGACACAGGATGTTTAGCTGCTGTGGTAAAACCCTGCATGAGGAGGCTCTGTGCAAGAATCTTTTCAGCTCTAACCTTGATCTCAGTCACAAATCTTCTGGGAATAGAGGAACTCTTATCCTAGGCAATTACAATGTTTCACCAGTTATATTACTCCTGCTACTACACCAGTGGGTTGATATAGATGAATGTATCCTGATGATTCAATATCAGTGAATCTTCCCCAGTGATAGTTATTATCAAATCCACACCAATTGATTGATATTGATGAATACACCCAGAAGAGTTAATATTGAAAAATCTACATTTTCAGGTCAATATCAAGGAGTCTAAATTGACAAATCAGTATTGACATATGAACTTTGACAAATCTACCATGACTGGTTAATATTGATGAATCCACCCCTAAGGGTTGATATCAATTAATCTATACCAACAAGTAGATATTAATGAATCTACACTGACAGTTGATATTGATCAATATCCCTATCAGTTGACATTGATGAATCTACAATGATGAGCAGATATCAACAAATCAGAACCAATGAGTAGATATCACCAAATCTACTCCCATTGAGTCAATATTGACAAATGCACACTGACATGACAATGTCAGTGTGAATCTATCACTATGTTTGATATCAAAAAATCTACCCTGACAAGTCGATATTGACAAATCTACCCTGTTGAGTTAATATTGATGAATATACCCAATTGAATCTATATCTAGTGATCTACACTGAAGAGTTGACATTAATGAATCCATGCCTTCAAGTCAATATCAACTAATCTATACTGATGGGTTGATATCAATAAATCTACCATTGATTTGACATCTACAAATCTACCCTGGGTGATTGGTATTGATGAATTTACACTGATGAGTTAATACCAACAAATCTGTCTGAGAATTGATGTTAATGATTCAACACCATCAATTTGATATCAACAAATCTAGTCAATATCAATGAATCTATCCCAATGGGTCAATGTTGACAAATCTACACTGATAGTTTGATATAAGTGAATCTACATGAAGGAATCAATGTTGATGCATCAATATCAATGAGTCATTGTCTATAAATCTACACCACTCTATATTGACATATCAATATCAACATATCTAAACTGATGAGTTGATATCAACAAATCTACCCATTCCAGGCAATATCAATCAATCTGCCCTTATGGGTCAATGTTGAGGAATCTATTTCAAAGAGTCAAAATTGACAAATCTACCCTGAAGAGTCAGTATAGATGACTTTACACTGATGAATAAATATTGGCAAATTTAACCTTTGAGTCAAATTTGATGAGTCTACAGTGATGTATCAAAACTGATGAGTCTACACCAATTAATTTATATAGGAGATTCACCAATAGTAGATATTTATGAGTTTACACTGATGGGTTGATATTAACAATTGTACTCCTTATGGTTGTTATCTTCAAATCTATGTCAATGAGTAGATGTTGATGAATCTACACCAATGAGTAGATATCTATAAATTTACCCTGTCAAGTCAATATTGATGAATCAAGACTGACAGGTTATTATTGATGAATCTACCTCATTGAGACTTTATTGACCAATCTAAATCAGAGTTGATTTCAATGAATCTACACTCATGGGACAACATTGACAAATCTACACCAATGAGTAGATATCAATGAATCTACCACAGTGTGTCAATATAGACAAATCTAGACTGATGAGTCAATTTCAATGAATCTACCCAGTTTAGCTGATGTCAATGATTCAAAACACTTGAGTTGATATTGAGGAAACTATTCAGTTTGGTCAATATGAAAAAACCTACACCAATGAATCAATATTGATGAATATACACGAAAAAGTTGATATTGAAAAATCTACCCCAATGGGTAGTCAATATCAAATTTACCCCATGGGTCTATATGAATGAATCTACAATGACCAATCAAAATTGATACATCAATATTAACAAATATACCCTGACAAGACAATATTTTTAAAGTACATATATATTTTTTAAAGACTGAATTTTGATTCATTGTACACCAATGGGGTACAACTCTTGTTTCTATGGTTGTACACACTGTAGACTCACACCAATTCTGTAATCTTACATGAACATAGGGTAATAAAGTCTTTCTTGGTCCACTATCTCTCTTTCCTCACCCCTCCCACCCCATTTTCTTCTATACAAATCAAAGTGCCTCCATCTTCACTTACCATGTCCCCCCTTTTATGTTCCATCATCCAATTATCAGATAAGACATTCAGTCATTGGTTTTGTGGAATTTGCATATTTCACTTAGCATTATATCCTCCAACTCCATCCATTTACCATTAAATGCCATAATTTTATTCTTCTATATGGCTGAGTAGTATTCCATTGTGTATACATAACAGTTTCTTTATCCATTCATCAATTGAAGAGAATCTACATTGGTTACACAGTCTAGCTATCATGAACTGAGCACCTATAAACATTGATGAGATTGTGTCACTGTAGTATGCTGATTTTAAGTCCTTTGGGTATAAACTGAGGAGTAGGGTAGCTGGGTTAAATTGTGGGTCCATTTCAAGTTTTCTGAGGAATCTCCATACTGCTTTCCACTGTGGCTGCACCAATTTTCAACCCTAACAACAATGTATAAGTGAACCTTTTCCCCACATTCACACCAACATTTATTATTGCTTGTGTTCCTGATAATTACCATTCTAATGGGAGTTAGATAAAATCTTAGGGTATATTTTAATTGCATTTCTCTAATTACTAGAGATGAGATATACTTTTTCATATATTTGTTTATCACATCTATATCTTCTGTGAAGTATCTGCCCAGTTCCTTAGCCAATTTACTCATTGGTTTGTTTGTAATTTTGGTATAAAGTTTTGCAAGTATTTTTTATAAATTTTTGCTATTAGTGCTCTATGTGAAATGCATGAAGAAGAGATTTTCTCCCACTCTGTGGTCTCTTTTTTGCACATTATGGATTGTGTTATTTGTTTGGAAAAATATTTTTAGTTTGAATCCATCCCATTTTTTGATTCTTGCTTTTATTTCTTGCGCTCTGGGAGCCTTTTTAAAAAAGTCTGGTACTAAATCATCATGATGATTTAGGTGAACTCTCTCTGGTCTAATTCCTAAATCCTTGATCCATTTTGAGTTGAGTTTTGTGCAGGGTGAAAGATAGATATGTAATTACATTTTACTGCATATGGATTTCCAGTTGTTCTAGCACCATTTGTTGAAGAGGCTCTCTTTTTTTCCATTGCAAGTTTTTGGCACCTTTATCTAGTATGAGGTAACTGTACTTCTGTGGGTTTGTCTCTGTATCTTATATTCTCTACCTTTGGTCTACCTGTATATTTTGGTGCCTATACCATGTAGTTTTTGTTACTATTGCTCAATAGTAGAGTTTAAGGTCTGGTATTGTGATACTTCATGCATCACTCTTCCTACCCAGAATTGCATTGTCTATCCTTGGTCTTTTATGCTTCCAGATGGACTTCACAATGAATTTCTCTATTTCTATGATGAATGTCATTGAGATTTTAATTGGAATTTTCTTAAATATACATAGTGACTTTGGAAGTATGGCCATTTGACAATACAAATCTGCCTACTCAAGAATATGGGAGATCTTTCTAAGGTTTTTTAAAATTTCTTTCTTTAGGGTTCTGTAGTTATCATTGTAGAGGTCATTCACCTCCTTGTTAGATTGATTACCAAGTGTTTTTTTTTTTTTTTGAGGCTGTTGTGAATGGAGTAGTTTTCCTAATTTTACTTTCAGAATATTCATCACTTATGAATAGAAATGCATTAGATTATGTGTGGTGAATTTATATCCTACTATTTTGTCGAATTCATTTATCAATTAAAAATTCTAGTTCTAGAAGTCCTGTGGTGGAGTTTTATGGATCCTCTAAATATAACATCATGTAGTCAGCAAATAGTCATAGCTTGAGTTCTTCTTTTCCTATTTGTATCCTGTTAATTTCTTTGGTTTGCCTAATTGCTCTGTCTAGTGTTTCAAGGATGATGTTGAATAGAAGTGGCAAAAAAGGGCATCCACGTCTTTTTCCAGGTTTTAAAGGGAATGCTTTTAGTTTTTCTCCATTAAGAATGATGTTGTATGTGGGATTAGCACAGATAACCTTTACAATGTTGAGGAATGTTCCTACTATTCTACTTTTTCTAGTGTTTTGAGCATAAAAGAGTGTTGTATTTTACCAAATGTTTTTTCTGCACCAATTGAAATAATCATATGATTCATAACCTTAAGTCTATTGATGTAATGAATTACATTTATTTTTTTCCAGATGTTGAAACAACCTTTCACCCTTGGGATGAACCCAACTTGATTGAGGTGCACTATCTTCTTAATAAGTTTTTTATGTGATTTTCAAGAATTTTGTTAAGAATTTTTGTTTCTATGTTCATGAGCAATGTTGGTCTAAAGTTTTTTTTCCTTGATGCGTGTTTTTCTGGTTTTGGTGTCAGGGTGGTACTGGCTTCACAGAATAAATTTGGAAGAATTTCCTCCATATTTTATGGAATAGTTTGAGGAGTATTGGTATAAGTTCTTATATGAAGATCTTGTAGAACTCAGCTGAGAATCTGACTCCAGGCTTTTCTTCATTTGTAAGCTTTTTGATGGCTTCCTCTATTTCATTGCTTGAAATTGATCTGTTAAATTGTGTATGTCCTCTTGATTCAATATGGGAGGATCATATGTCTTGAAAAATTTTTCGATGTCTTTGAAATTTTCTACTTTGTTGGAGTATAGATTTTCAAAGTAGTTTCTAATTATGTTATATATTTCAATGGTGTCTGTGTGATATTTCCTTTTTCATCATGAAGCTTATAATTTAAATTATCTAACTCCTTCTCTTCATTACTGTGGCTGTGTATCTATTTGTTTACTTTCTCAAAGAACCAACTTTTTGTCAATTTTTTTGAATTGTTTCCTTAGTTTCAATTACTTTGATTTCAGATCTGATTTTAATTATTTCCTGTCTTTTACTAGTTTTGGTGTTGGTCTTCTCTTCTTTTTCTAGGGCTTTGAGATGTAGTGTTAGGTCATTTAGTTGTTGCATTTAGTTGTTGACTTTTTATTCTTTCCTTTAATGCACTATATGCAGTAAATTTTCCTCTTAGTACTGCTTTCATAGTGTCCCAGAGGTTTTGATATTTCGTATTGTCATTCTCATTTACTTCTGATATTTTTTTTTACTTCCTCCTTTATATTTTCTGTTATCCATGCTACATTAAGTAGCATATTATTTAGTCTCCAGGTGTTGGGGTATTTTCTGTTTTTTTATTTTGTCATTGATTTGTAATTTCATTCCATTATGATCTGATGGAACACAAGGTAGTGTTTCTATTTTTCAGATTTGCTAAGGACTGCTTTGTGGCATAATATATGTTCTATTTTAGTGAAGAATCCATGTGCTGCTGAGAATAATATGTATTTGCTCATTGATGGATGAAATATTCTATATATGTGTTTTAGGTTAAGTTATTGATTGTGTTATTAAGTTGTATAGATTCTTTGCTCAGTTTTTGTTTGTAATATCTATCCAGTGGTGAAAGCAGTGTGTTGAAGTCACCCAGAATTATTGTGTTGTGGTCTATTTGGATCCTGGAATTGAGAAGAATTTCTTTGATGTACATAGATGTGCTGTTATTTGGAACATAAATATTTATAATTGTTATGTCTTTCTGAATGATAGTTCCCTTTAGCAGTAAGAAATGTTCTTCTTCATCCCTTCTAACTTTGTCTTGAAGTCCATTTTACCTGAGTAACCCCCACTTTTTCCTGAGTCGATGTGCATGGTTTGTTTTTTCCCATCCTTTCACCTTTAGTATGTGGATGTTTTTATTCTATGAGATGAGTCTATTGAAGGCAGCATATTGTTAGGTCTTTCTTTTTATTCCAATGTGCCAGTATACACCTTTTGATTGATGAGCTTAGGCCATTAACATTCAGGGTCATTATTGAGATATGATTTTTATTTCTGGTATTTTTGGCTTATTTTTAATTTTTAATGTGACTTGGTTTTCCTTTTTTATTTTGGCTTTACACTTAAGGTACTTCCTTCCTTTGCTGACTTAAAATGTTGTTTTCATTTCCTACTCATTGAATATTTTACTGAGAATTTTTTGTAGCACAGGTTTCTATTTGCAACTTATTTTAACATTTGTTTATCATGGAAGAATTTTATTTCATTCTCAAATCTGAAAGTTAGTTTTGCTAGGTATAAGATTCTTTATTGACAACCATGTTCTTTAAGAGCTTGAAAAAAGCTGATCCAGTTCCTTCTAGCACTTAGTTTCTGGGGTGAGAATCCTGATGATATCTGTGTTGGTTTCCCCTATATGGAATCTGATGCTTTTCTCTTGCAACCTTTAAAATTATATCTTTATTTGAATGTTAAGCACTTTCATTACAATATGCCTTGGGGTGAATCTGTTGCAATTTTGTACATTTGGTATTCTGAAAGCCTCTTGTATTTGCTTTTCCATTCCATTCTTTAGGTTTGGGTAATTTTTGGATATTATTTCATTGAAAATTTTATTCATTCCTTTAGTATATCTCTGTGACTTCCTCAATTCCAATAATTTTTAAATTTGTTGTTTTCATGCAATTCCATATTTCTTGGATATTCCAGTCATAATTTCTTACCATTTTTATTCTTTGGTCAATTTTATTTTCAAGATTAGATATATTTTCATCAATTTGTAAGGTACTTTCTTCCAAGTGATCAAGTCTTTTGGTGATGCTTTCCATTGAGTTTATTTGGTTTATTATTTTCCTCATTTCAAAGATTTCTCTTTATTTTTTTCATAATTTCTGTTAAAGTCAATTGGGGTCCAGCTATAAGGGTTAAGGGGAGAGCTAATAAAGAGGCAAGCACTAAGGATGGCAAAGAGCAAGAAGTGGCTCTCATGGGAAACCCAGTCCAGTTGTTTTTTTTTTTTTTAATCAATTCTTGGGTCATATCAGGTGACCTAGGTTACATAGTAAAGTTAGTTTTGCCCATGTGCAGATGACATAACTTCTTGCTTCTTAAAGTCCACTAGTACCAAAGGTTATTATAATAATTTAATGTCTCCAGGTCTCAAGGACAGATTTTTTGCAGAAAATTTCTTAGACATTGAAACAGAGTGCCTTTTCCTGAGGAGATTGCTCAACTCAAAGGACTTTTGTTCCTCTATATATTGACTGAGCTAAAATCCCTATAACTCTGATTTTTTTTGTGTGACCTTTGAATAGACATGACTTGTCTTTTCTTTAAGGAAGGTGGAGGGAGTAAGCAAAGCAAACATTGGCAAATACAAGCACAGCAAAATAAAGCATGTATCAATAAACATTCTCCAATGAAATGCTGTTTGATTCATGTAAAATTTGTCAGCCATGTGGTTAACCAACCAAATAAATCCCAATCTCCATATCATCTGTTTACATCTTCTTTACAATGTCTTTAAACTGATCCAATTCCTTTTGAATGTAGTTATTATTATCAGTTAAATTGAAACAACATATATTATTAAAATCTTGGCATTTTATATGATGTAAAAACAGCAAATAATCAATATCACCCATTTTCTAGAATGTTTGATGTTATGAATTTCAGGAGAATAAACAATTTCTGCTAAGTATAGAGGTACCACCAACAGGGATACAATAACAGAGAAATAACACAATAATTTCCAGCATAGTTATAAAATTTTGGGTACATTTGGAAAACAGAACTGTAACCAAGTTTTTTGGAGCCCTTTCTAAACCCATCTGGGCTTCCATTTGTTGATCAGATGTTGCTAAAGTTTATATTTTTTCATGTCACTAGATGATTAGAAGACATATGGTCTCTTGGGCCTCTTGTTCATATCAGAAGTTCCTCCTTTGGATTGGGATCCTCTTCATCCTGTGTCAAATGCAATTTGGGAATCAGAATGTGAAGTCCTTGATGCCAACACATGAACATTGTCAAGTCTCAAACATCTGGCAGTAATCCAGACAGGACCTGTAGGAGTAAGAATAGCAACATATCCCCTCCCCCAAGTAATCAAAGGTGCAGTGCCCCACCATATCAGGTCTGGTGGAACTCACTATTGTACATAAATCTTTGATAGTTGTTCCTGAGGTGCAAGTGCCTGTCCAAGGTAGAGGACCAGAGATGTGTATTATCTTCAAAATGTGCATTAAGAGCACTTATTGAGAAGAAGGAAATATTGAGAGCAGTATTAACATGAGAAAGTCTAGATCCCCCTTTTTTTCAACCAAATGTGTCATCTTTATTCAATTTGCAAGTTACACAACAAATGTATACAAATGCACATGATTTTTCTCTTTTACATTCATAGAATAACAATATTTTAGTATTTTGTAACTTGATTTTTCCTTTGAACAATATATAATTTTTGTAGTAACTATTCTTACACTATATAATTTTAATCATTCCACAGTAAACCCCTATGTAATGATAATATAATATTTGGTCAGAAACTTATTGGTCTATTTGGGTTTCCAATTTGTTATTATATAAATATGCTGCACTAAATATTGTGGTAGCTGTCTCATGTGCAATTATAATTTTTTCTTTTATTAACAGCTACTGTAAACAGTAAGGTAACTTTATTAGATTACCAAGTACAAAATCAATATACAAAAATCAGTAATTTACATGTATTCAAACAATATTTAGGATGATTTAATGGAAGAAAAGTTTTTATATATAACAGTAATAAAATACATTAATACATTGGTCAATAAAAACATGAGACCCATTAAAAATTAAAATTAAAATACCACAGAAGCCCAAAAGTAGCCTTTCTACAAATAGAAGGGCAATATTATTTTGTAAATTAAATTGTAAATTTAACAAAACCTCAATGAAAGCTTCACAGTTTTAAGCTTTATCACCTGATGCTAAATTAAGTGAAAAAAATAAATATAGAAATGGTACCAGCACTAAAACATATTAAGACATTTTTTTAAAAGCTTAAATAACTTTAAAGTATCAAATTGGTCTATTAGCAAAACAGAATGCCCTGAATGAGTACACTCAGATACACATAGAAATTGAATATATAAAGAGGACATCATCTCAAATCACTGTGCAAAAGAAGTATTCAATAAATGTTATAGGGATAAAGTTATATCCCTGCCTCACTTTATATACCATGATAAATTCCAGATATACAAAAGATATTTTTAAATACAAGAACCATTACATAATGAGAATAAAACTGAAATTTTTTTTCTATACATATCTGTAGTTAGCAAGAACTGTCTAACCTTTCATGCATCAAAATTCCCAAGTGATAAATGATTTCACTGTTACATTCTGTTACATTAAAATCAATTTTTTATGGAAAGAAGCACCATAAAAAAAAACTTTTAAAAAGAAAACTAAGGGAGATATTTACAGCTCATATCACTAAGGTCTATCTTTCCCAACCTAACCTGTAGATTGACAAAATCATAACCATTATGAGACAGAAAAAGTTGATTGATGAGTTTAGGTCTTTAACAATCAGGGTTATTATTGATATATGCTTTGTATTCCCAGTCATTGTGGCTTATTTTTGGTTTTTAACTTGACTTGGTTTCTCCTTTGAGTGGTTTTTCTCTAAGTTAGTTCCTCCCTTTGCTGACCTACATTGTTGTTTTTAATTATCTCCTCATGGAATATCTTCCTGAGAACATTTTGTAGTGCAGGCTTTGTATTTGTAAATACTTTTAACTTTTGTTTATCATGGAAGGATTTGATTTTGCCTTCAAATCTGAAAGTTAGTTTTGTTGGGTGTAAGTTTCTTGGTTGGTAACCATGCTATTTAAGAGCTTGAAATCTGTTGTTCCCAGCCTTCTAGCTTTTAGTGTCTGGGCTGAGAAATCTGCTGATATTCATGTTGGTTTCCCCCTACATGTAATTTGATGCTTTTCTCTCAAAGTCTTTAAAATTCTATCTTTATTTTGGATGTTAGGCATTTTCCTTATAATGTTCCTTAGTGTGGATCTGTTGTAATTTTGTAAACCTCTTGTAGTTGATTTTCCATTTTATTCTTCAGGTTTGAAAATTTTTCAAATATTGTTTCATTCAATAGGTTCTTTATTCCTTTGGTTTGTATCTCTGTGCTTTTCTCAGTCCTGATAATTCTTAAATTTGGTCTTTTAAAGATATTCCATAATCTTGGATGTTCCATTCATAATATCTTACCATGTTTTCTGTTTCATCAACATTATTTTTAATATTAACTTTTTGTCTGAGGTTCTGTCTTCCAAGTGATCTAGTCTGTTGGTGATGCTTTCCATTGAGGTTTTTATTTGGTTTGTTGTTTTCTTCATTTCAAGAATTTTTGTTTGGTTTGTTTTGAGAATTTCTATCTCTTTGTTGAAATGATCTTTTACCTCCTGCAGTTGCTCTTTCAACTGTTTATTGGAGTGATCATTCATTACCCACATTTGTTCTCTTATTTTATCCTTTGCTTCACAAATCATTTTAATTAAGTATGTTCTGAACTCCTTCTCTGACATTTCTTCTAATATGCTATCATTGGATTCTATTAATATAGAATCTTGGTTTATTTGGAATACTTCCTTCCCTTGTTTTTTTCTTGTTGGTCATGTGTTTTCCTCTCTAGCAGTGAAGATCTGGGGTACAGCAGTTTTCCACCTATAGACTTTTAGTGATCTTGAAGGTTTACAAAACCTCTTCTTTAAGGGGGAGATCAATATTAGCAGCACCCATTACAGATAATATGTACCAAATACCCTCTATGAAGACATTAACATGTTGTTATCATAAACAGAGATGATGAGTTTGATTATTATCTACAATATGCCAAATAGATTTGCAATAAGATCTACAATTTCTAATGGTAGACAAAAAGGATGGATAGAGGTGCAGGATGTAATAGTTAATGGGATAAATTAGAGTATATAGAAGTACTACATCATAGGAAGAGTGAAAGTGGAGTCAAAAGAAGTTGATTGTTAGCATGAGAAAAGGAAGAAAGACTCTGAGGAAACAGGTAAACAAAAGGAAATAGAATGAGAAAAATAAATAAAATTTTAAATTTTTTCAAAAGGAGAAAATAAATCTACAATATAATAATCATATGCTATTCATACCTCTCAGTCTTTAGTAGCCTGATGAAGGAGGGATACCTGACAAGGAGCTTCCAGTCTCCTGGAGGTGTCTCAGGGTGGTTTTGCCCCACCTAGAGATGGTGACTTTTACTTCCAGGATAATCCAAGATGGCTGCACTGGCTTCCAAATGTGCTGGCAAATGGAGAGCTGTAGTACAGGGTGCAGGTGTCGAGTTTTGGTGGGACACAGCCAGTCAGGTCAGTAGTCCTGGAGGCATGGTGGGTTCAGTCTGGCTGGGGTTCCTTTAGTTCCTGTTTGTTGTCCAAAAATGGTGACAGCCACATGTAACCAAACATGTGGGTACTGTGACAGTGTTCTTCCAGGCAACAATGGTCAACATGCAATCCACTGATGGTCTGCATACAGCCCATAGGCTAACAATGGAAGATTGGCAAGTGGACATCAGGAGGTGGTTGATGGGTAGGTGAAAGGCAGACAAGAGGCAGACAAACAAGCAAATCATGGATGATAGGCAACAGTGTACAATCTACACTCAAAAGTAGGCAATATGCTGGCAGATGGCAGGTGATAACAGTGGATGAAGGGGGCAAACAACAGGGGATCAATGAGTCACAGTGACGGCTTCACAGAGAACCAGATTTTCCTCTCCTTGAATCCTGAGTTTTGGAGCAACAAGGAATGCAAACTCCCTCATTCCACAATCTCTCACAAGTCAATATTGATGAATCTACACCATCAAGTCAATTTCAACAAATCTAACCAGTGAAGATGATATTGACAAATCTACCCCAAAGAGTCAATTTTGACAAATTTATATTGAAGAATCAATATGGGCAAATCAGTATTAAACAATCTTCTCCAACATGACAATATTGATGAATCCACACTGATGAGTGGATATTCACAAATATACCAAATGTGTGGATATTGACAAATGTACCCAACCAGTCAATATTGTTGCATCTGCCCTTAGAGGACAACATCATTTAATTTACACCTTTGAGTCAATATCAATGAATCTACATTGATGGGTCAATATTGATGAATCTACACCTTTAAGTTGATATTGATGAATCTACATCACTGAGTCAATATCTATGATTCTACCCCTGTGGGTCAATATGGATGAATCTTCACTGATGAGTCGATGTTGATGAATCTTCATCAATGAGTTAATACTGACATATCAAAATTGATATACCTACAATGACAAATTCATATTGATGAATTTACCCAATCAATTTGATATTGCCAAATCTAACAGGTTATTAAGGATGAATCTACACTGATGAGTCAATATCAACAAATGTACACAAGAGACAAATTTGACAAATTTACCATTACTGGTCCATATTAATGAGTTAACACCTATGGGTCAATGTCAATGAATCTATCTCATCAATTTGATATTGATGAATCTACCCCAATGGGTCAAAATCAACAAATCAACACTGATGGGTCAATATCAGTAAATTGACACCAATTGCTTGATATTGATGAATCTATACCAACTTGTCAATATTGATGAATGTATACCAGCAAATTGACATTGATGAATCTACTCTGTTGAGTTGATATCAACCAATCTAATATGAAGAATTGATATTGACAAAATAATATCAAAAATCAAGCCTGATGTGTCAATACTGACAAATCTACACAGAGAAACTGATATCAATGAATACTCAGACAAGTTGTTATTAACTAATATACCCAGATCAGTCAATATCAATGAATCTACATTGTCTAATACTTTTCAACAAGATGATATTGATGAATCTAGCCCAGTGGGTCAATATTAATTAAACTCTTGGATGGGTCCATATCAATGTATCTACCTGCACCTGTTGATATCAATGAATCTACATTGATGATTTGATTTTGACAAATCAATACTGATAAGTCTACACTGACAAGTTGATATTTATGAATCTACATAGATTAGTCAACATCAAAAATTCTACCCAGTTTAGTCAATAGCAGAGATTTCACAATGACTGCTTGATAAAATCTACTCAAATGGGTTGATATTGACAAATCTCCATGAACTTGTGAATATTGAAGAATCTACCATGACCACTTAATATTGGCAAATGTATATTGTTGAGTTGATATTGACAAACATATTGATAAATTGATATCAAAACATTAAAATAGATGAAAATTTACAACAGTTTGATATCAACTAATAAACCCTGTCAGGTCGATATTGACAAATCTACCTCAACATATCAATATCAACAAATCTACACTGGCAAGTAGATATCAAGGAATATAATCCAAGAAGTTATAATTGATAAATCTACACTGATGGGTTGACATCAACATAAGTAAACAGGTGAGAAGATATTGACAAATCTACCCTATCATTACTGAGATATTTACATGGAAGAATTGATATTAACAAATCAACATCAGACAACCTACCCTGATGGGTAGATAATGATGAATCTACACTTTCAAGATTATATCAATGAATTTACATATTTGAGTCAATATTGACAAATCTAGAGTAATGGGTCAATATGAAAGAGTCTACACTAATGAGTCAATGTTGATGAATATTCCCAGTTGAGTCAATTTCAATGAATCTATCCTGATGAGTTAAAAATCTACACCAATTATTCAATATCAATAAGTCTACAACAAAGAGTCAATATCAGCAAATCTACCCCACAGGTCGATATTGACAAATCTGCCTGGCAGAGCCAGTATTGATGAATGTATCCCAAGTGTTTGATACTGATGAAACTACACCTACTAATTGATACTGACAATTCAATATCTGATGAATCAACCCTGACAATTCAATATCAATGAATCTACACCAAAAATACATCCATTGATATGAATGAGTCAACACCTAAGGGTTAATGTCAATGAATCTACCCCATCCAGTTGATATCAACAAGTCTAACCCACTAAATTGATATGGACAAATCTACACTGAAGAGTCAATATTGTTTAATCTACTCTGACAGGTCAATATCAAAGGATCAAAGAATCATCAATATCAATGAATAAACATCTACAGTTGATATTGATGAATATACCTCATCAAGTCAATATCAATGAATCTAACCCAATGGGTCAGTATGGACAAATCTACAGAGACAAGTCAATATTGATGGATTTGCACTGAAGAGTCAATATTGATGAATCTATTCCAATGTGTTGATATAAAAAATCTATTCTGACTATTCAATATTGACAAATCTATACCAAAGGGCCAATATTGATGAATCTATCATAATGGGTCAATATCAATGAATATACTCAGAAGAGTTGATATTGGAGGATCTATCCCAATAGGCCAATATCAATGAATCTACATTGTTGAATTGCTATTGAAATATCAATATTGATAAATCTATCCCAATGGATTGGTATCATTAAATCTATGCCACTGAGTGAATATCAAGGAATCTCTCTATCGAGTTTATGTTGACAAATTGAAGTAGCAGGTTGATATCAACAAATCTGCACTAAGCATCAATATTGTTGAATCTACACTGATAGGTCAATATCGACAAATTTACCCTCTCGAGTCTATATCAACCAATCTAGTGTAAAGATTCAATATCTATGAACCTACTCCAAGAGGTTAATATTGAGGAATCTACCATGATGAATTAATATTGATGAATCTATCCCAATGTGTCATTATTGCTGAAACTACACCAAGTCAATTTTGACAAATCTAAGCAATCAAATTGATATCAATAAATCAAACCATCCAAGTTGATTTTGAAGAATCTGTCAAGTTGGGTCAATAGGAACAAATCTACCCAGATGAATCAACATTGATGAATCTACACCAAAGGGTCTATATCAATAAATCTACCCCAACAGGTAGATATAAAAAAATCTACCCCTACAGGTCCATAACCATGAATCTACACTGATGGGTTAAGCAGACAAGACCTGTTATGATATTCAAATTACTGAACACTATAGGACCATAAAGTCTATTTGCTCAAAACACATTCAGTTGTTAGGAAGGAATACATTTTTCTTTATCTTTCTTGGATTAGTTCCCTAGCAATTATGGTAATCTTCAAAACAGGAAACCATTTTTTTCTTTATCTAAAAATATCCATTGCTCTGACTATTGCAAACATCCAAATGGGTTTCTGTTTTGTTAATATGGTTTGCTAAAATTCTTTTATGTACATTCTTTTCTACTAGAAAATTGCGAATTTTAGATACATTGGGAAAAATATGTCCATAATCTACTTCTATAGATGACTTTTAATTTTAATCTTCCCCATCTCAGATAAATTTACACCATGTGTTTCCCACATACTGCTTGTGAAATGACTTTTTAGGCCACTTGAATTTTTTCATGAAGTCACAAACTATAAATGCATTGATGAAAACATTATTTTATGTAATCAGTTCCTAAAAGGTTTTTAAAAATTTTATGCTTATTAGGTATTTCAAAATATGAGTCATGTATATTATTTGTTATTATTACTTATTATTTATTACTTGTGAAAACCCAAAACACTTAAAACAGAAATATTTGATGAAATAATAATTATTAAGTGCTGCTATCTTGCAAAATTTCTGAACACAATTTTTCAGAATGTTTTCTACATGTCTGATCTCATAAGAAATGTTTAGTCATATTCACAAATCATCTTAATGGAAATAATAATTTCATAAAATAAGCAGCAACCAACAGAGACTGTCCCTGAAATACCAAACATGTCTTTTTATGTCTCACAGTTGAACAAAAGACTGGGTAATGTACTGGATCATTTAATTTGTTGAAATAATCTGAGACCAGCAGTTCGTATTCAGTGCTAAGACCATTTGTTCTCAGCCATAAAAGGCAAGTGGCAGCCTTTGGTTCTTCATTATATCAGTTCTTCTTCAGATTCTTTAGGAAATGCTATCAGTCATTAGGATGAGCTCACAGAAATAAACTAAATTGTGATAAATAACTGACCAGCTGCCACATATTTGTTTAATTGAACTAGGTGAGTATTAGTAAGTACAATACAGAGGATTTAATTGTGTTTTTTTAATTGGGTAAAATAATATATTTCCTCCATTTTATGCTGAATGGTGACAGTACATCCTGAGTATTTTTTTTTTTTATTGTCAGTCTTTTCCATACTAAATTGGAAAAAGGATTTAAAACAGATGGGCTTTACTTACCAAAAGTTAAAAAGGTACAATATTTTAAAAAATGAACTTTTAATTAAAAAACAGTCAGTTTAATGAACATAAAGTTTTAGAAAGAAGTTACTGTTTCCTCTGTCAATATCCATAGAGAGATCATTTAGGATTAACAAAAAGAATTGACTACTCACCTTGCAACACATCATATAATACTTTCACTATATCCTTTGTAGCTTTGAAACTTAGATATTTTTATCTTTTCCCCACCTGTTCACTTCCCCCTGATCTTCTTTTCCCTAAAATTCTTCTCCCTGATCTTCTTTTTCCTAACGTTCTCCTCTCTGATTTTCTCTTCCTTGATCTTTGCCTTCCTAAACTCTCCTCCCTATACTCATTTTCTCTGAATCACCCCTGTAAGAGCCTCCTGTTCCTGCTGATAGGGAGAATCACAGAATTTAGGACAGAAGTCACCTGTTTCTCCCTTGCTAGCAAAGCAATAAATCATCATTTTTCTTTTGCTCAAAACTGTGTCAATATTAGATTGGCATCTGAAATAAGGACTGTTCTTTTGGCAATAAATTTGACACCCTAGATGGGACATGAGAGCAGCCCTTGCTCCAGCTTTCTTGATCAGGCTTGACCTTCAATTGACTCCCACATCCATGATGAGAATACAAGATTACTGGTGAGTTTCTTGAGAGCATACTGCTGAACAAATTTGGTGATGGTGTGAGTTTGCCTCAGACTGAACCAGAGGAGCTGTTCTGTGACTAAAGGGTGAGACTTAAGGACTGTCCCAAGAGCTGTTGAAACATTTTTAGCTTTGGTGACTTCCTACCTTATTTCCCTGAACTGCAGAAGTTGCTCTATGAGCTGCTTTACTTTGAGAAAAAGGAAACTGAATACAAAAAATTGTGACACCTTTTGCCATTTGGTCTTAGCTTTGGCAATTTGGTGTGCACACTGAGACCCTTGATTTCATACACCTAATTCTTCTTTGTGGGAACATCTGATTGCTTCTTCTTCTGACATCTGTGACTCCAGTTGTGTGGGAGTCATGATTCAGTGAGATTTAAGAACCTAGAGGTATGTACTTCCTTCTTATCTGTTCTAGGTTCTCATCTGTTGGCCTTGGACTTTGCAATTCCTTCTGGTTTTCTGTTTATATGTATATACTAATGACCCTTTTGAGATATGGCTTGTACTTCACTGGTTCTATGGGTTCGTCTCTTGGGAAAGATCTTCCCTGGTCAATTTAAAAGTTTCCATCTGTTGGTCATGGATTTGGGATTTCTCTCTAGTTGTTTCTCTCTGTTTCTTTTTTTTGTACAATATTGTAGTTGGAATTGGTCTGGTGGAGCTAAAGTGAGTTGAAAATAGGGCCACCTTTAAGTCTATGACAATGTTTTTTACTGTAATAATCTGACTTTTAAAAAGCTTCCTGGATTGTCACACAATCTTGCAGTTGGAGTTGATCTGTCCAAGTTAAAGTAGATGAAAGAAATTTGTTCATGCAGGTTTCTCTGTTTAAAAGGTTCCCATATGTTAGCCCTAGTTCTGGTGATCCTCTCTTTTCTGTACATATAGGTACAAATGTGTCTAGAGAAAGATAGTTTACTGTAACAAAATCTGGAATTTGATCCTATAGGGATAAGCCAGTCTAAGAGAAAGAGTGTTTACTGTTAAACAATATGTACTTTAAATGTTTTTTCTGGATTATTATATGCTATTGACATTGAAGTTGGTCTGCCATGGTTAAAGTATATGAAAGAGATTTATTATGTACAGGCATTTGTGCAGTTGCATAAAAGGGGTCTGAATCATCAAGAATTAAGTTGAAGATGTCAAATCTCAGTTTGGCCCCAGGAAGATGCAGATCATCTCATTGAAGTCAAGCACACTAAACTTAAGTTGGTGGTGTTTCAGAACATCACCTAGGCTGCCTAGGTGGTGTTTCAGAACACTGCCTAGGCTGTAAAAAAATGGTCAAAGAGAACATGGCCTCTGCCTGCCTTCTAGCACCATTTCTCATGGAGGGTGCAGGTTGCTGTCCCAAAAGAATGTGGCACTACATTCCAGAGCTCCCAATTTCTGAACTGGGGATAGAAATATTTTCCCCTTTTAATATCTAATAGGGGACCCCATTTTGCCAGGAAAAATTAATTACTGGGGCAAAGCAATTCTTGCTGTAGAAGTTTCTGGTCCAATTAAATGCCTGGAGAGACTTACAGAATCAATAACTGTTTAAACAAACAACTGTTACTTAGTTTATAACAATAGACACCCTAAATATATGTGACATGGTATATATATGCATCTGAGAACTCTATCTCTCTAAGCCTTGTCTAAGTTTTCTGTAAAAATTTATAAAATGAAAGTTTGTATAAGCTTACTGGCAAGATACCAATAAGTGCTCTCTTTGATACATTGTATCTGACATAGAAAGGCCATATTCTCATATGAAGACTGTCTTATATCTGCTTGTTTTGACGAAGTCAATTTTTGATCTTTAACATTGTTTTCTAAATGTACAAGAGAATTAAGGCTATCTTTTGATGTTTGTTAACCCATGCGGACCTGTTATTAGTGTCATCATACACTCTGTATTCTAAATTTTACCTTAATCGTTAAACTTAGTTAAATGTAAAACATCTTCTCTTCAGAGATCACTTTGCCATGTTGGTATTTTCCAAAGTACAATTAGGTGTAGCAAAGACTCGCCTTTGTATGGAAATAACAAATTTGATTGATATTTATTGGTGCATTTGATGTTTTATAGCTAAAGTAGCCTGTTGTTAATAAGTTATGTGCCCGATTTTGTATGACTCTTCACACTGGAATTGGAATTTAAATGCATTTTTGTAAGATATTAAAGAGAGCCTAATCTGTTTAAAGGTGACATTATAAAACATGGAAGGACTCTGCCACTTTTTATGTAAAAATAAAGTTAAAAGCTGTCTTAGTCTGTCTTTGATTTATGTTTACAGATGTAATGTTGTATTGTGTTAGTTGTGAAGAGAGTCTTATCTTACCGGAGATAAGAATCTACCTCCCACTTACTCCATGTTAGAATGTTTCCAAAATAGTTTAGATATCAGCTTATTTAAAGTTGTGTTCAGAAGATTGATTTTTTTGGTAAAGAGTATTTTTATCTCAAACAGGGAATAAAATATACACCTAAAGGTTCAAGAATATAAAAGTCATTTTTCTTTGTTCATAGCCATCAAAAAACTGAAGTTTTTTTTTTCTCTGTTAATTTTATTTTGTATTTTCCATGTGATCTATAGATTATAAAATGCTTACTTCCAGTAGTAATACTATACCCAATTAAATTAAAGAGGTATCTGTATAATTATATATACTGTAGTTATAACATTTTACTCTCTCTTTAAACAGGTGAAACTGTCTTGCCTGGTGTTTAAACTCAAAAACATGATGAACAATGCAAAAAAGTGAAAGGGTCATGGAAAAAGCAGCCAGTATTTTGGCTTTTCAATGTAAAGTCATCCAGGATTCAAAGAATGACAGGACACCTCTCTGGGCCTTGCACCTCTGGTGAGTCACCTGATCTGCTGATAAGGGAGATTGAAAGAACCCTAAAGAATAGGAAGCTAACCAGTACACATTTTACTAAGAGATGGGTCAAAGGCAATGGAAATATCTCTGATTCATCCAAGAGAAATCACAAATGGTCAGCCAGGCCTGGAAACATCCTGAAAGTTGGCACATCTTGACCAGGAAAACTAAAGAAGCCAGGATGATTGGCACCTTGTCCCCAAGAGTGATCTCTGAGGAATCTCAGCTGACATTTAAGAATAGATAGGACAAATGTCAGTATTGACCAACTTTTTCTCAAACACCTGGCAGGAGAGTAAAGTCTGAGCACAATCCTATATGCATATTTAAAAGGATAAGCAATGGTAGAGTATTTGCCTCACATGCACAAGGCCCTCAGTTCAATATCCAGCACCACATGAAATAAAAATTAAAATTAAAAAGGACAATATATTTAAATGAAGTCACAGTCTGAGGCACCAGGGATTTGGAACATCAATATGTGAGATTTGGAGTGAGGATATAATTGAGCTGGTAATATATACTAGTGGACTACTGAAAACAGACTCCCAGGAAAGGAAACACTGAATGAAGCGATGTGAACATGCAACTTTTTAATAGATACAGGCAGGTTGCATCACAGATGGGCTGCTGAAATTTAATTGTCACAAGAAATCTCTGATTGTAGAAGCTTTTCTCAGCCAGGATTCTCTTGGTTTTGACATTTAAGAAGCTATTTTTCTTGGTTAATCTCTTGTCCATGAGGTAAATAAGATCACTTTGTTCCATTTTTTAAAATTTCTTGAATGAAAAACTGAGTTATTTCTCAGTTGATTTATGAGTCATATAGATTATTTTCTTCCCTCAGTCCTACTCAGATTTTGGGCCCCAAATTGTGCTTTCTTAGAACAAGTAGTCTTGAAATATTTGCCCTAATGTAGAACCTGGATTGACCTGTTACTGAAGACTTTTCTTAACATGAAAGAAAGGCAAACAATAGTGTCTCAATTCAAATGAACCTCCTGGGATGCTTTTGCTAGGCTCTCTTTTTAAAATGGAGAAGAAATATTATTTCTCTAGATAAGTATCTTCTATATCAGGAGTAAACCAGACTTTGAGAATCTTAGAAGAAATTTCATACAGTTCTGTCCTGGGCGGTTGTTAGTCTGATAAATGATGCTGAGAAACCATTTGATACCTAGAAGCCTATGTTTCCTTAACTCTACAATTGGGTGTTTTTAGAGGACTCATTTGGATCAAGGTTCCATGGAAGAATTGATATAAGTTGCTCCCACAACTGTCAAAACACCTTGAAGTTACTGTGTAGATAGTGCTTAACCATTTTCTGACATATCACCACTTCTTTTCTTCAAAATCTTATAACCTTTTCATCAGGATCCTCATATCATCCACATGCCCAGACACAATATGCCAACTCTTGTTTGTCTGAAATCCAGATTCAATTTCTTTGATATTTTATGGTACTTCCAATAATTGTATGTTTTTCCTTGGCCTCCATTTGCTCTATGCCCTCAATAAAAAAAAATAAAATCTGCTACATTATTCTACAGTGCATGTCCCACTTTGTATTGAAAACATAGGACTTGGTGGTCCTTTACATCCCTCTAGACCAGCCTGTTATATATTTAATAAACCTTGTTTTAACTTCCCACATATTTAACATCAACCTATATTTTGATATGTAAAGATATGTTGAGATACATTTTAGCTGGTGTTTGCCCTTGAGGTAAACTGAGTCAGAATTCACTGGACTCTGGAATGGGAACCCCAAGATGATAAAGTTATATGAGAATGTTCTATTTGTGTTGTGCTATGAAATACACAGGAGTGGATTTTATATAAATATATCACATATCCTGCTTTTTTGAATTATTTTCACTTTTAAAGTCCAATGAGAATAAAAAAAAATTGCAAGAGTTCTGTGATTGGTGTATCTATTTAGGTTTTGGAATCAGATACAGCTTATCCTGAGACCCAATGCACCTACTTATTAATTGTGGGAATACATTTACAGGAGAAACATACATTACATCTTGGCCAATAGGTCTAACTTCAAATTGCCAAATAAATTTGCATTTCATGTATTTAAAAAACAGAATAAGGACTGTGGAAGATAGCAGGCTAAGTGTCCCTAACCCCTAGGCATCTTCATTTTTCTGCTGTATGATGTGTGCAATGTGAAAAACCTGTGGTCAGAATGAAGTGAGAAAGAATGATCTACTTTTGGACACTTCCTGGTTGGAAATTCCTGCTCCCACTCAGGGTATTTTTTCTTATAATTTTGGGCTTGAGGAGCAATATTATTAGGGAACTCTATCCCTCAATGCTAGCATTTAAAGTGATAGACCAGGTCCTTTAAGTCCCTGATATCAGGGAACCCATATCCCTAAAACCTTGCATGTGGCTATGGTAAAATGAAGTTTGCTGGAAAGAGTCAAACTTGAGGGTGTAGTTCCAAAAGCACATGTTCTTCATTGGTAGTGTTTTATAAATCACATGTAGATAATATTCTCAAAAGGCTGCATTATGCTATTTATATCAATTCCAACTCTTTCTTTTTATGCTATCAATATGAGTATTAGAAATATTAAATTACCCTTGCACCTTAGGTGTTGTTTCATTGGATATTGTTGCCATAAGGGGTTGTTTCATTTAAAGTTTAGTCTGTCTTCTAAGAAGAACAGAGAGCAGAATAGTTAAATAACATTTTATATTATTAGTCATGAAATTATTTTTTTTCTTTATTTTTTTTGCGGTACTGGGGATAGAACTAAGGGCCTTGTGCTTATGAGGTAAGCACTCTACCAGCTGAGCTATCTTGCCAGCCCCCATGAAATTATTTTTATTCATGAATAATATACTGGTGTATATAATCCATAAACTGAAATGGCAAAGTGCACCAGGTTAATGCAAATGTTCTGCTGGTTGGACTAGATCCAACTTCTGGAAAAAAATATTGTCTAAAAGAGCAGCAGACTGAGGCTGTGGGTGCAATTCCCAGACCTCAAAAGAAAAGAAAACTGCAACCAAGGACCTATCATTCTGTTCTTATTCATGTGCATTGGCTATTAGTCACTGTCACTCACAGGGAAGGTTCCCTGGTCTCATACCCCAGAGGCATGGTCAGAAGGCCTGTCCAATCAGGAGCAGTTAGAACTGTCCAATCCTCTGTGCTGACAGGAAACTGGGGGTGGGCTTCCGCTGCCTTCTCCATATCTCCTGAGACCTCCATATCAGTCATTCAGCTCTAGGCTTCACTTTCCTGCTTAGGATCCCCAGGTTGCTCTGCTGTGCAGGGGCTGGAGGTCCTTATGGAGGAGGGCTGGCTCCTGAACACCTGGAATAGGTGAGTGGGCAGCAGCATGATGAGCCTGGGGAGGGAGGCTGTTGGAATGGCAGTACTGGCTGTGGCAGAAACCAGACCTGGCAAACCGGGACTCTCCACAGTCTCTGGAGTCTTCAGGCCTGAGCCCTCCTTTGGGGGCAGTGCACCCTCTGTCTTACTGGCCATCCAGGTGGGGAACATGTCAGTGGCAGAGACCCCTCACTGCCTACCTTATCCTTGCAGGACATTCTCAAATACCATCACACAGGTGTGTGTCTGTGGCCCAGCATTTTCTCAGATGTTGGTGATTGACGTGGGGCCCATTATTGTAATCAAATCTTCCCATGCCACTTTCCTGCAGGAGAGCAGCTGTGGTCTGTAAGGACCACGTTTCCTCCTGAGCCAGCAAATTTTCATTTTTCCTTTCTTTTTACTTTTCCTTTCTCTTTTGGTGTGTGTGTGTGTGTTGCTGGAAGTTGATCCTCAGGATACTTTACTACTGAGATGTAGTTTTAGTAATTTTTATTTTTTATTTTGAGACAGGGTCTAGCTTATTCACTGAGATTGTCTTGATATGGTTTGATTTGTCTAGACTTTTCTATTGCAATTAAGTATATGATTTTTACATACATAAGGATTCATATGTGGATTTAGTTTATATTATGATTCCTTGTTGATTATTCTAATAGTGTAGTTTCACAATGTACCTGAATATCAGGTAATGAGAAGTACTCCTTTTGCTCTTATAATTGAAAAATTTCCTGGCTAAAATTATATATAGTTTTGTGAATGAATTTTAGAAGTTTATAGTTTCTTATTTAATTAAAAGTAAAGCATTTTGATTTTTTTATTATTGCACTATAGTTATACATAATATTTGGGTTCATGTTCACATAATCATATAAGCATTGAATATAGTTTGCTCCACTTCATTATCCAGTAATTTCTCTTTCCCTCTCCTCCTACCTTCTCTCTTCAATTTATTTATGGTTTTATACATCACTGCTTTATAGATACACATAAAAGTAGAATTTACTGTGATATATTCATATAGGCACATAGCAAATTTACTGGGTATATTATCAGTAAATTTCAGGGAAAATTATCTTCCTTGTAATGATGAGTTTTATCATCTACAAATGGGATATGTAAGCATTTTTCTTTGGAAAGAATGCCATTTTTCCTGTTTCCTACACTACAATCTCTATGATTTGAAACTGTCTAAATAGCAAAAGACTTATTAAGAGTTTTGTCTTGAGTTCCACCATGTATTAATTTTATCGTGTGTTCTACACTGATTGCTTTAACTTTTTAACATCAGTCTGGTGTGGCATTATGGTGTTATGGTCAGTGGTAGACTTGATGTACAACAGTGGAATGGATATATCAAAGGGTCTCACTTTGTATTAATCTGTCCCAACTAGATACTTGTCATTATACTCAGGTACTTGGAAAATCACAGAATCATCTTACAATAAATTTCACAGAATATATTCACTTCAAATGAGACATCATTATATATATACATATTATGCAATAACATAGTATATAATTGATATATTTTTTACTTATTGAATTATTGAATTTACCAGGGTCTCTCTGAGTTACTAAGTGATTCACTAAGTTACTGAGGTTGTCTTTGAACTCTTGATCCTCCTGCCTAATCCTCCTGAGTTGTTTGGAGTACATGCTTACTGCACTACATCTGGCTCATTTGTTTTTGAAAAGCACCATCATTGACTTTGGTGATTCTTTGTTATGTTTATTTTTAATATCTTCTTATTTTACTCTTTTGCTTAGGATTTTCTTTTCTCTACTCTTACTTTTATAAAATTTATTTGTTTCAACCTATTGAGATGGATGATTTGCTAATAAATTCCTAGTCATTTTATGGTTTACTAATTTATTCAGATATGATTTGTATTCCCAGTCATTTGGGTTTGTTTTTAATTTGAGTTGGTATCTCCTTTGATTGGTCTTTCCTTAAAGGTAGTTCTTCCCTTTGCAGATCTACCTTGCTGTTTTCCAATTAAATAACAAGGAGCAGGCATTTCTGTTTCCATTTCTAAATGCCTCACATAGATGAAAATATTTTGGTTACAAAATTCATGAATGCAATTTTTATTAAGAAGAAATGATGATGGGAAACTGCCAAAATTTTGTGCAATTCCATGGTCATAACCATGGCTTGGAAAGACTTGAATATCTATACTCATATGTGCAATCCCCCCTGTAGGAGGGCTCCCAGTGTAGGGCATTGCTGAATGCTTCTGTGTTTCTTGAAATTTACTGGGGAACAACAAATGGGGCGGATAACCACAAGGAAGACCTGCAACTCTGAATGGTGCTGAGTTTGGTAAGCCCTGAGGCAACAGTGTATTTGCAAAAAGAAAATTGTCCTGTTTTTTAAGCTGGTAAAAATCAAAGTAAAGGAAAATTCTCTCTTCTTATCTCCTGCTCCTGAATGTATTCATCTTATGACATTATGGCATTATGTGATAACATTCCCTATCCACTAAGTTTCTTCAGGAAGGATAAACAGTCCTGTATGAGCCTTGGTATGCCTCATAGGACCATGAAATGAGTAGAAGTTCAGTAAGTTTCCAAGTCACTGTAAAAAGCCTTTAAGCTAACAAGGTCAGCTAGTTATAATTTCTCTTCATTGGCCACTCTTGGAAAATGCCTAAAAATTGATTTGCTGGGGTCTTTGCTTAATTTTCTGAAACACAAGAAAAAATAAATCACAGAAAAGGGGTGATGGATCCTAGGTTCCAGAAGGAATTGATTCCACTGGAAATAGATTCACTGTTTTAACAAGAAGTGCCATGAACAAGTATATTAATAAAGCCTCCCTGAGTGTTGGTCCCTTGCCTGTAATACATCTTTGTACCAATATCCTCAACATGGTTCTGTACCCAGTTGTCCCAGTGCTGACTTTTACACTCTGAAGCACATCATCACCAGATTCAAACACTGTGGCACCAAGCTCTGAGGGCTGTACTATTCCCTTTCTAAGAAGAGCATCCAAGACAAAGGTGTAGTGTGCTAAACAATCAAGAGAAAAATCACAAGAACATACATTCTTTTAAAATTATGATTTTTCTGACAGCTTGACCAACATAGACAAAATAATACATTTTAAAGTGATATAATATGACCACACCTTCAGTACTGAAATCCAAATTAGGCAAACACGGAAGCCCAGAATAATCAATGTCAGTGTGAGATGGAGACACCCTGGAAACACGGCCCACAGACTTTGTTCTCTGGTCTTGTGTTAGCAAGGAGCAACAAGGCAGTGCAAGTTACATATGTCCTTCCTCATGTCCTCACATCTGCATCTGTGAACTTAGGGTATGGTGATCCTGACAAAGAGATCATGGAACTTAGGTGCCACCTGGTTGGTCTCAGGTGAATGACTGCAACTCAGATCTGAAGGGTCAAGTCCCAGGTGGCATGGAATGCTGTGTATGACTGAGGGATATTTCATTACAGTTTCATTATTGGTGACAGTTGCCTGTGAGAGAAGTGGGACAAAGACCATACTTTTTATGTCTTGATCAGCTGCCTTCTGAACTCTTTGAATTACTGGGCATGGTTCGTTTCTAATAGATCCTGTTGAGAACTTGCATCATGGTTCCTGTTAGTGCTCTGTCTTACCTCTTTGCTCAATACCAATGAAGCTCACAAAGAGCAGCCCTAGTCATGAGGATTCTATAATAGTATGGATTCTATAATAGAACTACAGTACACAGGACAACTATTATATCACTTTTGGATGGTGCAATATTCATATTACATTACTATTAATAACTAAGGACAGATATTGCATTAACTTGAGGTGTTTTATTATAATATTATTTTTGCATAATAGACTACATAACAGCTATTATATTTGTTATGGATGTTATCACACACCACTTCTATCAATATCCAAGATCTACAGAAGCTCTTATGTTAATATTAAATGCTATACTATGGACAAAGTAATAGTATTGAAACCTCAGGGTCATTATTATATTAGTCATACTTTTTATAGTATGAATATTACATCAATATTCATAAGCAGCTAATATATCAGTTTGATATGTCATAGTATGGAAATCATGTTAGTATTAAAAGCCACAAATAAACCTTTAGGTCATTTTTAGAAACCCAAGTATCCATATCATCTTAGGATTAAAATCAACATGATAGTAAATACATTAATTTTAATGATAATGCATGAAAATTATATAATGACAAAAATACAGATATTTTATTAGCATAAGGTTGTACAATATAAATATGCTAATGTTAAATGCTACAGAACACCTATTTATTAGTATTAGATGTTATATCAAGGATATTAAATGAATATCAAAATCCACAAGTAAGTTATATTGGTTTCAGGATTTATGGAAAAGATGGCATATAGTAATATTAAAGGCTACATGACATATATTTCATTGTTTTTTTAGGTGATATTATGGATGTCATATTAGTAGTTCAAGGTAGAAGGGAGTTAGTATATTCATTTTAAATACTAGGCTATGAATAACACATTAGATTTAGAGGCCACAGCATAGCTTATATATTCATATTTAATACTATTGTTTGGATATTATATTAGTATTTGAGTACTCTGAATGACTGTGATATCCATTTCTGATGTTGTAATATCAGACAAATTATATTAATATTAAAGGACAGAACAGCTCTTGTATAGTTTTCCATGCTACTGTATGCATATACTGTGAAAAAAAGGACATGGAACAGCCATAATCTGAATATTGTATTTTTATTGAAGTCTGCAGGGCAGCTTTTATATGTTTTTAGGTGGTCACTATGGATATTATAATCATCTTTAAGGTCCCAGGGAATCTACTATATTATTTTAATGTGGAATAGTAAGAATATTTCTTTAGCATTGAAGACGACAAGGTAGCTATTAGTTTTACAGGGCACAACAAATTAATCACATTTATATTAAGGGTACCAAGCCAGGCAACTATTCTGTTAGGTTTAGATTTCATAGAGTGGAAAGCATTTTAGTATGAACAGCCAGAGGGTAGTGATTACAGCAGTTTTAATGGTATAAAATGAATATAATATCAGTATAGAAAGAACAAGGGATGGTTTAAAAAAATAATGGAGTTCTTCTTTAAATTTAATTTAATTAATTTATTTTTTATGTATTGCTCAGAATTGAACCCAGTGCCTCACTTGTGCTAGGCAAGTGCTTTAACAGTAAGCAATGAACCCAGAACCAAAGGAGTTTAAGAGGCCACATATTCCATATTACATAAACTTGAAAGGACTTGAGGAAACTATTAATTTTGGATGTAAAATGATTGATAATATGTTGGCATTAAAGCCAAAGGACAACTACTATATTAGTTTTAAATTCTAATGTATGAATACTATGTTAATGTTAAAGGACACAGTGCATACTAAGGATATTATGTGAGTGTCAGAGGTCATATTAAGGGTATTAGTGTCTTCTGTCACAGTGAGTGTATCATGTGAGTGTCAGGTTCCACAGTGAGGATATTATGTTAGTGTCAAATGTCAAGTGTAAGCATTATATGCATGTCAGAGTCCAGAGTGAGGGTATTTATCTGAGTTTCTCATGTCAGAGTTCTGACATTATGTGAATGTAAGTGGTCAAATGAGGTAGGTATTAGATTTTGCTTTGGTGAATATTAATGTGTGGAAAAGCATGATACTCACAATGATCTCAATCACATAAAATGTGATGTGTATGTATACTTATGACCTGGAAGGCATGTCCAAGTAAGCTGCTTGCAAAAGGATAACTTTGTTCTTTGCTTGTATTTCTATTTTTTCTGTAATTTACATGCTAACCTTTAAAAATAAATGATATTTGAAAAAAGTGGTCATGTGAGGATTGTATGTGACTTTGAGAGTATGCAGGGCAAATACTTTGTATTTTAGGTCACTGTGAAGATATTATGTGATTGTTAGAGGTCAAGAGAGAATATTATGTAAAAGGGACCAGAGTGAGGATAAGTAAGTGTCATAGACAACATCAGGATATTCTGTGTCAGTGGCTATAGTGAGGTAGTTACCAGAGTGTCAGAGGCATTTTGAAGTTATTATGTGAGTGTTGGTAGGCAGATTAAAGATATTTTGTGAATGTGAGCTGTCAGAGTGAAGACATTATGTGTCAGAGGCCAGATTGAGGATAATATCTGGATTTCAGTGGCTACAGTGAGGACAGTTTGTCAAGGTTAGTGGTCAGAGTAAGAATATTATGTGAGAACCTGAGGTCATACTAAGGATATTATATGAATATCAGAGGCCAGATAAGGACTTTATTTGAGTGTCAGATGTTATAGTGAGGGTGTAATGGGAGTTTAAGAGGCCACATGGAGGATATTTTTTGTGCATCTGATACCAGAGGAAGAGTGTTATGTAAGAGTCAGAGGTTACAGTATGGACATTATGTGCATGTAATTATTCATAGTGATGATATTATGTGAATGTGAGAGTCCAAAGTGAGGGTGTTATGTGAGTGTGAGAGGGCACACATTATTATATGAATTTCAGAGGTCACAGTGGAGATATTATGTGAAAGTCAGAGGCTGCATTGAGGTTTATATGTGAGTGTCAGAGGTCATAAGCAGGGTTTTATGTAAGTATCAAGGTAAAAATGAGGGAAGTTTTTGAGTCAGACCAAGGGAAGATATTATGTGATTGTCATGGCAACAGTGAGTGTATTATATGAGTGTCAGAGGACACAAGATATTATGTGAGAGTCAAAGACCATAGTGAGGATATTGTGTGCAGAAGGCACAGTGAGGATTTTATACAAATATTTGAGGACACACTGATGACATTGTGTCTGTATCAGAGGTCAGACAATGTTTACTGAAATTCAGAAAACTCAGGGAAGATACTCGATGAGTGACAGTGGTTACAGTGGTCACATTGAGAATATTATGTGTCAGTGGTAAGAGTGATGATATTTTGTGAGTGTCAGAGGCTACAGTGAGTGAAATGTGTGAGTCTTATTGCCTCAGTGCGGGTATCTTATTAGTCAGAGGCCACATTGAGGATATTATGTGAATGTCAGATGCCACTGTAATGGTATTTTTTTAGTTTCAGAGGCCAGAGTGAGGGTACTAAGTGTCAGAGGTTTAATTGTGTATATTATGTAAGTGTCAGAGGCCACATTGATGGTATTATATGTGTGTCAGAACAAAATGAGAATATTATGTGAGTGGCAACTGTCCCAGAAAGGATACTTTGTGAGTGTCAGAGGCTAGAGTTGGGATATACTGTCAATCACAGGGACAAAACTGTGGAAATTATGTGGGTGTCAGTGGCCACGGTGAGGATATTTAGTAACATCAGGGGACAGCTTGAGTATATTATGAGTGTCCCAAGTCACTGTATTGAACCATAGTGAGAGTATTAGGTGAGTTTCAGGGGTGACAATTATACTGTGTGATTGTATAAGGCCACATTGAAGGTATTTTGGAGAGTATTAGAGGCCACATTGAGGGTATTATATGAGTTTCAAGGTAACAGTGATGACATTTTGTGAGTGTCAGATGCCAAATGAGGATATTATGTGAATATCATGGGTAAAGGTGAGTATATTAAATGAGTGACAGAGGTCACAGTTTGTCGTGTCTCTCACCCGCAAGAAAGCACAACACAGGAATCTTTCTTTAGCAGTTTAATCAGGACCTTGTTACTATACAACCATGGATTTTTTTTTTCCTTGAGCCGAATTTGTACACCTTTATACTCTTGCAATAGCCAATCTACTCCTGTCACTTGGCCTATGTTCATAGGTGTTCCCATATGCAACAGTTGGCACAACCAAAAATGGGCTTGTTTACCTAGAATGCACTTCAGGCTTTAGCAGAAACCAGCGCCATCTTATCATGGCGGTGTGGCGGCTCACCACAGCTCCCCCTTCTTTATTTTATGAACACAGGTGAAGGTAGAGGCCCTATCCTACTGTGCAAAAGTGGCAGATAGTGAACGTCAGTCCCAGAGTGGCGCCTTCTCTGGGCCTGACATCACCTAAGCTGATGTCTTTTTTTTGTAGGGTGGGGCGTGGACATCAAACCCACATGCAATAGGGCATGCCTTCCTTGAGGTTCAAAATACTCGGGACCCCTAGCCCCAGGCCAAGCAGGACGGCGGCCGGCAGCCCGCCAACGCATGGTCCATGGCACACACCCATGACGCGACAAGCAGGAGCCGCGCCGACCTACGAGGAAGTACTTAACCATCGGCCCCCGTTTTTTGTGTGCAGCGCATGATCCGCTCGTGCCCCACACACCCACACATTGGGACCATGCATGCAGCTTGTGCCCTGTCTGTACAGCTCCCCGACTGGTCCGCCCCACTATACATACTCTTTGTGCGCTCCCATGAGGGAGAACAATAGAACAACAAAGAATCTTGGAAAGCTCCATGCTGTCCGGGCGTTCCCTCCTGCGGGCAGGGGAATCCCCGATAAAAGTGGCTTGGGACCGTGCCTGTCTTAGGTTGAGGGGTCAGCCCGTATCCTTACCCATCATCAAAGACTGTAGATCATGCTACAGCTTCTGTCTTAGGTTGGTATACGGCCACCTCCTACATTACCTGTCTTTGACTACCGGTCCAGCATACTCAGCCATACTTGAGGGGAACTGCCGGCCTCTAAGGCTGTCATGACTTGTTGAAGGATGATTTGATCTCTCGGTTGGGTGGCTCGTAATTGATAAATTAAGCAAATGAGATATAAAACACCTAAAATATTAGTCCTAGGGAGCCAAGGCCTGCCCATTGTTTTACAAAACCTAGAGCAGTAGAGAACCATTTGACCATTTTAGATACAGGTGTCACATTTACCCTGGTGGTATTGACTCTCATAATTTTAGCTCTTAGTTGAGAGGTTAAATTGTCAAACCCATATGACCAAGTACAAGTAAGATAGTGAGAAAGATTTTTAGACAACATAGCTGCATGGCTATCATAATAAAAAAGTGATAGGGGCAACACAAACTGTTCTTAAAGAAAGAACACATCCCAGACCCATAAGTTCTTGTAACAAGTCCACTTGTTCTTGTAATAAGTCCACTCTTTGATTTACTAGGAGGATGCCTGTTCTTAAATGTTGGTTTAAGGTTTTTTGAGTCTGTAAGGCAGTGGCAGTGTTTTCTGCCAAATGATTAACTGTAGTTGTTGTCTGTATTGTAGTTGTCAACGCGGCTGCTGCGGTTGTGGCTGCTGCTGCAGAGGCTGCAATGGCAGTGATCACAGCTGCTGTGATGCCAAAATTTTTTTTGTTTCTTGATAATAGCACTGGTAGTTCTGTATCTGCAACAGAGACTGGGACTGGTAGGAAGGTAGGAATACGCATTAAGACTGCCCGTGAGAACCTAGAAGCATTTCAACATTGAGAGAGAAGTTTGGAGAATAGCAGCTTGATAAATACCCTGCTTTAAAACTTGTATACTTGGAAAATATGAATACATTTAATATACAAGGAGTGACCATTTTACAATTACCTTGACACTTTAATCTTACTAAATTTAGTTTTTAAAGAAAAATTTAGACTCTGTAACATAGTACAATACTCTTAACAGTTGTTTAACCATAATTGTATAAACCCCAATTTTTAAGACTAATTGTTTTAAAGAATAAAACTTAATAGACACAAAGTTAAGAGTAATTAGTGTTTCTAAGAAATCCTTGTTATTTTACCATATAGATTAAACTTTGGCTTATATCAGAACATTAGTATTTCACCTTAGGAAAACCTTAAATAGCTTTAACTGTCTCATATACATACAACCAACTTAATTACACACAAACTTGTTTAAACTTGCCCTTTACTTACACAGACTTTTTTAGCACTTACTTAGACCCTCATGTATTTCATCACACAAGCTCTTTTTTACCCAGAAACATTTTTTTATTAAATATATTTTCATACCCAGAACCTTTTATTTTTTTTTATTTGTTGACCCCTTTTTGTCCACATTTTGAAACAACTCTTATGAAATTTCTGAATTTAGATAAATTACACCATTTTAACAAGATAAAATATTTTGTTGTTTATAGTACTCTAACTGAAACACAGTTGAAACCTTTAGAACCCTTTGTATATAGAATTGTACTTGTTAAGACATAACTCTTAGTAACCTTGTTTTTAGTCAAGATATTAGACAAGTGTCCTGAACAGTATTTGTTGTCTCTTTCCTGTTGAAGAAAAGTCCTAGAAACAATTGATATTAGACATTGTTTAACATCAACATTCCATTAGTTTGACCACCTAGAGACTTGCAAGTTATTTTTAAAGACATTTGACTTTTATTAGCTTACTCAATTTAAATTGAACCTTTTTAAATCACTTGAATAAAAGTATTTGGATCCATTTTTAAATTTTAATTTTAGGAGCACTCAGTTTTGATACAGACAAAACATGACACCAGACAGCATGACATACAAATAATACAAAATCAAAGGCCTTGTAACTTTATAGGTGAATCTCCATTGCAATGTAACAGATGTTCAAAAACTCTAGTTAAATAAAAATAGAACTGATCAAAAAGAAAAAAATTCATTAACCTAGGTATGCAGGATCAAAGTTATGAGCTCAAAAATACAGCATTAAAGAAAAACAAAACAAAACAAGAATCCTGGAAAATGAGTTAGTTCTGTGTAGCAGCCCAGAAGTTTAAAACGGACACCTTTTTTTTTTTCTTTTTTTTTTATCTTTAGGTTACCTCCCTTTCCCGCTGAGACTGCTGCAGCCTACATTCCAATGCAGGCTTCAGCAAGGCCAGGCAGAAGGGAGGGAGGATCACCCAGGACTTTTTAACCCTTTTTCTTCCTGGTTGAGAAATCAGGTTAGCTTTGAATGTAGAAAATCACAAAACATTATTTCTTACTACTTTTGAGGAATGGAGCTGCTGAGATCTCTGCCTAGGGGGAGGACTGCTTCAAGGACACGTGTGTTCCCTCCCTAGGTGGCCATGGAGCTGCATGGAAGGGATCAGGAGGGGGGCCTTTTTCTGTCTCTTGTGATAGTTTCTCTTGATCCAACAATCCCGCATTTAAAAACCAAGGGGCTTTATCTTTTACAGTTTTTAAAAACTTCCTAGCTGAGGAAACCTTTAAAGGTGCTCCATTGGCCTTTAATAAAGCCTTTAATAGTCCTTCCATGCGAACTCTAGACACCTCAGAACCCATGATTAATTTACTGCGATCACTTTTTGTATACCAGTTTCAGTTCACTGGACCGCCTTCCGCTTGGTCCGGGTTGATTGATGGTGGCCTTTCACACACCACTTTCACTTTAATATCTCCAATGTGGACCGCTTTTCGCTTAGTCCAGGGTGTAGCCACCTTTCGCGTGCTACTTTCACTTTAATGCTTTTAAGGTGGACCGCTTTCCGCTAGTCCACCCCGAGCCGCGTTTTGCTTGGCTCTGTCTCCGGACTGCCTTTCGCTAGTCCCCGCTCTCTCTTTATCTACAGAGGAGCGTCCCACTATGTGTGGACCCCACTTACCTGTGGTACTTACCGGTGCACCCCCTGACCACTGAAAGTTCTGACTCCCGGGTTTCGGCACCACTTGTCGTGTCCCTCGCCTGCAAGAAAGCACGACACAGGAATCTTCCTTCAGCAGTTTAATCAGGACCTTGTTACTATACAACCATGGATTTTCTTTTTTTTCCTTGAGCCGAATTTGTACACCTTTATACTCTTGCAATAGCCAATCTACTCCTGCCACTTGGCCTATGTTCATAGGTGCTCCCATATGCAACAGTTGGCACAACCAAATATGGGCTTGTTTACCTAGAATGCACTTCAGGCTTTAGCGGAAACCAGTGCCATCTTATCATGGCGGCGTGGCGGCTCGCCACAACAGTTAGTATATTATGTGAGTGTCAGAAGCCAGATTGAATTTATTATATGAATATCAGAGACCAAATATGGATATTATATGAGTGTCAGAGGCTACATTGCAAGCATGATGTGAGTGTCTCAGGTCACAAAAAGGTATTACATGCATGAAAAGTCACATTGAATGTAATATGTGAGTATAGGAGGCCAATCTGTGGGTATTATGTGAGTATCACAGGTTAGAATGAAGATACTATGTCGGTATCAGAGACCAAAATGATCACATTATGAGTGCAAAAATTCACAGAGAGGATATTATATCAGTTTCAGACATCACAATGAGGGTATTATGTCAATGTCAGAGGTCAAAGTGAGGATATTTTATGTGTGTTAAGGATCCAGTGAAAATATTTATGTGACTTTCAAAGAACACAGTGTGATATTATGTGAGTGACAGAGACCAGAGTGGTAGTAGTCTGTGTCTGAGATCAAAATGTGTGTATTATGTGATTGTCAGAGACCAGAATTGGGGATTAATGTGAGTGTCAGAGGGTACAGTGAGGGTATTATGTGAGTGCCAGAGGTCACAGTACACTTATTTTGTGTCAGAGGTAGCATTGATGTTATTTTGTGTCAGAGGCCAATTAAGGATACAATGTCTGTGTCAGAGGTCAAATTAAGTGCATAATATGAATGAGATCAAGTGAGCTTATTATTTGAGTGTCAGTAGTCAAAGTGAGAATATTACATTAGTGTCAGAGTTTGGAGAGGATATTTTGTGAATATCATAATCCAAACTGAGGGAACTATATAAGTAACAGAGGTCCCAGTGAGGGTATGTTGTGATTAAAAGAGATCACAGTGAGGACATTATGTGAGTGTCAGAGGGACCAGTGAAGATATATGAAAGTGTACAAGTCATTTCAGAAAATAATGTGAATGTCAAAGATCACAGTGAGGACATAATGTGAGTATGAGTGGTCACAGAGGTATCATGTCAGTTTCTAAAAAAGAACAATGAGATATTCTGAGTGTCACAGGTCTCAGAAGAGGAATTATGTGAGAGCCAGATGATACATTGAAGGTATTCTGTGAGTGACTCAGGCCACGTAAGGATATTATGGGTGAGAGAGAGGTCACACTAAGGTTATTATGTGAGTAACAGAGGTCATTTTGAGAATATTATTTCAGAGTTAGAGGTCAAAGGAGGGTATTATGTGTCTGTCAGAGACCACAGTGTGTATATTTTATGAGTGTCATAGACCACAGTGAGGGTATTAAGTAATGGTTAGAGGTCACAGTGAGGGTAGTCTGTGAGTGTGAGTTGTTAGATGAGGGTATCATGTCAGTGATAGAGGCCAATGGAGGACATTTGTGTCAGAGGTCAGAGTGAAAGTATAATGTGTCAAATGTCACATTGAGGGTATGATGTTAGTTTCAAAGGGGAAGTAAGGACATTTTTGAATGTCACAGGTGACAATGAGCTTATTTTGTGAGTGTGAGATGTTAGAGTGAGGATATTGTTGAATGTCAGAAGTCAAGTCAGGATGTTTTGTGACTATCAGAATCACAGTGAAGATATTCTTTGAGTGTCACATGCTACAGGCAGGTAAAGTGAGTATCATAGGAAGCAATAATTATATTATGTCAGTGTCAGCGGTCACAGTGAGGTTGTTAAGTCACTCTTAGTGTTTTATGTGAGTTTCAGAAGCCACTATGAGGAGATATGAGTATCAGAGAAAAGAGTGAGGTTATTATGTCAGTTTCAGAGGCCACAGTAAAAGTATCATGATTGTACCTGAAGTCACACTGAAGGTATTTTTTGAGTGACAGAGGTCACAAGAAGGATATATTTTCAGTGTCAGAGGTCACTATGGGGGTATTTTGTGAGCATAAGGGGTCATGTTTATTATACAATGTGAACTTCAGGGGTCACCATGTGGGTATTTGGTGAGCATCAGTGGTCAAGCAGAGGTTACTACCTGAGTGTCAGAGGTCACAGTGAGGAAATTTGTGAGTGACAGGAAAAATTGAGGATAATATTTGAGTGTCACAAATCACAATAAAGGTGTTATGTGAGTGTCGGAGGCCATTTTGAGGGAATCGTGTGAGAGTCAAAAGTCAAAGAAGGGATATTATATATGAATCAGAGATCACAATGAGGTTATTATATGAGCATCAGAGGTCACACTGAGAGTATTGTAAGTGTCAGAGGTCCCAGAGAAGCTATTATGGGAGTGTCTGAGACCACAGTGAGGATATTATATCAGCATCAGAGGTCACAAGGAGGTTATAATGTGAGAGTCATAATTCATGATAAGGGTATTATGTGAGCATCACAGGCCACAGTGAGTGTATCAATGTGAGTGTCAGTGGTCATACTTAGGATATAATATGAGGCCACACTGAGGGTATTAAATCAGTGTCAAAGGTCACAGTAAGGGTATCATTTGAGAGTAAGAGTTCACAGTGGGGGTAATATGGAGTATCAGAAGTCACAAAGAGTGTTGTGTGACTGACACAGAAAATGTGAGGATATTATGTGTCAAAGGATATAATGAGAAAACATTTTCAACATCAGGGGCCATAGTGTGGATATTTTATGAATGTAACAAGTTATGATGAGGGTATTTTGTTAGAGTCACAAACCAAGTGAGAACATTTTGTGAATGTCAGAGGCCACATGGAAGTTACCATATAAACATCAGAGATTAATTGAGAATATAATGTGTGTCATAGGCAACAGTAAGGGTATTATGTGAGTATCAGAGGAGAAGCCAAAGTGAGAACATTATTTGAGTGGTCGAGGTCATATTCATATTATTAAATGAATGTAAGAGGACAAAATGGGATATTATGTCAGTGTCATAGGACACAGTGAGGATAGTAAATGAGTGTTCAGTGTCACAATGAGTATACTATGTTAGCTTAAGTGGCCATGTTAATATATTATGTAGTTTCAGAGCCCAGTGAGTTATTGTAATAGTGTCAGGGGCCACTATTATGCTATTATGTGAGTGTCAATTACATGAATTCCAGAATCCATGGTGAGGGTTTCATTGCAGTGTCAGATGCCCCAGGTAGGATATCATATATCAGGGGTGCTATGAGTGTATTATGTCTGTGTCTGAGGTCACTCTGAGATAATTATATGAGCATCAAAAGCCACAGTGAGGATATGATGTCAATTAGAGAACACATTGAGGGTATCAGATTTGTGACTCAGGTCACACTAAAGAAATTATATGAGTGAAACATGTCACTGTGATGGTATTATATTAGCATCAGAGGTCAGAATGAGGGTTTAACATGAGTGTCAGGGAGCACAGTAGGGTATTATGTGAGAGTCAGCAGCCAAGTGAAGATATTATGCATATGGCATAGGATACAATGAGGGTATTATGTGAATGTCAGGAGCCACAGGAGACTACTATATGTCTGAGATTATAGTGACTATCCTGTGTTCATGTCAGAGGCCACAGTGAGGATATTTAGTGAGTGACAGAGGCCATGTTACAGGAATATGAGTGCCCAAGGTCATAGTGAGAATTTTGTGTGTGTGTGATCAGAGTCCACAGTAAGGGTTTTATGTGACTGACACAAGAACAGTAAGGATATTATGTCAGTATCAGAGGATGAGTGAGGATATTATGTGAATGACAGAGGCCACATGAAGGAATTATGAGAGTGTTCAAGTCACAGTGAGTAAATTATATAATGTCAGAGTTCTGGTGAAAATATTGTGAAACTGCCACATTGAGGATAATTTGTAATTGTCAGAGGGCAGAATGAAGGCATTATGTAATAAACAATAGGCACAGTGAAGGTATTAGATGAGTGTCAGAAGCCCCAATGAGAATATTCTGAGTGTCATAGGCCACACTTTTGGTATTATGTGTCAGAGAGCACATGCAGGTGTTATATTAGTATCTGAGGTGAGAAATCAAAGTGAGTGCATTTTTTGAGAATTAGATGTTATATTAGGGAATTTTATTAGTGACATTGTTTATACTTAGGGTATTTTTTGAGTGCCTGAGGTAACACTGAAGGTATTATGTGAGTGTGAACATACTGAGGTAATTATCTGTCCGAGGTTACAGAGTATAATATGTGAGGATCAGAGTTCACAGTGAGAATATTATGTCAGTGTCAGAGGCCAAATTAGGGTATTTTGTGTTTTGTAGGTCACTTTGATGGTTTTATATCAGAAGTTCCAGTATGGTAATATGTGTGTGTCAGAGAAAACAGTGAGCAAAATTTATGAGAGTCAGAGGCCACAGTGATTTTACTATGTGAGTATAAAATTCAGAATGGTATGTCATTTTCAGACACCAAGTGAGGATATTATATGAGTGTCATAGGTCACATTTAAGGTATTATGTAAGATTGAAAGACCTCACTGAGTATAATATGTGTGTAGGAAGTCACAATTTGGTATTATGTGAGTTTCTGAGGTCACGATGAGGACATAATGTGTCTGTGGTAACAATGAAGGAATTATGTAAGTGTCAGAGACAGATTGAAGACATTCTGTGTCAGAGGCCACAGCATGGTATTATATGAATGTGTGATATCACAATGAGTGTATTATGTGAGTAACTCATGTGACAGTGAGTATAATATGTAAAAGACATTTTGTAAATGAGAAGATATTTTATAAATGTTAGAGGTCACAGTTAGGAAAAATTTTCAATCTCAGGGCCTATTCTGAATAAATAAATGAATATACATGAATATTTTAAGTATATTTGAGAGCATCAGTTGCCATAGTGAGTATATTTTGTCCATGGCAGGGGTCATAGTGATATTATGTGACTTTCAGATCAGAGTGATGGTATTGTATGAATGTCAACATAAGAGTGAAGATATTTTGTGAGAGTCAGAGGCCAAGTGAGGGTATTATGTGAATGTGAAAAGCCAGAGTAGGGTATTATGTGAATGTCAGATGTCACAATGAGCATAATATGTGAGAGTGAGAGTACCCAGTAAGGGCATTAATTGGCTGTCAGAAGTCAGTGAAAATGCTATGTGTGATAGGTCATGGTGAGAGTGTCAGAAGTCAAGTAAGGATATTATGTCAGAGGCCAGTGTATTGTAGCATATCAGTGTAAGAAGCCATAGTGAGTGTAAGAGATTATAAAGAGGGCATTATGTGAGTGAATCAGGCCACGTCAGGATATTATGTGACTGTCAGAGGCCACAGTGCTCCATTTTTGAAATTGAAAAAATGTTTTTCTTGAAAGATTGACTAGGAAGTTTAAGGCACATACCCATGATTTTATGGATGTCCAGTACACAGCTGTCTTGCCCATGATGATGAGAAAAATGGATGTGGGGTAAGAAGAGGTAATAGAGCCAAGAGGTCCAACAGAAAATGCAACATGTTGGAACCAGAAACCCTACATTCCCCCATGAAGTGTAAGACAATGGGAGCCAGTTCTGGTCCTGAGTTCTTGATATAAGGAATGGACCACTTCCCTAACTAAGAACATATTCCAAAAGACCATATCCCTTGCTAAACCAAACTTAGACTGGTAACAAATATGCGCAAAGTCCTCCAAGCCATGGTGTGCCATGTTCCTCTGTGAGTCACAACTTGATGACAGTACACACTTGGCTAATTGAGGTTTAATTGTGCTGCCATTCCTTCTTGGCATATTGGACTAGGTGCTGAGTTGAAGGCTGGCACAGACTCTTGGGCATGTCTGACATGGCCCAGAGTCTCCTAGGATTTTCTAGCTAGTGCAAGTATCAGTCTGAACAAGAAGTAATGACAGTAAGGGGGCCAGGGCTCAGGTTTTATCCTAGTGTTAACAAGCCACATATTAACATGAATTTCAACAGTGCTGATGAAGGAACTCCCTTGTGGGGTCCTGCTGAGAAGGGTCAGGCAACAGGGAGAGAGAGAGAAAGACTCAGAGAACTGCAGCAGTGGCTGACAGCATAGTCTAGTAACCTTGAATTCCTTTAAAATGCTAGAGGACCAGTCAGAAACAAAAGGTTCACTTGTGAATATTGACCCTGGATGGTTCAGGGTCAGGGTTCAATGCCCAGACTACATTGACACATTCAGTCCTATGAAAATGTTTGTTTCAATTCTCAATGCCCAGACAACATTGACACATTCAGTCCCATGTGAATGTTTGTTTCAATTCTGAATATTTAGGGGAAAACTCTCAATATGATTTGGATTCCAAAATATTCAGTGCCATTATTCTTAGCATAGCACCTTCCATGGGGCAGGACAGGTTAGGTACACCTAGATGAGCTTCCTAACATTAGTTCCCAGTGGTAGCTGTGTAGGGTTTGCAGGAGAAAGTTGAGTGTCCCAGGAAGCTCTGAGGCTCTAAGTGAGGACAATGAGTCTAATGTGGTCACATATCTTTATATTTCTGTACATCACCCACAAGTTTACTAGCAGCACTATAGTTGAATGTTTGAGTCTTTTGCTCAACAACTACATCATCACATGGAACAGTAGCAATCTCATCATACATGCAATTTTCTATTTTTTTACATTTGAGTATTTTCTGAGTTGCCTAGACTACCAAATTTTTAACTATCATTCTTAAGTCTGTACAAGAGTTGTGGAACAATGTAACAATTGATTCAGCCATATTGCTCCTCTAGAATATTTAGTTTCCTCTAGTTTTTAGCTAATATGAAAATTATCTGTAAAATTTAAAGATCTTATCCAAAAATAATAAAACCAGAGTGAGTGTAGAGAATTTTTGCTTGGGGAAGGAATTCTGTTGTCTCCCATCCCTTTCCAACAAGACCAATCTTCCTTGGAATCCTGTTTCCTTGGCAGAAGGTTGGCCCTTGAATGGTTCAGATCTTTGCCCCCTTAGACAGTTTGTGTCACTTGCCCCTACTCAGCTCTCTTTCTCGTGCAGTTGTGCTGAATCTTGGATGGTGGGAAACAGTCTCCCCTCTTCTTTGAGTGGCTGACTGTGAGAGAAAAGGGAACAGGCCACATCCTGACTACTGAAAGACACAATGACTCCATAGTGCTTTCTAAGGAAGGTAAAATTTAGTTTATGTACAGCATCTGGTTTAAGTGGTTACATAAAATTTTTCCCCTTCACAGGATAGAAAATCTTGGAATCTTCAGGAGGAGGGTGGGTTGGGTGGGCTTTTTAGTTATTTTTAGGTGACCCAACCTGTGATTTCTATTTCTATAGGATCATTAGAGTCAAGCAGATTATGTGATTAACCTCTAAGGTGAGAGAATATAATTGTGACTGCATTGTCATATTACAGAAACTAGATTATTCTAGAGTGAAGGGTTAATAATCTGTCCTTGGAACTGGGAGCCCAGTGTGTAATTTGTGGTGGGAATATTTTCAGTTGAATAAATGGTAAACATGTGCCAGAATTCTGGGGACATTGATTCAATATAGCTGTGTCCCAGTTGGTTGTGCAAGATGGGGAGACAAAGGACCTCAGAGCTGGCTTGCTTCTCTGTAAACTGAGGGCATTTTTCTGCATGCTCTCAAATGCCCTTTTTTCCTTTTATGTCTCTTCTGTTCTTCCATGGAGATTGGTCTCTGGCAGATATTTGAGAATCAGATGGACAGGAGGACAGTGGGAAAAGATATGACTCATGCTCAATTACATAAAAAAAGGCAAAGATGAATAAGGCTCAAGTATAGTTACAAGCTTTTAAATCTCAGTTAAAATGCCATCCTTGGTAGTTTTGGTATGGAAACCAGACCAGGTGAACTAAAGTTATGTTTTCATAGCACCAAAATATTTGAACTTGAATTTCAGTTATGTGTTTTCATAGTATTATATGTATGCATTTCTCTTCTATTTTTCCTTTTAAATTACTTTTTAACTTTATTCCTACTCATATTTTTATGAATTACCCTGCTTCCTAGTGCATCATTTGCTTCTAATATCACATATTTCCTAAGTAATTTTTTCTAATTAAGTATAAAGTTTAAGAAATCATTTTGCTCTTTGATTTGTCATCCATTACTGATCTTCATCCTACTACAGGAAATAATTGCTCAAGCTATTTAATTTTCAAAACCTTCAGCCTATGTTAATCTTTCAGTTAATGATAATCTCTAGCTGAATTAGACATTTGTGATAATTATTCAATTTCCAAAGATAAATAAATTTGAAACATGACAAAAAAGAGAAAATCTGTATTATGAAACAGGGAGTTCACATACATGCTTTACATTTAAAACATGAGATAGGAAGAAATACATCAACTGCATGCTTTGTATGGATGAAAACAAAGGGATAGAATATTCAGAGCTAAGTTTCTTCACGTAGGTTTACAAACATGTTGATGAGCAACTAAGCATAGTTTAGCTATTTTACATTCATCCTGACTTATGGGTATGTTGAAAGACTCTCAGTATACTATATTCTATATAATTGGACATTTTTTTTCTTTAAATACTTAATGAATCATTTTGTTACAAGGGCTGTGTGAAGATATCTTAGGAGATAGCAATCTGATGGATTTTAATGTTTTTAAATAAAATCAAATACTGTTTACAGAAGAATTAATCTAATTGCTTTCTCTTTATTTCTACAAGGAAATAAAGGAGAAAGTACTACATTTCACTGAACATTTTTCTGTTATGGAATCTTATATTTCATATTATTTTAGAAAATTGATTCTTTGGCTTGTAGGCAATGATTGAAACATATATGATATTTTCCCTGGTCTTGGCTAATATAAACTTAATAATTTTCTTTTTCATTTTCCCAGTTGATGGATTGCTTGCACATCTCTTCTGGAAATTTTCAGTTTATAAAACACATATCTATTATCTTTGGATAAATTTTTCTTTCATGTTACTTTTATATAAAATGGGAATAAATTCATGTTTTGAAACAAATCAAGGAATCTCCTTAGTTATGTTTTATATATATATATATATGTTTATATTAAATGGGAATAAATTTATGTTTTGAAACAAATCAAGGAATCTCCTTAGTTATGTGTTTATGGCTATCAGACGAATGCCCTAAATTAAGAGATTTAATAACAGGCACCATATTCATTTTTTGAAAAACTAGCACATTCTTTGTGTTTTTTTTTTGTACTTCTCATTCATTTGCTTTCTCTTTGATCACTCTGTCTCCCTTTCTGTACTTAGATTGAAGCAAGTGGTACTTCACCACTGAGCTACAACCACAGTTTCTCTTTTTTTCACTGTTTAGTTTGAGACAACTTGTCACTCAGCTGCTGAGGTTGCCCTCAAACTTGTGATCCTCTGGACTTAGCCTATTGGGCTGCTGGGATTATTGGAAGGTGCTACTGTATCCAGTCTAAGACATTTGTCTTTAATTAAAGCTTTGCAAAGTGTGCGCTTTTATCTGCAATTTTCTTCATTTGTTCCTTTAGTTACTTAACTACCTACCAAACACAGTTAGTCACTGGGACTATAGTTCTGAGCCAGATAGTCACTGTGTTAGTGTCTGGTCTCCTGAATCATATATTCAAATAAATTTTACTTTGTCATGAACTGTTTAGAGCATGAATTCAGCTGTATCTTTAAAATATTAGGGAGTTAACTGTAAATTCACATGAGTTTGTGTACATGTTGTAGGAATTCTTGGCACTCACTGGGCAGTCTGGTTCTTAATTACAGCAACCCAGGCAGCAATGAGCTGATTCTTCATTAGACGTTGTTTTAATAAGACAATCTGTTTGACCTGTAGTCTTTTATATTACTATATTGTTTCTGCTGGTGTAATGTCATTGATTTCACATTTTTATGTGTGATATCCATAATTGTATCATAAAACTTATCATTAATATTTCTTAAATGTGTACAATTTGCAAGGTAATTCTCATATATATTGTGGGGGCTTAGAATTGTAGTTAACAATTTCAGAAAAATTAATCACATTACAAAACCTTACTGGAGGCTTCCCCAGTCCAAATCTTGCATAACTACATCCCTCTCCACCCTCCCCACACTCTTCCTCCCTCCCTCCTTTACTGCCACCCTTGCCTGCTCCATCCCTGATCCTGGCTCACTGTGCTGGTTTTCTGTTGGCCACCTGGTGCTGGGCTCTTTAGCCAGCATTTTGCCCACCCTACCATGATGATCATGCCTCAGCTCAAGGCTGTGCCAAACTTAGCTCTCAGCTCTGCTGGAATATGCAGGGGCACCTAGTTTCCAGGCCCCCTCCTAGGCCTCTGTCTAGGAACTTGTGCCCTCCTGGGGTCACCAGAGCACAGCCTCTTCCTCTTTGGTCAGCACTCTGACCCAGACCATGCACAATTTTACTAGACTCTGTAGTAAGACCCCAAATGGGCACATAGAGAGACTTCACTTTTGCTGCTTTCTGACTATAAAGGCAGGCATCTGAATCTTCTCTCTCATCAAAGTCCTCTAAATTTTCTGATGCAGTTCTTTGCATGGATTCCCCCAGCCCTATTTACCCAAACCTGGCAGAATAGACTTTTGAGCAGGCCACTCAGGAATCCAGTTGTGTTATTTGAAATGAGCAGTCATCAGACGTTTCTGGATCTTACTGGTTCAGTTAGTGTGGACCACAGCTACCATATATCAGCAATGCCCTGTGCTACAGAACGTCTCCAACTCCCAAACACTGGAGAGCTATAGAAAGAATGAGGCAGGTGGCAAGACTGCCAGTAGTCCTGGGGAAGACAAAAAAAATAATGGATTTGTCTTCAAGATGCAATAGAAAACCACACATCCAAGTCCTGCCCCTGCTCTGAGATAGTGGGCCAGCCACATAGAGGACTTTACACAGTCCAAGCACAGACCCTTACTCAATATGTCTTACCCTGAGTGGAAGATGGAAATAGAGGAGCAGAGTCTCTTAGCTAAAGTGATTCTTCATGGCCACTGCTGAGGTGGATACTGAGAAAAATAATGGATTTGTGAACAACCTGGAAAGTGACTTAAAGATGACTGTGTGGCTTCCCAAGGCAAGGAAAGCCTCATTTCTACTCCATTGGTCAAGATCTTGGATAAGAAAGAGGAACACTACCTCCTAATGTTCAGCAAGTTCCAGTGGTTCTTCTGCTCTTCAACCATTCTAAGAAGTGTATTAAGACCCATCTGCAAATGCTAGGGCAGCCCCAGAACAGGGACATGACTGTTCAAAATAAGCACAGGAGGAATAACATCCACTGATGGGAATGGTAAACCTGAATGCAATGGAAGCCATGCTAAAGGTCAGCTGGGAAAACTAGAGGTGATGACAAAAGAGAGTTGCTGTTGGCACTATGTTTTCTCACTGTGTTCTGCTTTCCTTTGGGAAGATATTATTTTCCTTAAAGGAATTGAGTGAGTCTGTGATGAATAAATATCTTAGTTTCTTCTGCTGTCACTCAGGAACCACAATGGATATTTAAAACCTGCTTCCCTGTTTTTTTGTAGGTCCAGTCACAACTCTAATGAAGCATTTTTACAGTGTTTTAGCTAATTTTAGTACATTTTTATTACTTAATATTAGTTGTACATCACAGTAGAATAAATTTTGATGGATATTCTGAAGCCATGCTGTGTAGAAATGGGTTTAGGAGGCAGTATTCTCATCTTTCTCATGGTTTTGTGTAAATTTTGGATTGGTTTTTCAAGGGTATGCATCACTCAAGAACATCTATTTGGAAAATTCATATTTAAAGAAGTAAATCAGGGATATTAGGCATGCAACATCTTTATGGTGCATATAACCATTGAAAAAATATTTTGTATTTTGTAAATGTTTTAGGATCCATTATTCTCATAACAACTTTAGTTTTTCTTTAAAATTTTCTGTTTTTAAATTCAAGTTTCAACCATATTAGGTCTACATTTCTGCATTTTAGTAGTGATTTATTATGTTTTAAATTCTGATGATGAGGGAACTATTTACTTTCAGAGCTGTCACTCTGAGCTGGCTTTCCAATTCTACCCTTGTGTAAATTGTGGTGCTTTGGTGCTGCTGGTATGGTGAAAGAAAATTCTTTCCTCATCCTGATATCCTACATGTATAGGACAAGCAAAATCAGCATACTTGTAATCTGCTGTCCATTGCAAACAACAGGAAAGAACCACGAATTTGCAAAGGCATTCATGTCCTTTGCAAATTTAGATACTGTCAGCGATTATCTTTGCTTAACAAATAATCTCTCAATTTCTTCTTGCTGTTTTGTTATATTATTTTGAAGCTCAGCAGTTGATAGGTTTATTTTTGCAAACCATTAGCAATGAAAAAATTTTTAGTATGTGTTCACTGAATTTATCTTTTTATTTCCAACAACTTTCTGCAGTTTATGCCCTAAAGAAAAGTCCACAGTGCTTCCATTTATTCAATACTAAGATTTGAAATGTTGTACAATTCTGATCTTGCAGCATGAGGCATGGGTCAAGATGATATTATGCACTGGAAATATGTGCTCCTCACATCACTAGCAGGTGCTTGCTTCATCCATCATGAGCACCTTTGCACAAGGACATGACACTAACCTGTAGTCTGCATCCTACAGGAACTGCTATAAAGATCCTGGGCATCATCACAGAGGGCCTGTGTCTGAGAGGCAGAAGTCATTTCAAGAGGATGAACCCTTATGCCAAGGCAGATTTTCCAGATATATGTGCATTTAAAGGTAAGTTGAAGTCTCCTTGGAAATTTGGGCCAAGAAACTTTCTGGGGGCAAACTAATTTCAGGACGGTAGCAAATGTAGTGGGACTTGGCAGGTGGTGTGTGCACAGAACAGGTGTACTTTTTGGCTAGCTTCCTCCTGGCCTCCATCACACATGCTAAATGACTTAATCCCTTCTCTCCTTTATAGGGAGCACAGGAGGCACCCACTTTCAACTAGAATAGAAGTTCAACATCACAGATTTGAGTTGTCACTTGCTTGAGCACTGCAGAAAAGGAGGAGAACCCTGCAAGAGTTTGGTTATGCTTTTCCAACTCAATCATCACCTAACTCACTGAGTCACAGGGGAGTCACCACAGCCTGAAACTCTCACCATCCATCACTCCATGTGTCTGTGAGGGTCCTAGGCCATTTCCCTGACTGAGCAATATAGTGGGTGAGCCCAGGCTTGGAGGAGATGTGTGCAAGGTCAGTGCCACTGGGTCCATTGCCTTGCTGGGTGATCCTCGATCAAGTGATTGAACATGCTTCCATGACTTCCCTGGCCACTAGACCTGGTGGGAACCAACAGGCTATAGCAGAATAGGTGTCACCACATGGCCAGCATGACTGGTGCAGGTTGAACAAGGATGGCATCACCTAGCAGGCCTGGAGGGTAGTGTGGGCTGTCGGTTTTCAGCAGGGGTACTTGCCCAGGAAGGAGCTAGAACACTCAGGTCAGATATGCCGTGCCCCAAACACACTCTCCCCTTCCAGTGGGTGAACAACTTGGCATTGTATCCCTTGCAAATAACAGACCCCAAGGGTGCCTAGCTCAGTCTTCCCTCCTAATATAATAGCTGAGCCCAGACTTTTCTTCAGTCTAAGTCAGGAAGGGCCAGGACCAAAAGTTCACTGGTTGCCATAGGCACCAAGATGCATGCTGCTGTCATTCTGTCATTCTGCAACATCACCAGGGATCTGCACAGTGGCAAGGATGTCATAGTATATACTCATTGGGACCCAAGACTCCTCAGGCCTAGAAGCAACCCTGGTGAGAAAAACCAAGTGCCATCTCCTGAAGGAGCCTGGAGTCTCCATGTCCTTCAATCTCAACTGGCTAGATGCCAACCTGTTCCACTTGGAAAATGTAGTTGTCTCATGACTTGCCATCATTTCACAGGAGCATTGTTACAAACTTAGGTATTTCTTTGAGAAGCAGCTAAAACAGTGTAGCAAGATTTTGGATGGAAGTGAATGACAGCATGGCAGTAGATACCACAGAAAATGGGTTTAGAATCCACATAATTAAAATGATCCATGAAAAAAAAGATAAGAGAGCAATTTCAGGTAATGTATGATCATTCCAATAAAGAGTTAAAAGAGAAAATATAGGATGGAAAGAGCACTTCAATAAAGAGACTGAGATTCTGGAAAAAAAAAAACAAATACTTAAATGAAAGAAATAATAAACCAAATTAAAAACTCAATACATAGCATCACCAGTAGAGTAGATCTTGTGGAAGACAGAATCTCAGACAATGAAGACACAATGTTTAATCTTGAAAATAAAGTAGAGCAAACTGGAACGATGGTAAAAGATCATGAATGGAACCTCCAAGAATCATGGGACATCATGAAAAGACCATTTAAGGATTGTTGGAATTGAGGAAGGCACAAAGATACAAACCAAAGAAATAAATGTCTTCAATGAAATAATATTTGAAAATTTTCCAAACCTGAAGAATAAAATGGAAAATCAAATACAAGAAGCTTACAGGAGGGTTTCAAGATGGCAGACTAGAGGGCAGCTGCATTTCATGTTGCTCCAGGACTCAAGATTCAAAAGAGGAGATAGTGAGTGACTTGGGACCAACTCAAAGCCACCGGGTGAGTTTCTCCCATTGGGGAGGCATCCTGGATGGGGTGGTAGCCCCGGAACGCAGGGAACTTTGTGAAGTAGAGTGGCTCGGTGAGACGCCCATCCCCCCCCGGAGCGGTAAACACGGACAGCGGGGAACTTTGCAGAGGAGGCTGCGCTGCACAGTGCTTGGCTTTGGAGCAATGTGCTGGGGCTTCGGTGGCTGCCAGAGGAAGAGCTGGGCGGCGAGCTATTTGGACTCAGCAACCACCTGAACAATGGGGGGGGGCTGTCCTGAGGAGGTGGAGGTGTGCAGTGAGTTGCTTGGTCTCCAAGCGCCCACACAGAACACTGGGTGGCTGCCTGGAGGAAGAGACGAGCGGCAGGTCACTGGGGCTTGGAGCATATGTACGAGGCTCCAACTGACTGCTCAGAGGATGGATCACATAGCCAGGCAATTAGGTGCAAAGCACAGTCTGGTCCGGGGAACTAGGCACCTTTTGTTGAAAGAGCTACACAGAGACAAGCTGAGGGGCGGAGCGAAGGTTCCAGGACTGTGGGCAGCTTCTCTAAGGAGGGACAACCTAAGGAGACTTGTCTGCGAAGGGTGAGGCTCCCAGGCCCAGGAGGTAGGTCCAGGCCCCTGGGAACGTTTCCTGGGAAGTCTGCCTTGCCCAGGTGGCAAGACACCCCTCCCCCTGTTGGAGCAGTGAACATGGAAAGCAGGGAACTTTGCAAAGGAGGCCGCGCAGCACAGCGCTTGGTTTCAGAGCAAGCTGCTGGGACTCCGGCGGCTGCCAGAGGAAGAGCTGGGCGGCGAGCTATTTGGACTCAACAACGGCCTGAACAACGGGGGGGGCTGTCCTGAGGAGGTGGAGGTGCGCAGTGAGTTGCTTGGTCTCCAAGCGCCCACACAGAACACCGGGTGGCTGCCTGGAGGAAGAGACGAGCGGTGGGTCACTGGGGCTTGGAGCATATGTACGAGGCTCCAAGTGGCTGCTCAGAGGAGGGGTCGCATAGCCAGGTGATTAGGTGCAAAGCACGGTCCGGTCCACGGAACTAGGTGCCTTTTGTTGAAAGAGCTACACAGAGACAAGCTGAGTGGTAGAGCGAAGGTTCCAGGACTGCGGGCAGCTTCTCTGAGGAGGGGCTACCTAAGGAGACTCGTCTGTGAAGGGCAGGGCTCCCAGGCCCAGAAGGTAGGTCCCAGCCCCTGGGAAAGTTGCCTGGGAAGGCTGCCCTGACCAGGCGGTAGTTGTGGACTGAGGGGAACCTCTAGGAGGGGAACTGACCAGCAAGACCTCCCCATCGGGTGAGTCTTCCCCGATGGGTGAGGTTTTCCCACAAGGACGGTAAAACCAGAGACACAAGCCCAAACAGGCCTTGCTTCAGTCCGCAGCCTAGTTCCCTTTTGGATGACCATTGGTCAACAAGTAGAGGCACCTCTGCCCACTAGCAGGGAATATACCCCACCTGAAGACCACCACCCCTAGAGAGGCAGCTTCCTTGGGGAACACCACAGTATCAACTTCCTCCAAGACTTCAGGCTACTGAAGGATAAGAGGGGATACACTAGCAATCTTCAGGGACATTATAAGTCAATAGAGGAAATCTGCAACATCTCAGAAGTTCACTGATACCTGAACGACATGAGAAAGCAAGGGAAGAAAATGCCTCAAACAAATCTGGATGTTACATCAATAAAATCCAATGACAGCATGGCAGAAAATGTCAGAAAGGGAGTTCAGAATGTACATAATTAACATGATAAGGGAAGAAAATGATGAAATGAAAGAGCAAATGCAGTCATTGAATGAACGCACCAATTGACAGTTAAAAGAGCAAATACAGGAAGCAAAAGACCATTGCAATAAAGAGTTAGAGATATTGAAAAAATAAAACAAACAGAAATCCTTGAAATGAAGTACACAATAAACCAAATTAAGAACTCCATAGAAAGCACAACCAAGAGGATAGAACACCTGGAAAACAGAACCTCAGATATTGAAGACAAAATATTTAACCTCGAAAACAAAATCGAACAGAGAAGATGATAAGAAATCATGAACAGAATCTCCAAGAACTATGGGATATCATGAAAAGGCCAAATTTGAAAATTATTGGGATTGAGGAAGGCTTAGAGAAACAAAACAAAGGAATGAACAACCTATTCAATGAGATAATTTCAGAAAATTTCCCAAATCTGAAGAATGAAATGGAAAATCAAGTTCGAGAGGCTTATAGGACTCCAAATACATAAAATTACAACAGACCCACCCCAAGGCACATTATAATGAAAATACCTAACATACAAAATAAAGACAAAACCTTTAAGGCTGTGAGAGAAAAGAACCAAATTACATTCAGGGGAAAACCAATACGGCTATCAGCAGATTTTTCAATCCAGACCTTAAAAGCTAGAAGGGACTGGAATAACATTTTTCAAGCCCTAAAAGAAAATGGATGCCAAGCAAGAATCTTATACCCAGCAAGACTTACCTTCAGATTTGATGACGAAATAAAATCCTTCCATGATAAACAAAAGCTAAAAGAATATATAAAAAGAAAGCCAGCATTATAGAACATTCTCAGCAAAATATTCCATGAAGAAGAGATGAAAAACAAAGAAGCAAATCAGCAAAGGGAGGAGCTATCCTAAAGGAACTCTCAAAAAAAGAGGAACCATGTAGTGTCAAAAATAAACAAATAAATTAATAAAATGAGTCAAATGACCGGGAATACAAATCATATCTCAATAATAACCCTGAATATTAATGGCCTGAATTCATCAATCAAAAGACATACTGGCAGATTGGATAAAAAAGAAAGATCCAACAATATGTTGCCTGCAAGAGACTCATCTCTTAGAAAGAGATGCGCAAAGACTAAAGGTGAAAGGATGGGAAAAAACTTACCATGCACATGGACCCAGCAAAAAAGCTGGGGTATCCATCCTCATTTCAGATAAAGTGACTTCAAGCCAAAGTTAGTCAGAAGGGATAAAGAAGGACATGTCATGCTGCTTAAGGGAACCATAAATCAGCAAGACATAAGAATTATAAATACCTATGCCCCAAACAGTGGCTCGCCCATGTATGTCAAACAAATCCTTCTCAATCTCAGAAACCAAATAGACTACAATACAATAATACTAGGTGATTTTAACACGTCTCTCTGACCACTGGACAGATCTGCCAAAAAAAATTGAACAAAGAAACCATAGATCTCAATAACACAATCAATAATTTAGACTTAACAGACATTTATAGAATATACCATCCAACTATGACTGAATACACTTTCTTCTCAGCAGCACATGGATCCTTCTCTAAAATATACCAAATATTATGCCACAAAGTTAATGTTAGCAAATACAAGAAGATACAGACACTTCCTTGTATTTTATCAGATCATAATGGATTGAAATTAGAAATGAATGAAAGAGTAAAAAACAGAAATTACTCCAACACTTGGAGATTAAACAATATGCTATTATATGATGAAAGGATAACAGAAGATATTAGAAAGGAAAATAAAAAATTCTTACAGGTAAATGAGAACAAAGAAACATCATATCAAAATCTCTGGGACACTATGAAAGCAGTACTTAGAGGAAAATTTATTTCATGGAGCGCATTCAATAAAAGAAGCAAAACTCAACAAATAAACGACCTAGCACTACAGCTCAAAGCCCTAGAAAAGAAGAACAGACCAACAGCAAAAGTAGTAGAAGACAGGAAATAGTTAAACTCAGAGCTGAAATCAACGAAATTGAAACAAAAGAAACAATACAAAAAATTGACAAAATAAATAGTTGGTTCTTCGAAAAAATAAACAAAATTGATAAACCTTTAGCCACACTAACAAAGAGAAGAACAGAGAAAACCCAAATCACCAAAATTCAGAATGAACAAGGAAATATCACAACAGACACGACTGAAATACAAAACATAATTAGAAGGTATTTTGAAAATCTATACTCCAACAAAATAGAAAAGTTCGAAGTTATCAACAAGTTTCTAGAGACGTATGAATTGCCTAAACTAAATGAGGAGGACATACACAATTTAAATAGACCAATTTCAAGTAATGAAATAGAAGAATTCATCAAATGCCTACCAACAAAGAAAAGTCCGGGACCTGATGGGTTCTCAGCCAAGTTCTACAAAACCTTTAAAGAAGAGCTGATTCCAATACTTTTCAAAGTATTCCATGAAATATACAAGGAGGAAACCCTCCCAAACTCATTCTATGAAGCCAACATCACCCTGATACATAAACCAGACAGAGACACATCGAGGAAAGAAAATTTCAGACCAATATTCTTAATGAACATCAACGCAAAAATTCTCAACAAAATTTTAGCAAATCACATACAAAAACATATTAAAAAGATAGTGAACCATGATCAAGTGGGTTTCATCCCAGGGATGCAAAGTTGGTTCAACATCAGGAAATAAATAAATGTAATTCACCATATCAACAGACTTAAAGTCAAGAATCACATGATTATTTCAATAGATGCAGAAAAAGCATTTGGTAAAATACAGCACCCCTCATGCTCAAAACACTAGAAAAAACAGGGATAGTTGGAACGTTCCTTAACATTGTAAAGGCCATCTATGCTAAACCCATGGCTAATATCATTCTTAATGGTGAAAAATTGAAAGCATTCCCCCTAAAAACTGGAACAAGGCAGGGATGCCCTCTCTCACCACTCCTATTCAATATCGTCCTTGAAATTCTAGCCAAAGCAATTACACAGACCAAAGAAATTAAAGGGATACGAATAGGAAAAGAATAACTCAAACTATCCCTATTTGCTGATGATATGATTATATACTTAGAAGAACCAGGAAATTCCACCAGAAAACTCTTAGAACTCATAAGTGAATTCAGTAAAGTAGTGGGATATAAGATCAATGCTCATAAATCTAATGCATTTTTATACATAAGTGATGAATCTTCAGAAAGAGAAGTTAGGAAAACTACCCCATTCACAGTAGCCTCGAAAAAAAATAAAATACTTGGGAATCAATCTCACAAAAGTGGCGAAAGACCTCTACAGTGAGAACTACAGAGCACTAAAGAAAGAAATTAAAGAACACCTAGAAGATGGAAAGATCTCCCATGTTCCTGGAAAGGCAGAATTAATATTGTCAAAATGGCCATACTACCAAAAGTGCTATACAGATTCAATGCAATTCCAATTAAAATCCCAATGATGTACTTTACAGAAATAGAACAAGCAATCATGAAATTCATCTGGAAGAATAAGAAACCCAGAATTGCTAAAGCAATCCTTCGTAGGAAAAATGAAACAGGGGGTATTGTAATACCAGAACTTCAACTATACTATAAAGCAATAGTAACAAAAACGGCATGGTATTGGTAACAAAATAGACAGGTAGATCAATGGTACAGAATAGAGGACATGGGCACAAACCCAAATAAATATAATTTTCTCATACTAGACAAAGGTGCCAAAAATATTCAATGGAGAAAAGATAGCCTCTTCAACAAAGAAATTAAAGGGATACGAATAGGAAATTTCTGGGAAAATTGGAAATCCATATGCAACAGAATGAAACTAAACCCATATCTCTCACCGTGCATGAAACTAAACTCAAAATGGATTAAGGACCTCGGAATCAGACCAGAGACGCTGCATCTTACAGAAGAAAAAGTAGTTCCAGATCTTCAACATGTTGGCTTAGGACCAGGCTTCCTTAACAGAAATTCCATAGCACAAGAAATAAAAGCAAGAATCAACAACTGGGATAGATTCAAACTAAAAAGCTTTCTCTCAGCAAAGGAAACTATCAGCAATGCAAAGAAAGAGCCTACAGAGTGGGAGAAAATATTTGCCAATCATACTTCAGATAGAGCACTAATCTCCAGAATCTATAAAGAACTCAAAAAACTCAACACCAAGACTACAAATAACCCAATCGACAAATGGTCTAAGGAAATGAACAGACACTTCACAGAAGACCTACAAACAATCACCAAACATATGGAAAAATGTTCAACATCTCTAGTAATAAGAGAAATACAAATCAAAACCACCCTAAGATTCCATCTCACCCCAATCAGAATGGCGATTATCAAGAATGCAAGCAACAACAGGTGTTGGCGAGGTTGTGGGGAAAAAGGTACACTCATACATTGCTCGTGGGGTTGCAAATTAGTGCAGCCACTCTGGAAAGCAGTATGGAGTTTCCTCAGAAAGCTTGGAATGGAAACACCATTTGACCCAGCTATCCCACTCCTTAGCCTATACCCAAAGGACTTACAATCAGCATACTACAGAGATACAGCCACATCAATGTTCATTGCTGCTCAATTCACCATAGCCAGATTGTGGAACCAACCTAGATGCCCTTCAGTTGATGAATGGATAAAAAAAACTGTGGCATATATATACACAAAGGAATATTACTCAGCCATAAAGAATGATAAAATTATGGCATTTGCAGGCAAATGGATGAAATTGGAGAATATCATGCTAAGTGAGATAAGCCAATCTCAAAAAAACAAAGGAAGAATGATCTCACTGATAAGTTGATGATGATACATAATGGGGCATGGGAGGAATTAGTTTTAGGGTTAGAGTGAGGGTTAGGGAGGGGGGAAAGAATGGGGGAAGGAAGGACTGTATAGAGGAAAAAGAGGGATGGGAGTGGTGGGGAGAAGGGTGAAAATAACAGAATGAATCAACCAACATCACCCTATGTAAATTCATGGTTACACAAATGGTATGCCTTTACTCTATGTACAAACAGAGAAACAACATGTATCCCATTTGTTTACAATAAAAAAATAAATAAAGATATTTGTCCATGTCAAAAAAAAAAAAAGAAGAAGCTTACAGAACACCAGGTGCAGAAAATTACAACAGATCCACACCAAGGCATATTATAATAAAAATACTTCACATACAAAATAAAGTTAGGGGATCCAAGATGGCAGACTAGAGGGAGGCTGCATTCCTTGTTGCTCCATAACTCTGGTTTCAAGCAGAAGATATCTGTTTCTTGCTAAGGCAGTTTTTTCTGCTTATCGATCCCCTGCTGTTTACCCCATTTGTCTGCTGTGATCACCTGCAGTCTGCCAGCATATCGACGCCTTTTTTGAGTAAAGATTGCTCACTGTCAGGCACCTATCATCCAACATTTGCCTGCCTCTCGCCTGTCCATCATCTGCCTTACACCTATCCATCACTCAACTCATGAGGTTCACCTCATGATTGTCCAACAACAGTCAGCAAACTGATCACTGACTGCCAGTGGAGCACCAGTTGCCTGCTGTTGCCTGGAAGTTCACTGTTACAGTACCTGCAAGTTTGATTACACGTGGCTTCTGCCATTTTGAGACAACAGCCAGGCCCTGTAGGAACCCTGGCCAAACTGACTGAGCCCCATATCCAGGACACCTCAGCCCGACCGATCACTCCCTTTCTCTGGGGCCCTCACATCAAGTGACTGCTCCCTGACACCAGGACCCTCAGAAAAACTGACTGTGCCCTATCACCGGTACCCGAGACCAACTGATTGCAACCAGGCTCCCGGATCCCACAACCACATAAAGAACCCCCGACCTCCAGGAACCCTGCCTGAACAAATGCATCCCACCTCAAGAATTTCATGTTGACCATGGCCACACCCTGAGCTGCAGCTCCCCATTTGCCAACACATTTGGAAGCCAGAGAGGCCATCTTTGATAATCCTGAAAGCCATAGCTCCAATCTTTAGGGGGGGTAAAACCAATCCTGAGACACCTGCTGGAGGCTTGAAGCTCATTGTCAGGTACCTCTCATGCATCAGGCTACTGAACACTGGGATATTTCATTACTATATGACTGTTATACTGTAGATTTTCTTTTTTCTCCTTATTGAAAAAATTTAAGATTTTATTTCTTTACTTTTTTTGCTCTCTTTTACTTTTATTTACCTGTACCCTCAGAGTTTCTTTCTCCCTTTTATGCATGCTAACATCCAATTTCTTTTGATTACACTCTCACCATTTCTATAAACTTGAACTGCTGTATATTCTTTTCTTCTCACATTAACAGCCACATTCTACACCCTCTGCATCCTCCTTGTCCTCCATTTGAAAGAGCAGATCTCTTTGTTTTACTGAACAAATTTGCAAATTTGCAAATCATTTGCAAATCTCTTTGTTTTACTGAAGATAATATTTGAACTCATTCTGTTTATTATGACAATTTTGTTACTGTCTTCATAGGGGCTATTTGGTCTAGGATTGCATAGTGCCTGAATTGGGGACTACTACTATTCATCTATCCTTAAAGAATGGGTTTTGGAAACCTATAGAGCCACTATAAGCCTATAGGGGAAAATCTGCAATACCTCAGATCTGCACTGCTAGAGGGGAAGGTATATGAACAACATGAAAAAACAAGGGAAGAAAATGATCCAAACAAATCTAGATTCAATATTAATAGAATCCAATGAAAGTATGGTAGAAGAAATGTCAGAAAAGGACCTCAGATTATACATGATTAAAATGATTTGTGAAGTAAAGGATGAGATAAGAGAGCAAATGCAGGCAATGAATGATAATACCAATAAGCTGAAAGAGCAAATGCAGGAAGCAAAACATCATTTCAACAAAGAGATAGAGATTCTCAAAAAAAAAAAAAAGAAATGGAAATCCTTGAAATGAAGGAAACAATAAACCAAATAAAAAAAACTCAATGGAAAGCATCACCAGAAGACTAGACCACTTGGAAGACAGAACCTCTGACAATGAAGACAAAATATTTAATCTTGAAAATAAAGTTGCTCAAACAGAGAAGATGGTAAGAAATCATGAACAGAATCTCCAAGAACTGTGGTACATCATGAAAAGACCAAATTTAAGAATTATTGGGATTGAGGAAGGCACAGAGATACAAACCAAAGGAATGAACAGCCTATTCAATGACATAATATCAGAAAATTTCCCAAACCTGAAGAACGAAATGAAAAATCAAATACAAGAGGCTTAAAGAACACCAAATGCACAAAATCAAAACAGATCCACACCAAGGCACATTAAAATAAAAATGCCTAACATTCAAAATAAAGATAGGATTGTGAAGGCCATGAGAGAAAAACATTATTTTATATATAGGGGGAGACCAATACGGATAGCAGCTGACTCCTCAACCCAGACTCTAAAAGCTAGAAGGGCCTGGAACACGTATTTCATGCTCTGAAAGAACATGGTTGCCAAAGAACAATCCTATACCCAGCAAAACTAACCTTCAGATTTGAAGATGAAATAAAATCCTTCCATGATAAACAAAAGTTAAAAGAATTTATGAATAGAAAGCCTGCACTACACAATGTCCTCAACAAAATATACCATGAGGAGGAAATGAAAAACAACAATGTAGATCCGCAAAGGGAGGAACTGTCTTAGAGAGAAACCACTCAAAGGAGAAACCAAGCCAACTTAAAAACCAAAAATAAGTCAAATAACTGGGAATAGAAATTATATCTCAATAATAAACCTGAATGTTAATTGCCTAAACTCATCAATCAAAAGACAAAGACTGGCAGAATGGATTAAAAAGGTAGACTCAACAATATGCTGCCTTCAAGAGATTCATCTCATAGAAAAAGACATCCACAGACTAAAGGTGAAAGGATTGGAAAAAACCTACCATGCACATGGACTCAGTAATAAAGTGGGGGTTTCCATCCTTAGATAAAGTGGACTTCAAGCTAAAGATAATCAGAAGGGAAAAAGAAGGACATTTCATACTGCTGAAGGGAACCATAAATCAGGAAGACATAATGAAAGTAATTATTTATGCCCCCAAAAATGGTGCATCCCTGTACATCAAAAAAATTCTTCTCAATTTCAGAAATCACATAGACCACAACACAATAATTCTGGTTGACTTTAATGCACCGCTGTCACCACTAGATAGATCTTCCGAACAAAAACCAACCAAAGAAACCATAGGACTCAATAACACAATCAATAGCCTAGACTTAATAGACACATAAAGAATATTCCATCCATCAATGAGCAGATTCACTTTCTTCTCAGCAGCACATGGAATCTTCTCGAAAATAGACCATATGTTATGACACAAAGCAGCCCTTAGGAATTGCAAAAATATAGAGATACTGCCTTGTGTTCTATCAGATCATAATGGACTGAGAATAGAAATCAATGACAAAATAGAAAACAGAAATTACTTCAACACCTGGAGACTAAATAATATGCTATTGAATAAAACATGGATAGCAAAATCATAAGGGAGGAGATTCAAAAAATTCTTAGAGGTCAATGAGAATGACGACACAACATATTAAAGTCTCTGGGACACCATGAAAGTGGTACTAAGAGGAAAATTCTTTGCATTGAGCACATTCCACAAAAGATTGAAAAGTCAACAACTAAATAACCTAACATTACAGCTCAAAGCCCTAGAAAAAGAAGAACAGAATAACAGAAAAAGTAGAAGAAGACAGGAAATAATTCAAATCAGAGCTGAAATTAATTAAATTGAAAAAAAGAAACAATTAAAAAATTGACAATAAAAATGTTGGTTCTTTGAAAAAGTAAACAAAATAGACAAACCCTTACCATACTAACAAAGAGGAGACAGAAAACTCAAATTAATAAAAAACCTTATGAGAAAGGAAATATCACAACAGACACAACTGAGATACAGAACATAATGGGAAGCAATTTTGAAAATCTGTATTCCAACAAAATGGAAACGACCGAAGATATTGAAAAATTTCTACCGACATATGCTCCTCCCAAACTGAACCAGGAGGACATACACAATTTAAACAGATCAATATCAAGCAATGAAATAGAAGAAGCCATTAAATATCTACCATCTGTACTTGCTTCAGCAGCATGTATACTAAGATTGGAACGATACAGAGAAGGTTAGCATGGCCCCTGCACGAGGATGACATGCAAATTTGTGAAGCGTTCCATATTTTTTGGTTCAACATCCGGAAATCAATAAAAGTCATTCACCATATCAACAGACTTAAAGTTAAGAATCACGTGATTATTTCAATAGATGTAGAAAAAGTATTCAATAAAATACAGCATCCCTTCATGCTCAAAACACTAGAAAAATCTGGGGTTCTGGGAACATTCCTTAACATTGTAAAGGCCATCTATGCTAAGCCCATAGCCAATATAAATATATATGGTGAAAAACTGAAAGCATTCCACCTAAAACCTGGAACAAGGCAGGGATGCCCTCTTTCATAACTTCTATTCAACATTGTTCTTGAAACTCTAGCAAGAGCAATTAGAAAACCAAAGAAATTAAAGAGATACGAATTGGAAAAGAAGAACTCAAACTATGCCTGTTCGCTGAAGACATGTTTATATATTTGTAGGAACCTGGAAATTCCACCAGAAAACTTTGAGAACTCATAAGTGAATTCAGTAAAGTAGCAGGTTACAAGATCAATGCTCATTAATCCAATGCATTTTTATATATAAGTGATGAATCTTCATAAAGAGAAGTTAGGAAAACTACCCCATTCACAATAGCCTTGAAAAAAATAAAATTCTTGGGAATCAGTCTCACAAAAGAGGTGAAAGATCTCTACAATGAGAACTACATGAAACTAAAGAAAGAAATTAAAGAAAACCTTAGAAGATGGAAAGATCTCCCATGTTCCTGGATAGGCAGACCTAATATTGTCAAAATGACCATAATACCAAAAGTGCTCTAGAGATTCAATGCAATTCCAATTAAAACCTCAATATTGTACCTTACAGAAATAGAGCAAGCAATTGTGAAATTCATCTGGAGAATAAAAAACCCAGAATAGCTAAATCAATCATCAGTAGAAAGAGCAAAGCAGGGGATATCGCAATAGCAGAACTTCAACTGTACTACAGAGCAATAGTAACAAAAATGGCATGGTATTGGTACCAAAATAGACAGGTAGATCAATGGTACAGAATAGAGGACATGGACACAAACCCAAATAAATACAATTTTCTTATACTAGACAAAGAGGCCAAAAATATGCAATGGAGAAAAGATAGCCTCTTCAACATATGATGCTGGGAAAACTGAAAAACCATAAGCAACAGAATGAAACTAAACCCCTATCTCTCACCCCGCACAAAACTCAACTCAAAATGGATCAAGGACCTCGGAATCAGACCAGAGACCCTGCATCTTACGGAAGAAAAAGTAGGTCCAAATCTTCAATTTGTTGGCTTAGGATCAGACTTCCTTAACAGGACTCCGATAGCACAAGAAATAAAATCAAGAATCAAAAATTGGGATAGATTCAAACTAAAAAGCTTTCTCTCAGCAAAGGAAACTATCAGTAATGTGAAGAGAGAGCCTACAGAGTGGGAGAATATCTTTGCCACTCATACTTCAGATAGAGCGTGAATTTCCAGAATATATAAAGAAATCAAAAAACTCTACACCAAGAATACAAATAATCCAATCAAAAATGGACTAAGGAAATTAACAGAAACATCTCAGAAGAAGATGTACAAGCAATCAACAGATATATTAAAAAATGTTCAACATCTCTAGTAATAAGAGAAATGCAAATCAAAACTACCCTAAGATTTCATCTTACCCCAATTAGAATGGCGATTATCAAGAACACAAGCATCAATAGATGTTGATGAGGATGTGGAGAAAAAGTACATTCGTACATTGCTGGTGGGGTTGCAAATTGGTGCAGTCACTGTGAAAAGCACTATGGAGATTCCTCAGAAAGCTTGGAATGGAACCACCATTTGACCCAGTTATCCCACTCCTTGGCCTATACCCAAAGGACTTAAAATCAGCATACTACAGAGATACAGCCACATCAATGTTCATTGCTGCTCAATTTACCATAGCCAGAGTGTGCAACCAACCTAGTTGTCATTCATTGATTAATGGATAAAGAAACTGTGGCATATATATACAATGGAATATTATTCTTCCATAATGAATGATAAAATTATGGCATTTGCAGGTAAATCGATGAAATTAGAGAATATAATGCTAAGTGAGATAAGCCAATCTCAAAAAACTAAAGGTCAAATGATCTCGCTGATAAGTGGAAGAGGACATATAATGGGGGGTGGGAATTCAGTAAAGTAGCAGATTACAATATCAATGCTCATTAATCCAATGAGCATTGGATTAATTGAAACAATGGATGTTAGCGTTAGGGTTAGGGTTAGTTTTAGGGTTAGGGATAAGGAGGGTCATAAGAATGGAGGAAGGAAAAACTGTATAGAGGGAAAAGAGGGGAGGGAGGGGTGGGGGGAAGTGAAAAAATAACAGAATGATTCAAATATTACCTTATGTAAATTTATGATTACATAAATGGTATGTCTTGACTCCATGTACAAATAAAGAAACAACATGTATCCCATTTGTTTACAATTAAAAAAATAAATTAAAAAAATATTTACCATTCAAGAAAATCCCAGATAAGATGGATTCTCAGCTGAGTAGTACAAGACCTTTAAAGAAGAACTCATTCCAATATGTCTCAAAGAATTCCAGGATATAGAAAAGGAGGGTAACCTACCAAACTCATTTTATGACGCTAATAACACCCTCATACCCAAATCAGGAAAAGACACATCAAGGAAAGAAAATTTTAGACCGATATCCTTGATGAATATAGATGCAAAGATCCTTAACAAAATACTGGCAAACCATATAAAAACATATTAAGAAAATTGTGCACTATGATCAAGTGGGGTTCATCCCTGGAATGCCAGGATGGATTAACATCTGTAAATCAATAAATGTAATCCTTCATGTCAATAGACTTAAGGATAAGAATCATATGGCTATTTCAATTGATGCAGAAAAAGCGTTTGACAAAATACGACACCCCTTCATGCTCAAAACACTAGAAAAATTAGGTATAGTAGGAACATACCTAAACATTGTAAAGGCTATTTATGCTAAGCCCATGGTCAACATCATTCTTAATGGGAAAAACTGAAACCATTCCCTTTAAAAATGGGAACAAGACAGGGATGTCCTCTTTCACCATTTCTCTTCAACAATGTCCTTGAAACTCTAGCCAGAGTAATTAGGCATACCAAAGAAATTAAAGGAATACAAATAGGAAAAGAGGAACTTCAGCTGTCACTATTTGCTGATGACATGATTATATATTTATAGGATCCAAAAAACTTCTCCAGGAAACTTCTAGACCTCATCAATGAATTCAGCAAAATAGCAGGCTATAAAATCAACACGCATAAATCTAAAGCATTTTTATATGCAAGTGATGAAACAGTTGAAAGGGAAATGAGGAAAACAACTCCATTTAAAATAGCCTCGAAAAGAAAAAAAATACTTGGGAATCGGTCTAACCAAAGAGGTAAAAGATCTCTACAATAAAAACTACAAAGCATTGAGAAAGAAATTGAGGAAGACCTTAGAAGATGGAAATATCTCCCATGTTCTTGGATAGGCAGAATTAATATTGTCAAATTGGCCATACTACCAAAAGTGCTATACAGATTCAATGCAATTCCAATTAAAATCCCAATGATGTACCTTACAGGAATAGAGCAAACAATCATGAAATTCATATGGAAGAATAAGAAACCCAGAATAGCTAAAGCAATCCTTAGCAGGAAGAATGAAACAGGGGTTATTGCAATACCAGAACAATACTTCAAAGCAGTAGTAACAAAAATGGCATTTTATTGGCACCAAAATAGACAGGTAATCAATGGTACAGAATAGAGGACATAGACACAAACCCAAATAAATACAATTTTCTAATACTAGTCAAAGTTGCCAAAAATATGCAATGGAGAAAAGATAGCCTCTTCAACAAATGGTGCTGGGAAAACTGGAAATCCATGTGCAACAGAATGAAACTAAACCCCTCTCTCTCACCCTGCACAAAACTCAACTCACAATGGATCAAGGACCTTGAAATCAGACCAGAGACCCTGCATCTTACAGAAGAAAAAGTAATTCCAAATCTTCAATTTGTTGGCTTAGGATCAGATTTCCTTAACAGGACTCCCATAGCACAAGAAATAAAATCAAGAATCAATAACTGAGATTGATTCAAACTAGATAGCTTTCTCTCAGCAAAGGAAACTATTAGCAATGTGAAGAGAGAGCCTATAGAGTGTGAGAATATCTTTGCTACTCATACTTCAGTTAGAGCACTAATTTCCAGAATATATAAAGAACTCAGAAAACTCTACACTAAGAATACAAATAACCCAATCAACAAATGGGCTAGGATATGAACAGAAGTTTCACAGAAGATCTACAAGCAATCAACAAACATATGAATAAATGTTCACCATCTTTAGTAATAAGAGAAATGCAAATCAAAACGACATGAAGTTTCCATCTCACCCCAATTAGAATGGTGATTGTCAAGAATAAAGCAACGATAGGTGTTGCAGAGGATGTAGGGAAAATGGTACACTCATACATTGCTGGTGAGGTTGCAAATTATTGCAGTCAATCTGGAAAGCAATGTGGAGATTTCTTAGAAAACTTGGAATGGACCCACCATTTGACCCAGCTCTCCCACACCTCGGCCTATACCCAAAGCATTTAAAATCAGCATACTACAGAGATACAGACACATCAATGTTCATAGCTGCTCAATGCACAATAGCCAGACTGTGGAACCAACCTCAATGTTCTTCAATTGATGAGTGTATAAAAAAACTGTGGTATATATATATGCAATGGAATATTATTCAGCTATAAAAAATAATAAAATCATGGCATTTGCAGGCAAATGGATGAAATTGGAGAATATCATGCTAAGTGAGATAAGCCACCCTCAAAAATTCAAAGGTCGAATGATCTCACTGATAAGTGGATGATGACACATAATGGGGAGTGGGAAGTGGGCAAGAATGGAGGAAGGGGGGACAGTATAGAGAAAAAAGAGGGGTGGGCAGGTGGGAGGGAAGGAAAAAATAACAGAATGATTCAAACATCATTAAGCTATGTAAATGTATGATTACACAAATGTTATGCTGTTAGTGATACCGCCGTTTACTGGTGACGAGTTCTGCTTCTTCTAATGTTGAAGATTAAGCACTAGAGAAGCACGCCAAGGCAAGCATATTAAGCAGGTTTATTTAAAGGGAATAATACAGATTTCTCCTGGCAGGGAGATGGGGGCCATGGCTGATGTTCTAAAAGTCCCCCGAAGTGAGTGCACCCTACATCTTTTATAGGTTAAAGTCTCTTTTGTTCTCCAGTTTTCTCCCCCCTTATCTCTCTCCCTTTCCTGCCTACAAACTAGGCCTGGTTTTGCATTAAGTGAGAAACCATGGGCAGGGGGAGGGCCAAGGTGATTCAGCCAGGCAAGGGCCCAGGGGGCATTAATTAGCAGCTCCATGCTTGCAGTCCTTGATAAAGGCAGGTGAATTTGGTAATCAATGGGCTCCGGAGATCCTTGATATTCCATTCTTCCAGGGGCAGTCTCCAACTTCCAAAGGCAGATGGCTTCATAGCTTCATTTCCTCGAATTGACCCGATATTCTATTTCTACACTAACTACCTGTCCTTAATTCTGGCTTCATTCCCCCCTTTAGCTATAGGAACTCCTAACTGCTTTAAGGAAAAGGGGGCGTCGGTCGTTCTGGCTGCTTCGAAGCTGAAAGGGGGCAGTGAGGGGCAAGCAGTTTGGAGTTCCTTTTTTAAAAATCGGGTCAATCGAGGGGTCCAAGGTAGAAGTCTGGTTGGGAATAGCAGGTTGTAAAGTCATCTGGGGGTGGGTGCTTCTATGATAGAAGAACAAAAAGACATGAGTACCGAAATGAGATTGGTACAAAGTAAATGTTGCAGCATCTGGAACATGCCACCGAGTATCATGAAAATGACAGAAGTCAATCTTTCACCAGGCGGGTGGAAGAATTGAGAAATTGTTCCCATAACTAGGCCTAGCAAAGGCTGGAGAGGACAAGGCCTTCATTTGGGAACTTTAACATTGTCCAGGTTATCAGCAATGTAAACACAACATTTAACTCTTAATGTCATAGATGTCCCAAGAAAATATAGTTAAGCTACTTAATGTCATTTGATTCTTGTAAAATATTTCTTTATTGGTATAACCTGTGTTTAGTAGAGAGCTCTATACTTCCGTTACGTAGGGCTAGATAATCATATGAGCAAACATAGATTAAGTCTACCTGTGTAGCTTAGGAAGGTCTGCAGGCCTTAAACTGACTAAAAACTTCTGGCAGTTTCTCTTGATAGTTTTCAGGCACATTTGCTGAAGGATCTTTCTTTCATTTGTAGCTTCCAGTCTTTAGTCTAGTGGGCTAATACAAGTGTACATCTTAAGTTACATTTAACTATTATTTCTTTTAAATGCCCAAGAATGGTTATATTTTGGTTTTAACTGTTTTGCTGGGTGTCTAAGATCAAGCTGGTCAAATTGACCTGGTTCCTGTCTTGTTAAAGAGTCAGCTGATTTCCCACAGGGGCCACTCATAGAGAACTTAAGAGCAGCTTCTTAGCTCCTCCAGTACCATTGGTTAGGCAGGGTCTCCTTGATGAGGTGACTTCCTTTGGAAGCATTAAGGGATGTCTCCCTTTTTCCATGACCCTCCTCTGCAGCAGATACACTGAGTGATTTTTCATCCTCTAGTCTCAACAATCTCCTTGATCAGGAGGTTGTGTAACCCAGAGTTGCAGCACTCCTTAGAGAAGTCCTCTTATTCCCTGGGTTCAGGCTGACTGAGGGCAAAAGATCCAAATACTGGTCTATCTTGCCTTCTGTATTTAATTCCAATCTCTAAGTTTGATCTTAATCATCCAGCAAGCCAGTTGCACCAGTCATAAAGTAAGAGTAGTGGGCTTTAAATTCAATGTCCATAACTTTACAGTTATTTACCCTTTTATCTAACTGGAGTCTGCATTAGTACTGGAAGTTACTACTATCTGTTCTGGTATCTGTTACCACTATCTGTTAGGTGATGGCTTATTATCACAAGTTACCTAGGTTGCGTGTTCTTGAAGCAGCTACTTCTGCAAAACATTAACAGGTAACAGTTTTACAAAATGAAATTAGCAAGAGTAAAAATATATTCTGCTTTTATAATAGCTATCTTGAATTTTGACGGAGAACCACATTATATTCCGTATTTGAGATCATAGTAATTTTACAACAAAAAAACAATCTTTTGATTATAACTTTAAATAAGCTGAATTCTGACTTATTTTGGAGTCACTCTAACATGCAGTAAGGTGGGAGGCAGAGCCTTATCTCAGGTAAGGCGTGGCTCTTTACAGATCTTAAGTGTTCTTATTCTGATGTTGATTTTTGCTTCTTCCTTAAATATCATTAAGTAGTTTACATATACTGTTTCCTGAGTCTATATAAACTTTATAATTAACACAATTTAACATTGTATCTAAAACATGAATCAAAGAAAGGCTGAGAGAGCTTTTAACTTTCCTTTTGTGTGTCAAAGTGGCAAAATATTTTCATGTTTCACAAAATTAACCTTTAAACAAGTCAGGCTCTAATGTTTAGAAATACATCTACATTTGAAATTCTTTATCTCAGTGTAAAAAGTAACAAATTTTACATATACCCTATTGATAACAGGTCCTATAATAGAACATTAAATGATAGAAATAAATCCCCAATAAAATTTACTCTTTATAAGTTTAAAATTACCATTTCAGACAAGTTTATCTGGAGAATAGCAGCTTGATAAATTCCCTGCTTTAAAAACTTGTATACCCGGAAAATATGAACACATTTAATATACAACTAGTAACCATTTCACAATTACCTTGACACTTTTATCTTACCAAATTTAGTTTTTAAAGAAAAATGTAGACTCTGTAACATAGTACAATACTCTAACAGTTGTTTAACCATAATTGTATACACCAAAATTTTTAAGACTAATTGTTCAGAACATTAGTATTTCACCTTAGGAAAAACCTTAAATAGCTTTAGCTGTTTCACATACATACAACCAACTTAGTTACATGCAAACTTGTTGAAACTTGCCCTTTACTTACACAGACTTTCTTAGCACTTACTTAGACCCTCATGTATTTCATCACACAAGCATTTTCTTACACAGAAACATTTCCTTTTCCCTTTTACTAAATATATTTCCATACCCAGAACCTTTTATTTTCTCTTTCCTATCTGTTGACCCCTTTTTGTTCACATTCTGAAACAACTCTTATGAAATTTCTGAATTTAGATAAATTGCTCTATTTTAATAGGATTAAATATTTTGTTGTTTATAGTACTCTAATTGAAACACAGTTGAAACTTTTGGGACCCTTTGTATATAGAATTGCACTTGTTAGGACATAACTCTTAGTAACCTTGTTTTTAGGTTAGTGATGACACAAAGCAAGTTTAAACCCTTTTATTTACCAACCTATAAAAACACCAGTAATGTTTAAGTATGATACCCCATGGAATTTAAGGAGTTAAGAGTACTTGATGTTATTTAACAATTAGCATTTTAACTTTGTAAATTAATCAGATGTCTCTACAAACACATTTGAGTAATCCCATACATGTTAACTCTAATTCACTTGGTCTGTAAAAACCAAGAAATCAGACAAGTGTCCTGAACAGTATTTGCTGTCTCTTTCCTGTTGAAGAAAAGTTCTAGAAACAATTGATATTAGACATTTTATTAACATCAATATTTTATTAGATTGACCACCTACAGACTTGTGAATTATTTTCAAAGACATTTTACTTTCATTAGTTTACCCAATTTGAATTGAACCTTTAAATCACGTGAATTAAAAGTATTTGGATCCATTTTTAAATTTTAATTTTAGGAGCGCTCAGTTTTGATACAGACAAAACATGACACCAGACAGCACGACATACAAATAACACAAAATCAAAGGCCTTGTAACTTTATAGGTGAATCTCCATTGCAATGTAACAGATGTTCAAAAACTCTAGTTGAATAAAAAATAGAACTGATCAAAAAAATCATGAGCTCAAAAAAATATAGAATTAAAAAAAACAAGAGTCCTGGAAAAATGATACGGCCGTTAATTACTTCAGTAAAGCACCATAAAATTCACTTTTGCTGGAGTTTAGGTAAGGCTCTTTTTTACCTTTTTTTTCCTTGGGTTTGAGACCGGTCTCCTACTGAGCCTTTAGGCTTCTTATTTACATTTCAATGTAAGCCTTGGCTGAGATCTGGAAGGATCTAACAGGTTTTAATAGAAACCTTGTGCCTAAGGCACTTTAGCCATCTCATCAGGACAGGTTGGATGTCAAAGAAAATTATGAGACCTTATTTTCCATTACTTTTGAGAATGAAGCTACTTTGCTAAGTTTCTCACTGAGATATGCCATTGGTTATTGAGTTGCCTATGGCTGCCTATCCAGGATTTATTTTCCCCTTTGTGACAAACAGGTTAAATCTTGCTTCATAGGTAAGCTGAGGACAGGAGCTTGAAGGAAGGCCCCTTCTTGATATTCCTGGGACAGAATATTGTCCTATGGTGGCTATTTCCTGTAGTATTGAACCTGTTGATGATGTAATTAAGCTTTATTTTTTGAGATCTTTTAATTCCTATTAGCTAAGAAGTTTTAGGAGTTCGGCAATGGCCTTTTGATATTCCTTCTGGGTGGAGGCACATAAAAGATGTACTTTACTTACTGGAGAACAATCACAGAATGTTTTATCTCTGAATTTTGTTAAGTCCTTAGCTAAGGTTTGTCCGGAACAGGGGAGGACCATTTAAATTCTGAGGCAATACTGTCTAGGTTAGTTGAGATACAGTATCTGGTTCCTCAAAGGCAAACAGAAATTGCCATTCAGAGTCTAGCATAAACAGGAAAAGCCATCTTTTAAATCTAACTTAGTATACAAAGCAGCAGTTGGAATCCAAGATAAAAGTGTATGGATTAAGAACTACAGGATGGGGGAAATTACTGCTTCATTATTCTAAGGTCTTGGACTAGGCAGTTTGCTTTTTAACTCCTAAATGGGCAAATTGCATGGGCTATTGCAAGGCATTAAAAGTTTCTATCAGTTTGAATGATCTTTAATAAGTCCTTTTTCTTGCCTATATGTTCCCTTTTCTTTCCTTTGATGTCTATTAAAAATGGAAGATGCAAGCTGGAGAAGATCATCTGAGGATTGATCAGGGCCACGTGCCAATTTTGAAATTTCCTCTAAATATTTGGGGCTGACTAAATGATAAATTTATACTTTAAAAGTAGGTGGCCCTTTATGGATTCAGGATTCAGAGTGGTGTGTTTTCTTATTGCTTTCCTAAGTCTCTCCATGAAAATAGCAGGACTTTCCTGAAGGCTGCATAATAGTTTTTTTAGGCATCCTACTCATTATTTGAATCCCAGTTAGGATGGTTTCTGGGAAGTGCCTGTGCTCTAGATGGTTAATAGCATAATTTTCCAGGTGAAGTCAAATACCTGGCATAAGTTTTGAAACATCTCAATATTTATTAGGATCCTCCAAAAGCCTCCTTAAATTTTTGTCTATCTTAAGTTGGGAGGGTTCCCTCAATTTTCCTTCCTTAGTGGGCGATTCCTCAAGACTTTCTCCTCTCATGGTAGAGATTATTGCTGTCAAGCATGGTAACATATGAAAGGCACTTTTCTTGATCATTTGCAATTTAGCAGTATGCAGGCTAGTGGTGAACCTGGCAATACTGTTGAGAGAGAAGCTCCCTTCTGAGTTAGAAGTATTAGGGATGTCTCCCTAACTGAGCTTCCTTACGGTCCAGAAAAACCCGTCTCTCACTACCTGGCTTTGCCAAAGTTATTTCTGGCCTTCTTCAGCAAAGTGCGAGGGTCCTAGTTTGCCCTGTGCTAGAGACCCTGGGAGGATTCAGACTTAAGGGCATTACTGCTTTCCTCCCTGCCACTATAAACTCCTAATTATGAAAAACGATGACAAAAGTAAAAAGTGTACCTTTTTCCTATCTTCTTGCCCTGTAAACTAAAGGAATCTCCGGAGGTTGAGGGGACATCTATTGGTTGTTAGGCGTATAACACCCTTTGCTTGGAGGGTCTCACGGGAGGGGTTTTTAAATGCCTCCCTCTTGCAGCTTAAAGAGAACACAGTGAGCACATTTAAGCATGGGAACAGTAATGGGGAGACTCTAGTGTCTAGACTAGTGAAGGCTAACTATGCGAACAAAGGGAACCTGGGCATTTTCATACTAATCATCCCAGGCCTTAATCCTACAGCTTAAATTCCTAATGTCTGACCGGCAAGGGAAGGGGAGCATACAGGAGGGAGTGGATGTGTGGGAGTGTTGTGCACTGTACAGCCCATACGGAGGCAAGGATGATTGGTGCTTTCCCTCAGTGCCATTGTCTACTGATCACCCTGGATACCCCTCAGGGCTGTCGGGAGGGGGAGTCTGGAGAAGGAACCTTTGGGGTCCACCCGAGAGTAGCCCGGGCCGAGAACCCTGCAGTTGCTCCAACCCTTCCTCCACCTCCACGCATCCTGGGCAGATCAGGACTAGGGACACTGTGTACTGGTGGCAATTGTGCTCCGGGCCTGGACAGAAAAGTAGGAAACGGCTTCAGCACAGTCCAACATGCCTACAGAGCAGGTGATTGGAAACTTGCCTGGGCCGGGAAACCTCTCACCCGAGTCTTAAGAATGGCGGCTGCACTAACTGCATTTAAGTAGCCGACGGGTGCCCATTTTGCCCTCCAAAAATAAAGAGACAGAAAGAAAGATGCACCTCAAACAGATGTGGGGTGTGTGGAGAGAGAAGCTTACTTACCTTGGCGTAAATCTTGGTGGGACCTCCAAATCTGATACCGCCGTTTACCGGTGACGAGTTCTGCTTCTTCTAATGTTGAAGATTAAGCACTAGAGAAGCACGCCAAGGCAAGCATATTAAGCAGGTTTATTTAAAGGGAATAATACAGACTTCTCCTGGCAGGGAGATGGGGGCCATGGCTGATGTTCTAAAAGTCCCCCGAAGTGAGCGCACCCTACATCTTTAATAGGTTAAAGTCTCTTTTGTTCTCCAGTTTTCTCCCCCCTTATCTCTCTCCCTTTCCTGCCTACAAACTAGGCCTGGTTTTGCATTAAGTGAGAAACCATGGGCAGGGGGAGGGCCAAGGTGATTCAGCCAGGCAAGGGCCCAGGGGGCATTAATTAGCAGCTCCATGCTTGCAGTCCTTGATAAAGGCAGGTAAATTTGGTAATCAATGGGCTCCGGAGATCCTTGATATTCCATTCTTCCAGGGGCAGTCTCCAACTTCCAAAGGCAGATGGCTTCATGGCTTCATTTCCTCGAATTGACCCGATTTTCTATTTCTACACTAACTACCTGTCCTTAATTCTGGCTTCATTAGTCCATGTATAAATAGAAACAATATGTATCCCATTTGTTTACAAAAAAAATAAATTTAAAAAAATGAAGTTAGGATTTTAAGGTTTGTGAGAGAAAATCATCAGATTACATATAAGGGGAAACCAACACAGATATCAGCAGATTTCTCAACCCAGACCCAATAAGCAAGAAGGGTCTATAACAATATATTTCAAGTTCTTAAGGAACATGAATGCCAGTCAAGAATCTTATACCCAGCAAAAGTAACCTTCAGATTTGATGATGAAGTAAAATCTTTCCATGATAAACAAAAGATAAAAGAACATACATATAGAAAGCCTGGAAATAGAGATCATTCTCAGCAAATTATTTCATGAGGGGGATGTGAAAAACAATAATGCAAGTCCACAAATGGAGAAACAACCCTAAAGGAATAGTCAATTAAAGTAGAAACCAATTCAAGTTAAAAACTAAAATTAAGCAAAAATGACCAGGAATACAAATCATATCAAGAGAGTAACTCTGAGTGTTAATGGCCTAAACTCATTAATCAAAAGACACTGGCAGGTTGAATTAAAAAGAATGACCCAACAATTTGTGGTTTTCAAGACACTTGTCTCGTAGAGAAAGACATTCACAAACTAAAGATGAAGGGAATCAGAAAAACAAACCATGAGCAGGGACTCAGTAAAAAGCACATGTCTCCATCCTTATCTCAGAAAATGTGTACTTCAAATCTATGTCAGAAGGGATAATAAAGGACATTTCATACTGCTAAGGGGAACAATAAAGCAGCAAGACATAACAATTTTAAATATTTATGCCTCAAACAATGATACATTCATGTACAACAAACAAACCCTTCTCAATTTGAAGAATCAAATAGACCACTATCTAATAATACTGGGTGACTTTAACACACCACTCTCACAAATGGATAGAAACTCTGAACAAAAAATTACAAAGAAACTATAGTATTAAATAATACAATTAATGATACATACTTAATGGGCAGGTATAGAGTATTTCATTCATCATGGAGCAAGTACACTTTCTTCTAGGCAGCTCATGGATTCTTCTGCAAAATAGACCATAAGCTATACCACAAAGTAGCCTTTAGTAAATACAAAAAAAAAAATAGAGATACTATCTTGTGTTCCATCAGATCATAATGGAATGCAATTAGAAATCAATGATAAAATAAAAAGCAAAAAATTCTACAATTGGAGGCTAAACAATAGGCTATTGAATGATGTAATGATAACAGAAGGCATTAGGAAAGAAATAAAAAAATTCTTAGAGGTAAAAGAAAACAACAAAACAACATATCAAAGTCTCTGAGACACTCTGAAAGCAGTAAAAAAAGGAAAGGTCATTGCATTGAGCTCATACATTAGAATAATAAAACATCAACAACCAAATGACCTAACATTACATCTCAAAGCCCTAGAAAAAGAAAAACAGATCAACACCAAAAGTAGAAGATGAGAAGTAATTAAAATCAGCTGAAATCAATGATATGGAAACAAAAGTAACAATTCAAAAAATTGACAAAACAAAAAATTGATTCTTTGTAAAAGTAAACAAAATATATTAACTCTTAGTCATACTAACAAAAGGAAGGATAGAGAAAACTCAAATTACTAAAAATCATCATAGAAAAGAAAATATTATGATGGACAACCATTGAAATACATAACATAATTAGAAGTTGCTTTGGGAATTTGTAGTCCACCAAAATAGAAAGTATTGAAGATATTGACAAATTTTTGGAAACATATGATCCTCCCAAACTGAATCAGGAAGACATACACAATGTAAACAGATCAATTTCAAGCACCAAAATAGAACAAGCCATCAAAAGTCTATCAAGGAAGAAAAGCCCAAGACTAGATGGATTCTCAGATGAATTTTATAAGACCTTTGAAGAAGAACTAATACAAGCAGCTCCTCAGCAGCCAGACCCAGTGCCACATCACCATGTGGGTCACCAGGAAAATGTTCTGCTGGTGCCAGGCTCACTCCGAGTTGGAGGAAGATGAACAGGAATCTGAGGAGGTTTGGCTAAAACTGGAATAGACCCGAGAGGTGAAGAACTTGAGAAAGAGGCACAATAGGCAGATTGCTGCTGCCCTGCTGGTGGGAGAGAAGGTATAAGAAGAAACCACGGGCTGGGGAGATAGCTCAGTTGGTAGAGTGCTTGCCTTGCAAGCACAAGGCCCTGGGTTCAATCCCCAGCACTGCAAAAAGGAAAAAAGAAAAAAGAAAAAAAAAAGAAACCACACTAGTGGATGATCCCTTTCAGATGAAGACAGGTGATATGGTGGACATGAAGAAACTCAAGGAAAGGGGAAAGATAAGATTAGTGAGGAGGAGGACCTTCATCTGGGGACAGTACTTTCTGCAGAAACCAACCAGAGGGATGAGAATGCAGACATGATGAAGTACATTGAGGCAGATCTAAATAAGAGGAAAGGGATTGTGGCACATGAGAAACAGAAAGTCAAGCCAAAGAATGCAGAGGAATGTCTGTATAAACTTCTTGAAAACATCCACATCTCCTCTGCAAAGAAGACTGAGGAGATGCTTTCCAACCAGATGCTGAGTGGCATCCCCAAGGTGGACCAGGGCACTGATGCAAAAATAAAAAATATCATTTCCACGGAGGATGCCAAGGCCCGCCTGTTGGCAGAGCAGCAGAACAAGAAGAAAGACAGCGAGACACCCTTCGTGCCCACAAACAGGACTGTGATTTATGTGCAACAAAACTGATTTTTATCATGAGGATCTTGATGCCCCCATCCAGAGAAGCAAAGAAGAGCCCAAAGCCCAGCTCTTGTGAGTAGGTGACACAGAGAAGCCAGAGCCTGAGTGCCCCCCTCCTAACCACAAGCTTCCTGCTAATGAGAAGGCCACTGATGACTATCACTATGAGAAGTTCAAGAAGATGAACAGGCAGTACTGAGACATTGAGGGAATGTGACCAGCACTCACTTGCTCATCCCATCCTGCTGAAGAAGGCCCAGGTGGGCCGCTCCTTGGCTGGTGCATTCAGTGTTGGGCAGAAACAGTGCAGAAGAAAAGAAGGGAACCCTTCCAAACTCATTATATGAAACTAGTATCACTCTGATACCAGAACCAGATAAAGATGCATCAAGGAAAGAAAACATTAGCTCAATATCCCTGATGAACATAGATGTAAAAATTCTTTAAAAAATTCTGGCAAGTTGCATACAAGAACATATTAAAAGGATAGTGCTCCATGATCAAGTGGGGTTTATACCAGGGATGGAAGGTTGGTTCAACATCTGGAAATTAATACATAATTCATCACATCAATAGACTTAGCGTTAAGAATACAACACCCCTTCATGCTCAAAACAGTAGAAAATATAGGGATAGTAGAAACATACCTCAACATTGGAAAGACTATACTAAGCCCACAGACAACATCATTCTTAATGGAGAAAAACTGAAAGTATTCCCTCTAAAAACTGGAATAAGACAATTATGCCCTCTTTCACCACTTGTATTCAAAATCTTCCTTAAAACACTAGCCAGAGCAGTTATACAGACCAAAGTAATTAAAGGAATATGAAGAGAAGAAATCAAGTTATCACTATTTGCTGATAATATGATTCTATATTTATAGGATCCAAAAATTTCCACCAGAAAACCTAATAAATTAATTCAGAAAAGTAGCAGGATATAAAATCAATACACATTAATGTAATGCATTTCCATTCATAAGTGACATATTCTCTGAAAAAGAAATTAGAAAAACCACTTCTTTCACAGTAGCCCCAAAAATAAAAACAAATGGGAATCGATCTAACAGAATAGGTGAAAGACTGCTGCAATGAAAACTACAGAACACTAAAGAAAGGAATTAATGAAAACCTTAAGAGATGGAAAGATAGTCTACATCTTGGATAGGCAGAATTAATATTGTCAAAATGGCCATACTACCAAAGGTGCTAAATGGATTCAATGCAATTCCAATTAAAATCCCAATGATATTCCTCATAGAAATAAATAAAGCAATCATGGAATTCATCTGGAAACATGAACAATCCAGAATAACTAAAACAATTCTGAGCACAAAGAGTGAAGCAGGAGGTATCATAATGCCAGATCTTAAATTATAGCACAGATCAAAAGAAACAAAAATGGCATGACATTGGCACCAAAATAAACAGGCAGACCAATGGTATAGAAGACACAGAGACAATCCCACAAAAATTCAGTTACCTCATACTATACAAGGGGACAATAACATACAATGGATAAAAAATAGCCTGTTCAAAAATGGTGCTGGGAAAACTGGAAATTCATATGCAGTAAAATAAAATTACACCTCTATCTTTCACCCTGCTCAAACTCAACTCAAAGTGGGTCAAAGACTGAGTAATTAGACCAGCAACCCTGCACCTAATAGAAGAAGAAGTAGACCTGAATCTTCATCATGTTGGCTTAGGATCAGACTTCCTTAACATGATTCCCAAAGCACAAGAAAGCAAAGCAAAAATCCATAAATGGGATAAACTCAAACTAAAAAGCTTGTTCTCAGCAAAGGAAACAATCAATAATGTGAAAAGAGAGCCTACATAGTGAGAGAAAATCTTTTCCATACCTACTTCAGATAGAGCACTAATCTCCAAAATTTATAAAGAACTAAGAAAACTTTACCCCAAAAGTACAAAAAACCCAATCAATAAAGGGGCCAAGAAACTGGACAGACTCTTTACAGAAGAAGAGATACAGGTGACTAATATATACATAAAAAAGTGTTCAAAATCTCTAGTAATTAGAGAAATGCAAATTAAAACAACTGTAAGATTTTATCTTACAGTTTTTATTTTTATTTCAAAAGAATTACTATTTCCAAGAACACAAGCAATAATAGATTTTGGCGTGAATGTGGGTAAAAAAGTACACTCATACAAAGCTAGTGGAGTTGCAAATCATAACAGTCCCTCTAGAAAGCAGTATACAGTTTCCTCAGAAAACTTGGAATGGACCCACCTTTTGATCTAGCTGTCCTACACCTTGGTTTACAACCAAAGTATTTCACATTAGCATACTATAGTAATGCAGCAACATCAATATTTATAACAGCTCAATTCACAATAGCTAGATTGTAGAACTAACCTAGATGCTCTTCAACAGATGAATGGATAAAGAAAATTGGATATATATACACAAAGGAATATTATTCAGCCATAAAGAATAACATTATGACATTTGCAGATAAATTTGATGGAATTGGAGAATATCATGCTAAGTGAAATAAACAAATTCCAAAAAACCAAAGGCTGAATTTTTCTCTGATAAGTGGATGATGATACATAATAGGAATGGGGGGTGAGAGAAGAATTGAGAAACATTAAATTATAGAGAGGGAAATGAGAGGTTGGAGGGGCAGTGGTATGAAAGATGGTGGAATAAGACAGACATCATTACCCTTTGAACATGTATGATTAAATGAACAGTATGAAACTGCATCGTGCACAACCATAGAAATGAAAATTTGTACACCATTTCTGTACATTGAATTAAAATGCAGTCTATACAGATAAAAAAATAAATTAAAAAAACAATGAAGACTTAGTTGCTTTATCTTGCTAAACTCTCTGGATTAGCAGAGTATTATTTATTGTTCACTTACATGTTAGTATCTTGCAGTAGTATCACTTTCTATCATGTGGATACTGGTAATTTTTTTCTTTGATGCCAAAATACTGTTACTCATCTACCCACATTATTATTGTTTGTATATGAGTATAGGCAGGACAGACCCTAGGAACAGGAATGAAGAAGGGTTAAACACAGTGCAAATTCCCCCTACGGAACTCTAGAGTTGTTTCATCCACTCTACATCCTGTGTCTCCAATGTGGTTCATTTCAAACTTGTTGCAGATCTTTGGCTCCCATACCATTTAGCACTTAGTATTTTGCCTGTTGATGTGGCAAACCTCAGTAGACTCTGGACCCTCAAGACTGGAACTGTATCCTGTTCCCCAAACTGTCTCACAGCATCTAGCATGTTGACTGGAGTACAGGTGATATCAGTAATTATCAATGACTATCTAAATGAAGAGATACCAAAGAATTTATAAAGAGATGTCAACAAAAGAGAAGGGTTAAAAAAATCAAGTCTGTTTACCTTTTTATTTGGTTGTTTAGCTTGTCAAAAATATACATGACAAGGACCATCTCTGTGCCGGAAGTATGATGTACACAATGAGATTTAGGGTCTTACTGGAAAATGGTAAGCTAAAGAGATTCTAATTGCTATTTCACTTCTCTGGCTTGCTACTGGAATTGGGGTAGGCTATCATGCTGTGACTATGTCCCAGGAGAAATTGGGTTTCTTTCTTTCCTCTCACTCTTATTCCTATCACATGAAATCAAGCTTTAGTCACACAGAGAAAAACATTAATTTTTAACTATTTAACTTAGGCAGACAAGCAAAAACTAGTAATTTTAAGTAAAATTAGCAGTGAGCAAATCTACTACTTTAAAAAAGTTTTAGCCTGGGCATCCTAATCTTTTGTTAAAATTATACATACCAAGTACAATCTCTATGCCAGAAGTATGATGTACACAAGGAGGTTTAGGGTCTTATTGGAAAATGGTGATAAAAGGTCTCACTCTCTGAAAAATTCAAGGTTAGAACAGCAGATATCTGGGAATGAGTAGAGCAGAAATGACTTTTGTGATTACAGTGAGCTCCTGAGGGCAGGACCCAGAGCTTCTGTGTAATTCAGCAAGTATTTATAAACAATGAATGGCCTCTCCATTCCCTCCTTATTGGAAATTCTGCCACATGATTGAAATATGGCTTGGTGACCTCCTAGAAAAGGTTTGGGGAATGAATGGAATTATGCTAATTTTCTCATCCAGTATTCCCAAAAATATTATTGTTCATGTCCACTGTTGTTCTACACATTATCAGGATCTCTGGGAGTTGGGAAGTATGTACCCAGGGGATATGAAAATTAAGATCCAGTCACCTGGATTTTGTATTAAAATAAAAACTGCTGAGTCCTTAGGTCTTTGATAGGGTCTGACATAAACACTTCATTCAAGTGCCTAATAATGTCCTTGGTTCAGTGATGATATTTTGTTAACCAATGAAGGCCAGTAGTTCCTAGTTTATATTTAGAAATCTGCAGAAAAAGGGTGATTGGCCCAGGGGTGATCTACCACTGAGCTGCATCCTCAGCCCTTTTTCTATTGAGACAGGGTCTTGTTAAGTTGCTGAGACTGGCCTTGAACTTATGATCTTCTTCTCTCAGACATGAGTTACTAGGATTATAGCCCTGTTTCAAAGCACCTGGCCTTATTACTACATTTAAAGACCACTTGCTTGAGAGTTTCATTTGTAGTTTTACAAAAGAGTCCTGGATTTTTTCTTGGTAATATTTAAAATGCAGCCCCCTCCAAAAAAATACAATCCAGTCTCAATGGCTGATGGGTTATATGGCCTTGGACCCTCCTTTTTTGGTTGGATCATGAAACTAAGGGAAAACAATTATTCACCTTTTAAAATATTATTACTCTTCCAATGAAAAGGATAGTTGAACAGAGTAATTTTTAAAATGATAAACAAAAAACATGATATGAGGCAGATTTTCTGAAACTAGACATTGCAATTGATCGATTTTCACCATTCAGATTATTATTATGTCCGCATTAAACTTAGGAGTGTAATCTCCTTTCAAAATAACAAACCTCTTTCACATATGCTATCAATGTACTGGCAAAGGAAACAAAATAAACTTGGTCTACAACAAATTTTAAGTGATGCTGATAGGTTTTCTACTGTGAGTTTTGCAAAGGTAGGCTGGAAACCTGAGTGGGACAACTGACAGAGCTGAGGAGTTTCTCCAATCATTCATTTACATTAATTGTTCATTCATCTACAGTCATTATATCAGATATTAAAGAATTCCAAATAAGGAGAAAAAGCACTTGTAATTCTGGAAGAGGTAGGCTTTTGAACTGAGGTATATTTTATAAAGAGAGATGCCAAAGACACTGTGCTAAGTGTTGAATGTCAAGGATCCAGATTTACAAATAAAGTGAAATGTCTTTTTCAATTGGATAATTTGGCACTTTGAGCTTACATGACTGTTCCATTCCAACCTTTTAAATAGATTGTATCAAATTTGAATGCACTGAGTAGGTACAGATACATGTTGAAATTCAGTGGAGTTAGTTTAAATTTGCATTTGAGACTATGTGCTGAAATTATTAGTTTGACAAATCTAAGCCATCAAGTATCTGCAATGCTCTGAAGAAGGGACTGTAAGAGATATACAGCATGTGAATTAACAGGAGAGAAGGCAAAGTGCACAGGGAATGAGTGGTTCTTTGCATTGAGGGACTGGATAGATTCTGTGGAAGAAGTGCTGCCTGAGTTGAACTGGGAGAAGAAACAGGATTTTGATAGAGAGCAAAGCTTATTTTAGAACTTAATAGATCTGTCTAACTTGGATAGGAAGAGCATATTAAGGAAGAGACCTGGTGATAGATGAATTCTGAAAAGGAGGTGTGGGCCTTGAAGAGTTCCACCTTAATATGTTAAGAGTGATATCCACATGAAGGAAGAACTCAATAGAAAGTGGAAGGAACAGGAAGGTAGGAGAAAATTATCACACTACTTCAAACACTGAAGGGATAGTGGACATAGGAATCAATTTTGAAGACATTTCAGAGGCAAGATTGAGAATAACTTGAGTTTAGTTTGAGAAATAAGCAGGTAGTGAAAGTGAGAAAGAGGCAAACAGACTGACTATGAGACTGGCAATATTTTAGTAACAATAGCTAATGTAAATTGAAGGCTCCCTGTGTGCCAGTCTGGGCCACGCATCAAAGCATTTCATTTAATGCTACCAGTAGTTCTATTTTAAAGTTGAGGAAACTAAGGCACAAAGATATTGCCCAGGTTACACAAGATCACACACTAGTAAGTGGCAGAACCTGATTAAAATTTAATTTGAATTCCCAACCACTACTCTCAAGGACTTAGAGCACCAAAGAAGAGCAGCTCTCTTGGAAGAGAAGCACTGGCTATGGATGCTAAAAATGAAAATGGTCATCAGGTGCAGGTATGGCTATGGAGAAAAGTAGGCCGAAGACAGAAGTCTGGCCTATGCTGCAATGTAAAAAGACTGTGATCCCCCTCCTCTCCCTCCCAAACCACATTCTCCCACACAACACACTGCACTCAGTCAGGAACTGATCTGCCTTTCTCTCAAGTGCATTTTCCTAATGGTTTCTGAAAGTTACCCCAGGTTATCTCAGGCCAGCCATCCCAAACATCCTTCTGATGCCACAGGGTTGATTTGACCATTCAAATTAGATTAGATGTGGAAGGACAGGAAATGGGAGGGAAGTAAGTCCAGAAACAAATGTGATGTTACCTGGAGCACTGGACTCCAGCTTTTCTTGGGATTCTGCCAGACACATGTCCCCAACATTTGCTACATTCTGGACCACCTGTAGGATCTCTTATAATCATTATAATTTGTACTTTTATCACTACCATTTCTATTAAATGTTTATTATGTGAAGAAAAAATGGGGGGCTGTAGAAAAGAGCCAATAAAAATGACTGAGAAACATGCCATTAAAACCAGGCTTATTGAGAACTGTGACAATTGAGTGTACCCAAATAAAGAGTTAGGGGCAGAAGTCAGTGATCTCTTTAAAACAACAGACAAGACTGATAAAACCAAAGGGGATTCATTTTGTAAAAATAATATTTAGATGTTGATGGACCTTTATTTTATTCATTTATTTATATGTGGTTCTAAGAATCGAACCCAGTGCCTCACACACGCTAGGCAAGCGCTCTACCACTGAGCCACAACCCTAGCCCCAGAAAGGGGATTCTATTGAAAATATCAAAAAGATGGACAAAAACCCCAAACATAATATTAAAAAATTTCTAACAATGAAAATTCAAGTCCTGCTCTTCTCCATTGCTCACTCCAAGTCAATGTGAATAGTGGTTAGGAGCATAAATAAAACATTATAATGTATATGTGAAGAATTTATAAACACAGTTGAGGTAGATGACATTTTAGAAAACATTAAAATTTTAAAGCACCAAAAAAGAAAAAAAAATCTTGAATATACTAATAACCACTGAATAAATTGAACCAGTAATTAAGAGAGTCCATAACCCCTGCCAAAGTAAGAAGTTGGGCAATTTAGTACAGATAAATTCAAGTCAGAGATTAAAATTAGGTGTTGCTGCTTATTAGCTGTGACCTTTATGTAATCAGATCTTTAACTGCCTGCTCATTTGTAGCCCCTAGATATCAATCAAAATGACAACCCTTGATAAGCAAGAAACCACAGATATAAATAATTTATTGAAATAATCTGAAGAGTGCAAAAATATATTTCCTTGTTCTACAGATAATTATTGTACTTCTAACAGGTGCAAGGCTTTGTAGTTTGATATTTACTGCTGAAGTTTAATATTTAAACTTACTCTGGACTAAATAGGAATTAAGCTAAAAGACAGTATAGGAAATCATTTTGACACATATGATCCTAAACAATAAAACATCTAAGTGCAGATGGTTAGGTATTAACATGAGGACTTTACTTCAGCTTGTTCAGGTGGAAGCACAGATGATGGATTTGCTTCAGAACTGACACTTGTCACTAAAATGTATACCTTTTTATCTTGCTGTTTATCATCTTAGTTGCTAACAAAAGAGAAATTAACTGTAGAGTAAGTTTTTTTTTCCCTTATGAGTCATCTTTCTAATAATTTTGGTATTTATCAATGAAAATATTTTTTCAGGAGCTGGGGTATACAGCTCAGTTGTAGAGGTCATGAATAGCATGTCTGGGGCTGTGGGTTTGATTCTCAGCACCACATATAACCAAATGAAGGTCCATTGACAACTAAAACAAAAAAAAATTTGTGCAAAATGAAAGTAAATCCATTCTGCTTTCATGGGTAACTAAGTAGAATCAATAAAAATATTTTAAAAATACATTTTCAACTCTAAAAGAGATACTTCTAAATACTTCAAGAAAAACAATCTGCATTTTTAGTTTACTAAGAAACATCTTTGTAGTTTTCTGGAAAACTGGTGACAAATTCCAAAATGTAGTATTAGAAATTACAGATTTATAAAGAGTTTGATTTAGTTTTTTTCTCAATATTTAAAGCAGATCAGCATTACTAGATGGCCTAGAACCTTTTAAAACTGCATTTGAATATTCTTTAGTAACATCTAAATTATGTACTTTTTTTTAGTAGCCTGTCATATAGAACAATTAAGTACATTTTATGGGCTTTATTCTTCTTTGCTCTAGGTAATCTTGCAATTGTCATCTGTAAATCAATCTATAAAATGGATTGGCAATTGATCCATCACAGGGGTGATGAGAGAACCAAACTACTGTGGTCTTTTTGGGAATGTAAGAAACACCATTTTTTCCCAGGGCATTTGTAATAATTATTTTAATTTTCTTGCCCCCTGCAGTTCCCCACACTACTTAACAGTAACATGTCAGTGCCAATCACGTCTGGACATAGCTGCTTCTCCACCACTGCTTTCTTTGAGCTCTCAGATATTCTGATGAAGTCTGAATAAAATTGAAGTCTCATTAACTGATCAAGTTTTCCCCCTGGTGTAGATTACCTTTTACAAAAGAAGGACATTTTGAAATGCTCTGTCCATTTGGTTTGCACTTTTCATAATATGGATAGTCTACATTTATGTTGGCATTTTAAAAACTGATTTATATATTCAAGTATATATTAAAATCAATTTTGCATTAAGTTAATTCTAATGTTTTTGTTTTTATATACTCTTAGCTCTTAAGCATTGAACACTGTCCACAGGGAAGAAATTTTCTTAATGTTTTCAGTGGAACTAATAAGGATTTGAACCTTTTTTCTTTTTAATTCTGCATATGCTTAATTGTGCTTGTATACACACTATAACCAGCTGTGCCTTCCTTTGCATTCAGTTTATGTAGAATATTTATATATTTTAGTATTAAGAGAAAATATTTGAAAGACAAAAATTAGTACCAAACAATACTCTTTTTTATAATTGGCCAAATATGAAAACATATTCTATCACTTTTTTCTTTTACCTTTCAATTGTGTAAGGATTGCCTAAGAATCTCTTTTCAATTAAAATTAAGTAAGTGTAATATCCAAGTAACAACTTTATAAGACATACTTAGATAATGAACGTTCATAAAAGAAAATATTCTGAAGAGTATTTTTAAACTTTGAAGTCACTTATATATTCATATATTTTCTCCTCCCTAACAAAAATCTGAAATGCATAGTCACCAGTCCATAGCATCCAGACTGCTCTACTTTATATTTGAGAATATTATTTCAAAAGATTAACCCTGATTCTTCCTATAGAAAAAAATCATACCCACCTGATATATTTACTGTATCAATAGAATTTGGATTTCTCTAATTATCTGCAATCATAATTAACATTTAAAAATCTAAGATTTTGAAAGCTCACTGGTGATAAGCTCAAACAACAAAGAAGTGATTTTGTAGCGCTTTTGTGAGAATAGCCACAATTTTTGATGGACCAAAAAATGTACTATAAAACAAATATCAAACTAGGTAATAAAGGCATTGCTTGTGGAAACTGAGACATGATAAACTGCTGTATATTTTACAAAATTGATGGTAACATTGGAAGAAAACTGGCAAAAATCCTTCAGGAATCACATCACTGTGGAACTACCTGCAGATACAACAAGTGATTCTTTTTGTAGTATAGTTTAAAACAGTGATAAAACATTTTTTGTTCTGAAAAAAAAAATCAAGAGGCACAATTACAGTGGCACCAAACCTATACATGAAGCAAGAATGTTCCAAAGTAGATCAATGAACTAGAAAGTGCCCATTGAAGATTAGGTTAACTGTAGTCTTTAACTACAAAGTAACAGAAACTGACTTGAAATGTAACTAAGTAGCTGATCCAAACCAGGCATTTAATGGCAGGGATTATGAAAAGGCTAAAAAGTGAACTTTATGAAAACATATTACTTGAATTTTTAGAAACTAAAATTAGGTTTAGTTAGAAATTTAGAATTTCTATTAGAATCAGACTTCTCTCTCTTGTGTGGAGACACAGGTTTATAGGGAAAAAAATTCAACCACTCCAGTATGCTGTAACTGCAAAGTAGTGGGACTGACTCCAAAACCCACAAACAGACACTACTGGTACTCCCTCTTATGTTAAGTCTTTACTAAAATAAAAGGAGCTGGTTCAGGGCAATGACAAATTCTGAAAGTGAAATGTGTGAGCTAGAATCTAGAATGAACCTTTGAGAATGCTTTCCTCCACCTCTTTCTTGATCAGGACAGGTTTGCAGAAGAAGCTGAGAGTCGCCTGGGGTCACTGAACTCATTGAAGGTAGAACAGTGATGGGCATTCCAATTTCATTTCCCCAAGGCCTAGGTGTAATTAACTAATGGTTCAAAACTGTTAGGAAAAGAAATATCATTAAAAATTGTAGGATAAGGGCTGGGGTTATAACTCAGTGTATAACTCAGTAAGGAAGTAAAGCACTTCCATAGTCTGTTTGAGGCACTGGGATGAGCACAACATATAGATGAATAAAATAGAGATCCATCGACAACTACATTTTTAAAAAATACTGTAGAATAAAAGAACACATACAAAACACAAGATTCTTATAGAGAAACAAATAAATCAAATCAATGGGCAAGAATTTCAACTAAAAATGTAGTATATTTTAAAAATTAAATGCTGATTGGAAATATTCAAATGAACAGAAATCTTATTCATGGTATATTTCTTCCTCAAAATAATATAACTACACTCTAGATTCACTTACTAGATGTAGGATAATAAAATTTTTGATAGACCCAAATGCTCTATGCAGGGACAACTGTAGAAGTAGAGAATAAATTCTCAGAGTGCTGCCTCATACTGTGAGTGTTCTTAAAATAAGTACTTTAGTCAAAATAGGCTCTAGAGGGCAGCAAACACCCACCTTCTTTTAATGTTTGCTTGATCAATGTTAAAGTACTATGGCAGAAGTTTCTTAGAACTATACAACCTGAACATTGATCTGTGTACATGTCTTTTCTGTGCTTGCAAATCTTTATTCACTTTCTTATATGTATCATTTTTACTATGATTTTATTTTTGTGGAATAAATACTTTGTGATGAGAGGTGTTTAGAGGTAGTATGTTGGTTTTATTCCATTTTCTTCGAATAATCCAACCTTAAATTTTTCCATATGGAAACAATTTTGGAAATGTATCTTACTACCTACTCTTAAATATGGCACATCAAAAAACTCTTTAAATACAGATATATTAAAAGTACATATAATTATTGAGGTTGAGTTTGAGAGAGTGGAAAGTGTTTAAAAAATGGTCCCTTGATCATTTGAATCTTAAATTCTATCAACTGCTATGTACTGAGAAGGGAGAAATGAAGAAAAAACCCTGAATCATTGTTCTTCCTTTAGGCTACTTTTTTGATAAAGAAGAACGTGAACTGCCACGTTTGGTGACAGAGGTTATTGGTCTACCTAATCTCACTTCCAGGCTGACCTAGCTCTGACTTTCAAGGGTGAGTTCAAAAACATCTCCATCTGTGTCTGATACAGAAAGACTGGTGTGCATGTAAAAGAGAAGAGGCAGGAGAAAATAATAGAAAAATGGAGACACAGATGGACAGGTTCAGTAACTCTACTGTGCCAGAAAGTGTCACAGAGAACTGTTAGCCACACATTTTATAAGGTATTCTTGTAGGCAGAGTAAGAAATCATTCAGTTTGTGAAGAAACAAACATTTGAAAATAAACTGTTACAGGTACCTCTTCTCAAGAAGGGAACAGATTTGTTTAGTCCAGTTTATACATAAAATGTTTAACTCAAACAGACTTACAAAATGCCCTTTTATGCTTAAATATGCACAGGCACTTTCTCCCACATACACACTCCCTTTCTTAACATTACCTGGGACTGTAGGGCCCTGCCCACAGGGTTAACACTGGAGAACATATTGTATTTACAACCCAGATGAGTCTGGTCCCTAAGACCATCTTTTATTTTACTAGATGATATAATTTTAGTAAGTGACAGCAACTATTTATAAGCTACTTATCACATATAAGTGCTGTTCCAAACTTGTCAGAGTTTCCTTATTCTGTTCTCTGAACAGCCTTAGAAGGAAACTACTCTCATTTAGCATTCTGTAGATGAAGAAATGGAGGCCCAGAGTGGTTGCCTAACTGGTACAAAAGGACACTGAGTTGACTAGATTTCAAAATCTGCATTGAGTATAGATGCCGTGATTTCAACCTATATGTACTTCAAGAGAATTTAAACTTACAACCTGCATCTTTGCACAGAAGACTACCTGACATAAATAAATCTTAAGCACATTTGCTATATCATCATTTTTCTGAGAGATCAGATTATTTGTCCTTATAAAGCTGGCCCTATGTAGACTTCTCCCATAGTGACTTTTTTCCCAATCCTTCTCCCCCAGTGGTGTGTGCTGAGAATATCTTGATTATGGGTTAGTTCTTAAGTTTCTAAAGTTGCACATTTTGACCTGTTAGGAAGAATTTTATCTTCTAATTCTAACCAAGTTTTGACTGCTGCATTTGTCTTTGGTTCCATCAGATACAGGAGACAAGATAATTTAATGCAACTGACAAATTTTACGTAGGACCCAGATTTCTTCATGTAGGTGTGTCTTCTTTCAATCAGCACATGATATATTTTTCTAACATGTATCATGTATTAGGAACAGGTGAGTGAGACATAATACTTTCCTTTATGGGACTTAGTGAGGGAAATAAAATGTGAATAGTGTTACCACAGTGCTAAGCATGAGAATGCTAATGGAATGAAAGTAGTAAAATAGGCAGGGTATGTAACTCAGTCTACTATAGAGTAGAGCATTAGTCAGGGAAGTTTTTCTGGAAGAAATACTTAAATGGAGGCCTGAGGAAAGAGAGTAGTAAAGAGAAGAAGAACAGAAGAAAAGAACAAGCAGAGAAAAGAGAAAGGTTAAATAACAGGTTAGAGAAGAACACAAAAATCAGTATGGTTGGATTTCCCTTCACCCAGAGCACAGTCTATAAATCATCACCATATAAGATAGTAATATATTCAAAAGAGTATAAGTTCAAAGAAAATATGGAGCATTCAGATAATGGAGAAATAGTGAAGGACTGATTGGCAAGGAGTCTTAGAAGAGCAAGATGACTGGAGTGGGCCCAAAGTGATCTTTTGTTGATTTTCAGTGTTTCTAGAAAAACTATGTGCAAAATCATCCAGAGGACTATGATGTCTACACTTGATGTATCATCCGTTCATTATCTGACAACCTCAGCTGCATACACACACAGGAAAGTATACATTATGAAAGCTATACAAATGGAGTTAGTGTCAGTACAGCTGGAGAAAACCACTGAAGCTTTTGTGACTCTTTTTATCGACACTGTTCCTGAAAGACTCAAAGAGTCCCAAGTCTGTAGTAACTAGAATTCCATGTTCTATCCTAAGCACAATGAAGCCATCCTTTTCTAAATATGCAAGACCTTTGGCAGATGCCAAGCTTTCCTTAGTTCCTACAAAGTGCTATGTTATTATGCAGTCACCAGGCGCATCTTCATGCTCATCTTTATGAGCTATTCAGGGATCTCAAATGCAACAAGGCTAGGGTGGATGGAGCCATTATTATTCATATCCCAGTACCTCCTATTTGTCTCTGCCTCCCTCTCACAAATGTATATCTGTAACCTAGCCCCTATCTGTAGTGTCTGAAGTAGTAACATGATTGAAAATTTTATCCAGTAAGTTAATTTTTCCACTTCTCTTAGAAGTTGCCAGTGAAAAGTCTTCCTGAACACTAAAGATCAAAAATTCACCCAAACATGGTATTGCATGCCTGTGATCCCAGCAGCTGGTGAGGCTGAGGCAGGAGGATGGTGAGTTTCAAGGCAGCCTCAGCAAAGCAAGGCACAAAGCAACTCAGTGAGACCTTGTCTTTAAATAAAATTAAAAATTAAAAAGAAAAAATCAAGCAGCTTTATATTTACTAACCTAGTGATAGTCTTTCTATCTTAGTCTAATAGAAAATTGGTGAGTTCAATGGATTTTCTAGATCAGTGATGGAAACTTAGACTTCAAGTAAGAATCACAATAACTGAGGAAATCTCTTATCTAACTAAACCCAGAATCTAAACTTAATGTCAGAAAAGAAGTTCCTGAACTGAACAGAAAATAGAGGAAAAACTGTAATATTCCTTAAGTCTACAGTAATGCACTAAAATCTTTGGAGATTTCAAGTTTGCTACATATATTTGCTGATATACATTACAAACACACACACACACACACACACACACACAATTTTCTCAGTGGTCCACTCATGAGCTTCTATTGCCTCTTACCATTTTTATATGGATGACTTTGTTAATGAAAAACATAATCAATTAAAAAATCTATGTTAGAAATTTAAAAGACAGAGCCAATGAAAAATGATAAATGTTTTAAAACTACACAAAATGAAAATGACTAAAAACACACAAAAAAGCAGAGAATCAAAATGGTACACTACATAAAACCTAACTGTAAAACAAGAAAGTATCAGAGGATTCAAAGCACAAAAGCCATCTGAGACAAAACAAATAGCTAATTGGCAGAACTAAGTACTTGCTTATCAGTACACACACACATGCATACACACAAAGAGGTTGAAAGTAAAAGAATAGAAAAGCGCATTCCAATAGTATAGAAAAATGGAACAGGGTGGCCTTATTTTATGTGGAAAGAAATAGACTAAGAAAAATTACAGAAGATTAAGCACACTATATATAGATAAAAGTTTACTGTATTAAGAAGATAGAGAACCAATATGATCATATATGCACCAAATATAAGAAGCCCAAAGAAAAGTAAACACTGACAGACTGAAAGGAAAAAAAATTATGTAACATTTGGAGATTTCAATAGTCCACTTACAATAAATGATAGGATAGCCTTGCAGAAGATCAATACTTAGATAAACTGAACACTATTAATCAGACACAAGAGACACTTATAAAAATTTATCCAACAACATTCTTCACAGAATGAGAAGTAAACACAAAATATTCTCAAGTACACACAAAATATCCTCCAGAATATACTAAGTTGGGTCACAAAATGAATATCAAGCCATCCAAGATGGCGGCCTAGAGGGAGACTGCACCCCCGGTTGCTCCAGAACCCAGGAGTTAAGAAGGGGAGGCATTGAGAGACTCGGACTGAAGTGGAGCCACGGGTGAGTTTGCCCACTGGGTAAAGCTCGGCCCGGGTGGCAGGCCCAGATAGAGGTGGCTTATCGGAGCCGGGCAGGGCAACTAGAGTCATCCACAGGCAGTCCTGCGCACTCCGGCGGTGGGCCCCGCCCACACAGCCAGCTTCTCCAGGTTCTCGGAACGGAACTGGCCCGCTAGTGAGAGCCTGTCTGAACAGAGCACGCTCCGAGTCCCGGAGCCCCTGCAGTGCAGTGTACTCCTGCAAAGAACCAGCGGAGAGCCTTGATCTGCAATCAGCCTCAGGGATAAGGGCAGGGCAGCCGGAGACCTCTTCAGGCGGCTCTGCCCACTCCGGCTGCGGGCTCTCTTCACGGGGCGATCCAAGATGGCGGCCTAGAGGGAGACTGCACCCCCGGTCGCTCCAGAACCCAGGAGTTAAGAAGGGGAGGCATTGAGAGACTCGGACTGAAGTGGAGCCACGGGTGAGTCTGCCCACTGGGTAAAGCTCAGCCCGGGTGGCAGGCCCAGATAGAGGTGGCTTAGCAGAGCCGGGCAGGGCAGCTTGAGTCTTCCCAAGGTAGTCTTCCACACTCCGGCAGTGGGCTCTTTCCACACGGCCAGCTGCACGGTGCAGGCCCACAGTGAGAGCATTTCCGCACAGAGCCAGTTCCAAAACGTGGAACCAGTAGGGGGCTAGGGGCAGTATTCTTCGAATGAGCTGCTTTATCAGATTCCTCCAAGACATCAGGCTACTGAAGGCTGGGAGGTGATACACTGGAAATCTACAGGGACACTATAAGCCAATAGTGGAAAACTGCAATATCTCAGGGTCCCACTGACAACTGACCATTATGAGAAAACAAGGGAAGAAAATGTCCCAAACAAACCTAGATACTACATCAATAAAACCCAATGACAGCAGAGCAGAAGAAATGTCAGAAAGGGAGTTCAGAATGTACGTAATTAAAACGATCAGGGAAGCTAATGAGGAGATGAAAGAGCAAATGCAGGCATTGAAGGAGGAGATGAAAGAGCAAATGCAGGCATTAAATGATCGCACCAATCAACAGTTAAAAGACCAAATACGGGAAGCAAGAGATCATTTCAATAAAGAGTTAGAGATACTGAAAAAAAACCAAACTGAAATCCTTGAAATGAAGGAAACAATAAACCAAGTTAAAAACTCCATAGAAAGCATAACCAATAGGATAGAACACCTGGAAGACAGAACCTCAGACATTGAAGACAAAATATTTAACCTTGAAAACAAAGTGCAACAAACAGAGAAGATGGTAAGAAATCATGAACAGAATCTCCAAGAACTATGGGATATCATGAAAAGGCCAAATTTGAGAATTATTGGGATTGAGGAAGGCTTAGAGAAACAAACCAAAGGAATGAACAATCTATTCAATGAAATAATAACAGAAAATTTCCCAAATCTGAAGAACGAAATGGAAAACCAAGTACAAGAGGCTTATAGAACTCCAAACATACAAAATTACAACAGACCCACACCAAGGCACATTATTATGAAAATACCTAACATACAAAATAAAGACAGAATTTTAAAGGCCACGAGAGAAAAGAATCAAATTACATGCAGAGGGAAACCAATAAGAATATTAGCAGATTTTTCAATCCAGACCCTAAAAGCTAGAAGGGCCTGGAACAACATATACCAAGCCCTGAAAGAAAATGGATGCCAACCAAGAATCTTATACCCAGCAAAACTTACCTTCAAATTTGACGATGAAATAAGATCCTTCCATGATAAACAAAAGCTAAAGGAATTTACAAAAAGAAAGCCAGCATTACAGAACATTCTCAGCAAAATATTCCATGAGGAAGACATGAAAAACAACGATGCAAATCAGCAACAGGAGGCGCTAGCCTAAAGGAATAGCCAAATAAAGGAGAAACCGAATCATGTCAAAAACAAATATGAGTCAATTGACTGGGAATACAAATCATATCACAATAATAACCCTGAATGTTAATGGCCTGAATTCATCAATCAAAAGACACAGACTGGCAGATTGGATTAAAAAGAAAAATCCAACAATATGCTGCCTGCAAGAGACACATCTCATAGAAAGAGACACCCATAGACTAAAGGTGAAAGGATGGGGAAAAACATACCATGCACACGGACACAGCAAAAAAGCTGGAGTATCCATCCTCATCTCAGATAATGTGGACTTCAAACCAAAACTAGTCAGAAGGGATAAAGAAGGACACTACATGCTGCTTAAGGGAAGCATAAATCAGCAAGACATAACAATCATAAATATCTATGCCCCGAACATTGGCTCATCCACGTACGTCAAACAAATCCTTCTCAATTCCAGAAATCAAATAGACCACAACACAATAATACTAGGCGATTTTAACACACCTCTCTCACCACTGGATAGATCGTCCAAACAAAAATTGAATAAAGAAACTATAGATCTCAACAACACAATCAGCAATTTAGACTTAACGGACATATATAGAATATACCATCCAACAAAGAACGAATACACTTTCTTCTCAGCAGCACATGGATCCTTCTCTAAAATAGACCATATTTTATGCCACAAAGCTACTGTTAGTAAATACAAGAAGATAGAGATACTACCTTGTACTCTATCAGATCATAATGGATTGAAATTAGAAATAAATGACAGAATAAAAAACAGAAACTTCTCCAATACCTGGAGACTAAATAATACACTATTATATGATGAATGGATAACAGAAGACATCAGGAGGGAAATAAAAAAATTCTTAGAAGTAAACGAGAACAAAGACACATCATATCAAAATCTCTGGGACACTATGAAAGCAGTACTTAGAGGAAGATTTATTTCATGGGGTGCATTCAAAAAAAGAAGTAGAAATCAACAAATAAACGACTTAACACTACAGCTCAAAGCACTAGAAAAAGAAGAGCAGACCAATACCAAAAGTAGTAGAAGACAGGAAATAGTTAAAATCAGAGCCGAAATCAACGAAATCGAAACAAAAGAAACAATCGGAAAAATTAATAAAATAAATAGTTGGTTCTTTGAAAAAATGAATAAAATTGATAAACCCTTAGCCACACTAACAAAGAGAAAGAGGGAGAAAACTCAAATTACTAAAATTCGGAATGAACAAGGAAACATCACAACAGACACGAGTGAAATACAAAACATAATTAGAAGCTATTTCGAAAATCTATACTCCAACAAAACAGAAAACCTTGAAGACATCAACAAATTTCTAGAGACATATGAACTACCTAAACTGAACGAGGAGGACATACACAACTTAAATAAACCAATTTCAAGCAATGAAATAGAAGAGGTCATCAAAAGCCTACCAACAAAGAAAAGTCCAGGACCAGATGGATTCTCAGCCGAGTTCTATAAAACCTTTAAAGAAGAGCTCATTCCAATACTCCTCAAATTATTCCATGAAATAGAAGAGGAGGGAACCCTACCAAACTCGTTCTATGAAGCCAATATCACCCTGATACCTAAACCAGACAGAGACACATCAAGGAAAGAAAATTTCAGACCAATATCCTTAATGAACATCGATGCAAAAATTCTCAACAAAATTTTAGCAAATCGCATACAAATATATATTAAAAAGATAGTGCACCACGATCAAGTGGGTTTTATCCCAGGGATGCAAGGTTGGTTCAACATTCGGAAATCAATAAATGTCATTCACCATATCAACAGACTTAAAGTGAAGAATCACATGATTATTTCAATAGATGCAGAAAAAGCATTTGATAAAATACAGCATCCCTTCATGCTCAAAACACTAGAAAAAATTGGGGTAATGGGAACATTCCTAAACATTATAAAGGCCATCTACGCTAAGCCCATGGCTAATATCATTCTAAATGGTGAAAAACTGAAAGCGTTCCCCCTAAAAACTGGAACAAGGCAGGGATGCCCTCTTTCACCGCTTCTATTCAACATCGTCCTTGAGACTCTAGCCAGAGCAATCAGACAAACCAAAGAAATTAAAGGGATACGAATAGGAAAAGAAGAACTCAAACTATCCCTGTTCGCTGATGACATGATTATATATTTAGAAGAACCTGGAAATTCCACCAGAAAACTTTTAGAACTCATAAGTGAATTCAGTAAAGTAGCAGGTTACAAGATCAATGCTCATAAATCCAATGCATTTTTATACATAACTGATGAATCTTCAGAAAGAGAAATTAGGAAAACTACTCCATTCACAATAGCATCGAAAAAAATAAAATACTTGGGAATCAATCTCACAAAAGAGGTGAAAGACCTCTACAATGAGAACTACAGAACACTAAAGAAAGAAATTCAAGAAAACCTTAGAAGATGGAAAGATCTCCCATGTTCCTGGATAGGCAGAATTAATATCGTCAAAATGGCTATACTACCTAAAGTTCTATACAGATTCAATGCAATTCCAATTAAAATCCCAATGATGTACCTCGCAGAAATAGAGCAAGCAATTATGAAATTCATCTGGAAGAATAAAAAACCTAGAATAGCTAAAGCAATCCTCAGTAGCAAGAGCGAAGCAGGGGGTATTGCAATACCAAATCTTCAACTCTACTACAAAGCAATAGTAACAAAAACGGCATGGTATTGGTACCAAAATAGACAGGTAGATCAATGGTACAGAATAGAGGACATGGACACAAACCCAAATAAATACAATTTTCTCATACTAGACAAAGGTTCCAACAATATGCAATGGAGAAAAGATAGCCTCTTCAACAAATGGTGCTGGGAAAACTGGAAAACTATATGCAATAGAATGAAACTAAACCCCTATCTCTCACCCTACACAAAACTCAACTCAAAATGGATCAAGGACCTCGGAATCAGACCAGAGACCCTGCATCTTATAGAAGAAAAAGTAGGTACAAATCTTCAACTTGTTGGCTCAGGATCAGATTTCCTTAACAGGACTCCCATAGCACAAGAAATAAAAGCAAGAATAAACAACTGGGATAGATTCAAACTAAAAAGCTTTCTCTCAGCAAAGGAAACTATCAGAAATGTGAAGAGAGAGCCTACAGAGTGGGAGAATATCTTTGCCAACCATACCTCAGATAGAGCGCTAATTTCCAGAATCTATAAAGAACTCAAAAAACTCTACACGAAGAATACAAATAATCCAATCAACAAATGGGCTAAGGAAATGAACAGACACTTCACAGAAGAAGATGTACAAGTAATCACCAGATATATGAAAAAATGTTCAACATCCCTAGTAATAAGGGAAATGCAAATCAAAACTACCCTAAGATTTCATCTCACCCCAATTAGAATGGCGATTATCAAGAATACAAGCAACAATAGGTGTTGGCGAGGATGTGGTGAAAAAGGAACACTCATACATTGCTGGTGGGGTTGCAAATTAGTGCAACCACTCTGGAAAGCAGTGTGGAGATTCCTCAGAAAGCTTGGAATGGAAACACCATTTGACCCAGCTATCCCACTCCTTGGCCTATACCCAAAGGACTTAAAATCAGCATACTACAGAGATACAGCCACATCAATGTTCATTGCTGCTCAATTCACCATAGCCAGATTGTGGAACCAACCTAGATGTCCTTCAGTTGATGAATGGATAAAGAAACTGTGGCATATTTATACAATGGAATATTACTCCGCAATGAAGAATGATAAAATTATGGCATTTGTAGGCAAATGGTCGAAATTGGAGAATATCATGCTAAGTGAGATAAGCCAATCTCAAAAAACTAAAGGACGAATGATCTCGCTGATAAGTGGATGAGGACATATAATGGGGGGTGGGAGGGGCTAGCATTAGGTTTAGGGTTAGGTTTAGAGTTAGGCTAAGGAGAGCAGTAAGAATGAAGGAAAGAAGGACTGTGTAGAGGGAAAAGAGGGGTGGGAGGGGTGGGAGGGGTGGGAGGGGTGGGGGGAGGGGAAAAATATAATAAACATCATTACCCTATGTAAACGTAAAAAAAATAAATAAAAAAAAAAATGAATATCAATAATGTTTGAAAAACTAAAATCATGCAAATGTCTTTCCTATCACAATGGCACAAAATTAGAAATCAATAAAGGAGGAACAGGAAAACACACAAATATGCACAACCCAGTCACATCCCCAGTCACATCCCCAGTCCTAATTTGCATTTTTCTTAGAGACAGGGTCTTGCTGTGTTGCCTGTGCCTTGCTTTTGATGAGGCTGCTTTGAACTCACAATCCTCTATCTCAGCCTTCCAAGTCATTGAAATTACAGGCATGCACCACATTGCCTAGCTACAACATTCTCTT